>NC_141009.1:16555246-17081973 GCF_052327205.1 Somniosus microcephalus
CCTCCTCGCTCTCTCTCTGCCTCCCTCCCTCTCTCTCTCTCTCTGCCTCCCTCTCTCTCTCTCTCTCTCTCTCTGCCTCCCTCTCTCTCGCGTCCTCTCCGCTCGCGCCCTCTCCATCTCCCTCCCCCTCTCGCTCTGTCTGCCTGTCTCTCTCTGTCTGTCTGTCTTTCTCCTCCACGCTCTCTCGTTTTCCCGCCACTCCACCTGTTACAGACCTACATAAATACTGTGGCAACAAGAGCGGGTATTCTGCGGCGACTGCCTCACCTCCTGACTCCCCAAAGCCTTTCCACCATCTACAAGACACAAGTAAGGAGTGTGATGGAATACTCTCCACTTGCCTGGATGAGTGCAGCTCCAACAACACTAAAGAAGCTCGACACTATCCAGGACAAAGCAGCCCACTTGATTGGCACCCCACCCACCACCATAAATATTCACTCCCTCCACGACCGGCGTACCGTGGCTGCAGTGTGTACCATCTACAAGATGCACTGCAGCAACTCACCAAGGCTTCTTCGGCAGCACCTCCCAAACCCGCGACCTCTTCCACCTAGAAGGACGAGGGTAACAGGCGCATGGGAACACCATCACCTGCAAGTTCCCCTCCAAGTCACACACCATTCTGACTTAGAAGTATATTGCCGATCCTTCATCGTCGCTGGGTCAAAATCCTGGAACTCCCTCCCTCACAGCACCGCGGGAGTAGCTTCACCACATGGACTGCAGCTGTTCAAGAAGGCGGTTCACCACCACTTTCTCTAGGGCAATTAGGGATGGGCAATAAATGCTGGCCTTGCCAGCGACGCCCATATCCCATTAACGAATTTAAAAAAAAAACTTGCTTTCACTATGTTCAGTAGTGCCAGCTCTTTATTTAGATTGACTCACTATCCCTGGGGCAGTGGCGTTCTGATCACCTGTTTGCTTGAAATGTTTAGGCGTCCCGTTGTGTGTGGAGTTTCATCGCTGGGGATCGATCACATCAGTATCCTAGGGGACACCATGGAAAAAATTGCGTGGCAGAAAGGAGGAATCTTCAAGGTAAGAGGAGACCGCTGCCGAGCCTGACCTCGGAACCCATGGCTGGTAAGAATCTTGCAGCTGCCTGACACTGGAATCCTCCAGTCCTGCCTGTGAGAGAATCTGATCATACAGCAGCCCAGCTGTGAGCTCTGGGGTGGGCACCTGACAGAAGCTGAATCATAGAGGGCTGAAAATATCCCCTCGTAGTGAGCAATGTGTGCTTAAAATCTCCGCTTTGAAAATAGGGGTATTTGGGTTATGGGAAGTTTTGCTTTTTGACTTTGTATCTGTCTCCACTTCAAAAAAAAAGTAATTCCTTTGGACTTGAAGCACTTTGGGATGTCCTCAGGATGTGATAATGGGCCAGAAATTCGGGTCCCCACGGGTGAGTACGCGCTGTGTACTCACCCGTAAGGCCAACGGAAGTGCCGGTTTCGCTCATGCACTGTGCATATGCTGGAAACTGGAACTTCCGTTCCCTTGAAGGAAGGTGTTCGGAGGTCAAACACGTGCGCCGGAGAGGCAGCGCGTACGCCTGGAACTTCCGATTTTTTTACAGGTTTCTCCGTGCGGGTAAGTCTCCAGCAGCTGCGCGTGAAAAAAGCAGTCGCAAGGCCTGCTTTTAACAAGGTAAGAGGTTAATTAAGTAAAATTAAAACATTTTTTCCACAGGTTTATCATTTTAAAATACTTTAAAGAAAGGTAAGTTTATTTTTTAGCCCCGTTAAAAACTTTAATTAATTTTTTCAAATATTTAAATTTTTGTTTAAAATAGTTATTTTAAAAATGTGATGTTTTTAAAAAAAAAAAAAAAAAAAAAAAATTATTTGAAGTTTTACTTAGGTTTTGGGGCTGATCTCTATTCATAGATTTGATAGGTCTTCCTGTCAAATCTATAGAAACATAGAGGATAGGAGCAGGAGTAGGCCATTCGGCCCCTCGAGCCTGCTCCGCCATTCAATGCGATCATGGCTGATCATCCAAGTTCAGTACCCGGTCCCTGCTTTCTCCCCATACCCCTTGATCCCTTTAACCTTAAGAAATATATCCAACTCCTTCTTGAATATATTTAATGTATTGGCCTCTACTGCCTTCTGTGGTAGAGAATTCCACAGGTTCACCACTCTCTGGGTGAAGAAATTCCTCTTCATCGCTGTCCTAAATGGCTTACCCCTTATCCTTAGACTGTGACCCCTGGTTCTGGACTCCCCGACCATCGGGAACATCCTCCCTGCATCTAATCTGTCCAGTCCTGCCAGAATTTTATAAGTGATGTGCCTTCAATAACCACAAAACTAGAAGTTATAGACTTTAATAAGTTGGCTTTTAATCACTAAGATCAGAGCTAACATCTCAACACACTGACTGGCTCGCAGGAATGAGTCATACAGATCCTGGGATCTTTATGTAAGAGAAGTCAGGGGCGGAGCCAAGAGCCAAGACCTGGAACATTCCAGGTTAGTCAGGAAAGAGGAAGTGAAACTATACACCGTGTGGGGGAGGGTAATATACATGAGTGCGAAACGAATACAGGCAAGCCAAACACATTTCATTACATTCACCCCTTCTTTAGATTTAGTCCATCGGGGTGATGTTTCTTAAAAGTTGGTATAAGTGAGTCTGTCAGGAGGTTTTGTGGTTCTCAGTGATCGGCGCAAAGCCGGTTGGGGTGCCTCTAGGGGAGTGGATTCTGGTTCCTCTGCTGTCCGGGCCTCCGCAGTGTCTTCCAGGTTATCTGCAGTGTCCTCCAGGTTAAAGTTGGGTATTGATACCTCTGGGCGTCCTGTCTCTTTTTTTGGTGTAGGTCTTCCTCGGGTAGTCTCTCATCATTCTCTCCGCTCCCCAAGGGAGCGAGGTCTTTTATGGAAACAGTGTCCTCTCGCCCGTCAAGAGTATTCGATATAGGCGTACTGAGGGTTTGCATGGAGGAGCTGTACCTTTTCCACAAGGGGGTCCGTTTTATGGCCTCTCACGTGCTTCCGCAATAGTACTGTCCCCGGAGATGTCAGCCACGCGGGTAGAGATATGCCCGAGGTAGATTTCCGGGGGAAAACGAACATCTTTTCGTGAGGGGTAGCGTTAGTGGCTGTACATAACAGAGACCTTATGGAGTGGAGCACGTCTGGGAGGACTTCCTGCCAGCGGGAGGTCGGAAGGCCTTTTGACTTTAAGGCTAACGTGACAGCCTTCCAAACAGTAGCATTCTCCCTTTCCACTTGCCCATTACCCCGGGGGTTGTAGCTAGTGGTTCTGCTAGTGGCTATCCCCTTTGAGAGCAAGAACTGGCGCAGTTCGTCACTCATAAATGACGTCCCCCTATCGCTGTGTATGTAGTTCGGCATGCCAAACATGCAGAATAGATTACCGAGACACTTGATGACCGTGGCACTGGTCATGTCTGGGCAGGGAATGGCGAAGGGGAAGCGGGAATATTCATCGATGATATTGAGGAAGTATACAGTACGGTCGGCAGAGGGAAGGGGTCCCTTGAAGTCCAGACTTAGGCGCTCGAATGGCCGTGTGGCTTTGATAAGGTGTGCACGGTCAGGCCTGTAGAAACGAGGCTTGCATTCCGCACAGATGCGGCAGGCTCTGGTCATTGCCCTGACCTCCTCGATGGAGTGGGGCAGATTGCGGGACTTTATAAAATGGTATAGTCGGGTGACCCCTGGGTGACGGAGGTCGTTGTGGAGACCCTGTAATTTGTCCGTATGAATGCTGGCACACATTCCCCGCGATAGGGCGTCTGGGGGTTCATTAAGGGCTCCCGGCCTGTACATAATATCATAGTCGAACGTGGATAGTTCGATCCTCCACCTGAGTATTTTGTCATTCTTGATTTTCCCCCTTTGTTATTAAACATGAAAGCCACCGACCGCTGGTCGGTGAGCAGGGTGAAACGTTTGCCGGCTAGGTAGTGTCTCCAGTGCCGCACTGCCTCCACTATAGCCTGTGCCTCCTTCTCGACAGAAGAGTGCCTGATTTCAGGTCCCTGAAGGGTTCGGGAGAAGAAGGCCACAGGTCTCCCAGCCTGATTGAGGGTCGCAGCTAAAGCAAAGTCTGACGCATCGCCTTCGACTTGAAAGGGAATGCTTTCGTCCACTGCACACAGTGCAGCCCTTTCAATGTCCTGTTTGATACTGGTGAAAGCCTCCCGAGCTTCAGCTGATAGTGGGAAGGACGTCGATTTAATGAGGGGTCGGGCCTTATCAGAGTAATTGGGCACCCATTGGGCATAATACGAGAAAAATCCCAGGCACCTTTTTAAAGCTTTGGGATTGTGTGGCAGGGGCAGTTCCTTTAGGGGGCGTAATCGGTCAGGGTCCGGTCCAATTACCCCATCTTCCACCACACAGCCGAGGATACAGAGACTGGTTGTGTTGAAGACACATTTGTCTTCGTTGTAGGTTAGATTCAGCTTTAGGGCAGTTTTTAAAAATCTCGCAAGATTTAGATCGTGGTCTTGCTGGTTGTGCCCGCAGATAGTGACATTGTCCAGATAGGGGTAGGTAGCTTGTAGTTTATTCTCGTCAACCATGCGGTCCATCTCACGTTGGAAGACCGAGACCCCATTTGTTACCCCGAATGGCACTCTGAGAAAATGGTAGAGGCGTCCGTTCGCCTCAAAGGCGGTGTATGGGCGGTCCTCTGTTCTAATGGGGAGCTGGTGATACGCGGATTTGAGGTCGATAGTCGAGAAGACTCGGTATTGCGCGATCTGGTTGACCATTTCTGATATGCGGGGTAAAGGGTAGGCGTCCAGCTGGGTATAAATATTAACAGTCTGGCTGTAGTCAATTACCATCCGTTTCTTTTCGCTATTTTTAACTATGACTACTTAGGCACGCCACGGACTGGTACTGCATTCAATAATGCCTTCCCGCAGGAGTCTGTCCACTTCCGCCTTGATAAAGTGTCTGTCTTCCAGACTGTACCGTCTACTTTTGGTCGCTATGGGCCTACAGTTCAGAGCAAGATTAGCGAATAAAGAGGGCGGGCTGATTTTTAAGGTTGATAGGCCACAGACTGTGAGTGGCGGCTGGGACCCGCCATATGCTAGCGTGACACTTTCGTGGTGGCACTGGAAGTTCAGGCCCAAGGTTACATTAACACAGAGTTCTGGCATCACGAGGAGTTTAAAATCCTTGTAGTCCGTGCCTTTTACAGTCAGTGTTACCACACAGTAGCCCAAAATGTCCGAAATGTGGGGCTTAGCAGCCATAGCAATTCTGCTCCGTGTAGGGGTTACCGTTAATGAGTGCTGCCGTACCAGGCTAGGGTGGATAAAACTCTCGGTACTCCCACAGTCAATTAAGCATTTCGTTAAATTCCCGTTTACCTGTATGTCCATCATGGATTTTGTCAACGGGTGTGGCCTGGATTGATCCACCGTGATCGAAGCCACTGTTGGGCCCTGGGCGGCCGTTGAGTCGGGAAAAGATGGCGGATCCCAAGATGGCGGCACGCACGAGGCGGTGACGGAGTTGGAAATCGGATTCCCCCTGCAGACTTTGCTAAAATGCCCCTTTTTCTTACACTTGAAGCATGTAGCGTCCTTCGCTGGGCATCGTTGTCTGGGGTGCTTGGCCTGGCCGCAGAAGTAGCATTTCGGGCCTCGAGACATTGCCGCTGTAGTAGGACTCCTGGGTGAACTTCTGTGTGGGGACTCCGGCGGTGTAGAGCTGGTCTGAGACCTGGATGGGGAAGATGGCTGATTCCAAGATGGCGGCCCGCTCGGTGCGCACGAGGCGGTGAGGGCCGCATGGCCGGAAGAATAAGAGTCAGAGTTTTTCTGGGCCACGTCCAGCGATCGCGCAGTGGCCACTGCCTTTTTTAAGTCCAGGACCACCTCCTCCAGCAGTCTCTGCCGGATATAATTCGATTTGAGGCCCGTGATGAAGGAATTGCGGACCAATTCGTCAGAGTACGCGTTGGCCGTCACGGCCTTGCAGTTACAGTCCCGGACCAAGTCCTTTAGGCCCTGTAAGAAATCGTCCATTGATTCCTCAGGTCGCTGCCTGCGTGTAGCCAGCAGATGTCTGGCGTACACTTCGTTTACTGGCCTCTGGTATTAGGCCTTCAGGATAGTAATGGCCTCCGTGTAAGAGGTGGTGTCCCGGATGAACGAATAAATCCGATGATTAACGCGAGTAGTCAGTAGACTCAGTTTATCTACCTCGCTAGCGGATGAGGCCCTCACGAAGAGTTCGAAGCATTTGAGCCAGTGTCCAAATTGATTTGATGCTTCAGCAGAATGTGGATCCAAGTCCAGACGCTCTGGTTTTAGGAGTCGATCCATCCTAGTATTCTTTAGTGATTAAAATTGATGTGCCTTCAATAACCACAAAACTAGAAGTTATAGACTTTAATAAGTTGGCTTTTAATCACTAAGATCAGAGCTAACATCTCAACACACTGACTGGCTCGCAGGAATGAGTCATACAGATCCTGGGATCTTTATGTAAGAGAAGTCAGGGGCGGAGCCAAGAGCCAAGACCTGGAACATTCCAGGTTAGTCAGGAAAGAGGAAGTGAAACTATACACCGTGTGGGGGAGGGTAATATACATGAGTGCGAAACGAATACAGGCAAGCCAAACACATTTCATTACAATAAGTTTCAATGAGATCCCCTCTCATTCTTCTAAACTCCAGCGAGTACAAGCCCAATCGTCCCAATCTCTCCTCATACGTCATTCCTGCCATCCCAGGTATCAGCCTGGTGAATCTTCGCTGAACTCCTTCCATGGCAAGAATATCCTTCCTGAGATAAGGCGACCAAAACTGCACACAATACTCAAGGTGTGGTCTCACCAAGGCCCTGTACAACTGCAGCAAGACATCCTTGTTCCTGTACTCAAACCCCCTCGCTATGAAGGCCAACATACCATTTGCCGCCTTAACCGCCTGCTGCACCTGCATGCTTACCTTCAGTGACTGGTGCACAAGGACACCCAGGTCTCGTTGCACTTCCCGTTCTCCCAATCTATTGCCATTCAGATAATCTGCCTTCCTGTTTTTGCCACCAAAGTGGATAACCTCACATTTATCCACGTTATATTGCATCTGCCATGCTTCTGCCCAATCACACAACCTGTCCAAATCATCCTGTAGTTTCTCGGCATCCTCCTCACAGCACACACGCCTACCCAGCTTTGTGTTGTCTGCAAATTTGGAGATATTACATCTATGAATGGAGATTTCCTGCTCCGATTGGCTCCCCATGGCCCACGTGATCCCAGGGGACGCTGCGAACTAACTGCGCCGCTGGGATACGCGAGCACTGCACACTGGCAGCTGGAGCAGGCCCAGGATCGGCATCCCACGCGGTCCCACAGCACAACGGCCGGCGCGCTATGTAAGTGCAGGTCGGGGGCTTGCGCCCGCGGGAAGCCTCCGACCCGAATTTCTGGCCCAGTGTGCTAAGTTAATGCACGTTCTTTCTTTTCTATTTTTCCCTTCCTTGTTCCCTCTCTTCACGCCCCCTCTGTCGCTCTGTAATGCCGGCCTCCGATTGTATGGTAAACTGATGAGTTTTCCTTCTGTTTTCCAGCCAGGAGTTCCGGCGTTCACAGTTTCGCAGCCCGATGGACCGATGGCCGTCCTTGTCGAAAGAGCAAAAGAAATTGGGGTGAGTGGTACTGGGGGCGGAGGGGGGAACAGTTCTGTTTTCAGTGGGGTCGAGTGCTCCTCGCGGATGAAATCTCCCTCTGCCGAGACCTGCGAGTGTCACTACCTGCAGTGAGGAGCATGCATATCTCTGGAGATGCACCAAAGATTTATCCCTGTGCAGATTTTAAATTAATGTCACCACTGCACTGACTCTTGCTAGGGGACAGGCAGTGCCTCCATTATCCTTTATTCTTTTTTATATATATATATATATATAAGGATCTGTCTGTCTGTCTGTTATACACTCAAAAGTTATAGAGCATACCTACACATGTTATATCAAAAGAAAGCTTATGATTAGGGGAGTCTCATAGGCGTATTTACTTTTTGGTCAGACAAAAATTGTTCGGACAGTATACAAAAAACGTTCAAAAATCCGCTCATTAGCGGTTGACCAATCCTACCGCTCATTAGCGTTGAGTGACGTGATGGTTGACCAATCCTACAGTTCAGTGACCTGATGGTTGTCCAATCGGTGCGTCACGGGGGGCGTTTCATTCCGTGTGTGGGCGGGACCTAATCCTGCAGCCTCCCGAAACGTAGCCGCCATTTTTTTCACTGCTTTTACTCAACAGCGAGCGGGGCAGCTGCGGCGGCCCGCCGGAGCGGGAGGTGAGTTGGGGTCACTCGGGCCGGGCCTGACAACCGCTCGGCCCGAGACACAGAGCGGCAGCGGCCAGCCGTCGACCGCGCGGCCCTGTAAACTGCCGTTTTACAAAAAAGCCGTGGCAACGCCGGGCCCCCCCAGCTAGTTCTATATACAGTGGGCACAGGCTACTTAACCATGGGGGGCATGCCCGCCTAGTCTGATCCCGTGCTTGTCTGGCGCGCTCTTGCGCACATTCTCCAGCAGCAAGCAGTCACTGAGTCCAGGAGAAATGGGAATTCTCTCTTTTCCCCCCTACCCCCCTCCCTCCCTCTGAGGCCCTACTGCTAATTCAAACCTGGGACCTCTTGGTCTGTGTGCCTCGGTTACCACCTGAACTTACCAACGGTGCCTCCAGAGTGAGCTGTTTCTCAGCTGCTGTGATACTTCCTATGTGTACAGGCAGCAGCATTTATCTCCGTCCACGGGGATCTGCTGTCCGGTTGAGGGTCCTGTTTATGGGAACGTTGCTGGAGACACTGGGAAGGTGCTGACAACATTATCTCCCATCCCTCACACAGTGCTGTCCCTTGCTCTGCTGAGGTCGCTGAATCAGGCTGGTTTACCGTACCCAAGTGAGCCGGTCATTCCTGCAGGGGTCCCCAGCAGGAATCCCGGACACTTTATTTCCCTCTTATCCCAACGTGGGGGCTAATTGTGCCACTGCCCCGGCTGAATGATTCGCAAGACTTGCCACTGAAATTTCTGAGATGCAAATTAAAGCAGCGAGGCTGGATAATGAGCTGCTTCCTTGTGCTTCTTTTCCCAGTGCTCCCTTAACGTCTGTCCGGATTTGGAGGATTTGCAGTCGGAGGGGGAGAAGCTGAGTTTGGGATTGGCGGGAGACCACCAGAAATCCAACGCATCTCTGGCGCTGCAGCTGTGCCGGACCTGGCTCCAGCATCATCGTCACCCAGGTGTGACGCTGCCGTCCTGGTTTTGGTTGCTCCCTTAGTAACGGACCGGGGGGAAAAAAAAAACACGTGGATTTGGATTGAGGGTATATGGGATTGAGAGTCTTGCGATCTTTCTTTGGGTTAAATATCTGCTTCTCTAGCCCCAATCTTGGTCCCACTGGGAGTCTCGCTTGTGTGTGTCCTCCCAGTGGCGAAGTGCCTGGCCACAGTAACTCACTGTGGGTGCAAACCTTGTGTCACCCTCTTGACGTGCTGCGCTCTCCAATTACAAGAATATATACTGTACTTTTTTTGCTGAATTTTGGGCTCATCGAGGTGAAGGACGTCAGAGCTGGTTGGAACTTTTTATTGTTAACCTTTTGTTACCCAGTCTCCAGAGGGCCTAGAACAGGTATAGTACACTTTGGGTGCAGTGTCCCGTTATCTTTACAGTTACAATGGCCCTGCTTGCTCACTGTGACATTTCCAGTTACCAGAGCAGCCTTCTGGACTCTCTGAAACTGATTGACAATTTAATCCAAAATTAGGGCAGTTTTGTGCCTCAGTGAACTGGATGAAGACTGCCCCGGGTATAATCATTAACCCGGGGGGGGCTGTGGAGGGGCGGCTTTGGCTCTGACTGGTCCGTGCCAGATTCAATATCTGCTCGAAGCTTCCTCCCCTTCCACTGTTTAAGTAAAGAAAGGCATTCCACAAAAACAGGCAGAAGTAAACACGGGACCCTTGCAACCCAGCGGAGACGGGAGACTTTAAACCCACCGCTCCGGGCTGGGTTTGAACTCAGAGGTGGGGAGGGCAACTGTTGTAATAGACTGTGCCAAGTGGTCTCTCGGTTACAGGGGTTTATGATTAACGTTCTTCTTCTGTTTACTTCTGCCTGTTTTTGTGGAACAGTGAAAGGGGAGGAAGCTTTGAGCAGATATTGAGTTTGGCACGGACCAGTCAGAGGCAAAGCTGCCCCTCCATACCCCCCGGGTTAATGATTATACCCGGGTTCAGTTCCTTCCATATCTTGCAGTCACGTGCTTCACAATCTAGCCAGGGAGGTTCTGGAAGCCGGATAGCGAATTAAACTGCTGCTCTCTCCCACCCCCACCCCTGTGGCTCAGTTGGGAAATATGGCATTTCTTCGTAATATTGAACCGAATGACCCAGAGCGTTCAAGGTTTAATTTGATGTCTGCGTTGAGTTAGTCCATCTCGGTTGGGGAGGTGGAAGAAGGGGGGGGGGCTACACTTGACCAGAGAGAGAGAGAGAGAGAGAGAGAGAAGGGGGGGGGGGGGGAAATCAACCAGGGGTCCTGCTGCTATTCGCTGCCCAGTGACTCCTGCTGGATGTTGGGGGAGGGCACCGCTGGCCTTGGCTGTGCTGCCCCCACCCGATGGCCGATTTATCTTGTGAATACAGACAGCGGGTGAAGAATGGCCACTTGGCGGTGGGGGGGATTGTGGGGTTGGTGGGTGCTATCGGAGGGGTGTCTGCACCTGTGGAATGGTACCCCCAGCATGAGTTGGTGCCTGAGAGGAAGCAGGGGAATACAAATCAAATTTGACGGGTTACTGGAGTTGCAGCTGTGGGGACAGAGCAGCTTGTTGTGGGGACAGAGCAGCTTGTTTTAAGTGGAAATGTCTGACCTGTGTCACTCTGTATCTTGGGAACCAGTGTCGGAAACATAATACTGGTTACAGTACAGGTATAGTGTTACACTGCACCTTTTAGTTTGGTTCAATCCTGTTTGACATCAATAATGAAACACTATTTTCAGGCTTCAGTTTATAGGCTGCCCGATCCAGCATGGCGCTCTCCTGCAGTACATTGCATGTAGCACTATGTTATAGTGAACATGAATACACCGTCTACTGTGTGGTTATTTGACTGCACAGAAATATCACACGAAGTGAGCATTCTGCAAGTCGTTCTGTGGTAGCCACGTTGAGAGTTACATAGAACATAGTATTTACAGCACAGAAACAGACCATTCGGCCCAACTGGTCCGTGCTGGGGTTTATGCTCCACACCAGCCTCCTCCCACCCTATCAGCATATCCCTCTTCCTTTCTCCCCCACCTGCTTATCTAGTTTCCCCTTAAATGCATCGATGTTATTCGCCTCAACTACTCTGTCTTCAATCTAAACAGAGGAAACTACAAAGGTGAGGGACAAGTTGGCCATGGCAGATTGGGAGACTACACTAAAAGGTATGAAGGTGGACATACAATGGCTAACATTCAAGGAAATAATGCATCATTTGCAACAAACATATATTTCTCTAGGGCATAAAAACCCAAAAGGAAAAGTGATCCAACCATGGCTAACAAAAAAAATTAAAGCTAGTATTAAGTCAAAGGAGGAAGCTTATAAAGTGGCCAGAAAAAGCGGTCAGCCTGAGGATTGGGATCTTTTTAGAAATCCGCAAAGGGGGACCAAGAAATTGATAAAGAAAGGAAAAATGGAATATGAGCACAAACTAGCGAAAAATATAAAAATGGATTGTAAAAGCTTCTATAGGTATATGAAAAGGAAAAGACTGGCGAAGGTAAATGTAGATCCTTTACAGTCAGAGACGGGAGAATTTATAATGGGGAATGAGGAAATGCCAGAGAAATTAAATAAATACTTTGTTTCTGTCTTCACGGAGGAAGACACAAAAAACCTCCCAGAAATACGAGAAAACCAAGGGTGATGAGAATGAGGAACTTAAAGAAATTATTATTAGTGAAAGAACAGTAGTAGCAAAATTAATGGGACTAAAAGTCGACAAATCCCAAGGACCGGATGACCTACATCCTAGGGTTTTGAAAGAGGTGGCCATTGGAATAGTGGACGCATTGGTTGTCATCTTCCAAAATTCTATAGATTCTGGAACGGTTCCTGCAAATTGGAGGATAGCAAATGTAACCCCGCTATTTAAGAAAGGAGGGAGAGAGAAAACGGGGAACTACAGACCTGTTAGCCTCACATCAGTAGTTGGGAAAATGCTGGAACCTATTATAAAGGATGCAATAACTGGGCACTTAGAAACTAATAGTAAGATTGGGCAGAGTCAACATGGATTTATGAAAGGGAAATCCTGTTTGACAAACCTATTGGAGTTCTTTGAGGATGTAACTAGTGGAGTAGACAAAGGGGAACCGGTAGATGTGTATCTAGATTTTCAGAAGGCCTTCGATAAGGTCCCACACACGAGGTTGGTGAACAAAATTAGGGCACATGGAATTGGGGGTAATATACTAGCATGGATTGAGAATTGGTTAACAGACAGAAAACAAAGAGTAGGGATAAACGGGCATTTTTCAGGATGGCAGGCTGTGACTAGTGGGGTACCACAAGGATCGGTGCTTGGGCCCCTGCTATTCACAATCTATATCAATGATTTGGATGAGGGGATTAAATGTAACATTTCCAAATTTGCTGATGATACAAAGCTAGGTGGCAGTTGCGAAGAGGATGTGAAGAGGCTTCAAGGGGATCTCGACAGGCTCAGTGAGTGGGCGAGAACATGGCAGATGGAATATAATGTGGATAAATGTGAAGTTATCCACTTTGGTAGAAAAAACAGAAAGGCAGAGTATTTCCTAAATGGTGAAAGATTGGGGAATGCAGATGCTCAAAGGGACCTGGGTGTCCTTGTACATGAGTCACTGGAAGTGAATGTGGAGGTGCAGCAATCCATTAGGAAGGCAAATGGTATGCTGGCCTTCATTACAAGAGGAGTTGAGTACAGTAAAGAAGTCTTACTCCAATTATATAGGGCCTTGGTGAGACCACACCTGGAGTACTGTGTACAATTTTGGTCTCCTTACCTAAGGAAGGATATACTTGCCATGGAGGGAGTGCAACGAAGGTTCACGAGATTGATTCCTGGGATGGCGGGACTGTCTTATGAGAAGAGATTGAGTAACCTAGGCCTGTATTCTCTTGAATTCAGAAGAATGAGAGGGGATCTCATTGAAGCATACAAAATTATTACAGGGCTTGATAGGGTGGATGCTGGGAGAATGTTTCCCTTTGCTGGGAGTCTAGAACCAGGGGCCACAGCCTCAAGATAAAGGATAGGCCATTCAGGACTGAGATGAGAAGACATTTTTTCACACAGAGGGTGGTGAATCTTTGGAATTCTCTACCCCAGAGGGCTGTGGAGGCTCAGTCATTGGGTATATTCAAAACAGAAGTCGATAGATTTCTGACTAGTAAGGGCATTAAAGGATATGGCGATAGGGCCGGTGAATGGAGTTGAGGCAGAAGATCAGCCATGATTTCATTGAATGGCAGAGCAGGCTCGAAGGGCCGAATGGCCTACTCCTGCTCCTATTTCTTATGTGGTAGCGAGTTCCACATTCTCACCACTCTCTGGGTAAAGAAGACTTTCCTGAGTTCCCTGTTGGTTTTATTAGTGACGATCTTATAATTCTGGCCCCTAGTTTGGACTCTTTCCCCACCCCCCCCCCCCCCCCCCCCCCCCACAAGTGGAAACATCTTCTCTAAGTCTACCCCATCAAACCCGTTCATAATTTTAAAGACCTCTATCAGATCATCCCTCCGCCTGAGTGGCCATGTTACAATGTGATGTTCAGGGAGATTATATTGGTGAAAGATGTTCAAGTGTCTGCTGAGCCGTTGTAGGCTGTACAGTCAGTGCCACACCAGATCTGTCTTGCTAACAAACGGGGTGGGGGAGGGAACCCTCAAATTCTAAGATGATGCTGTCTTGCACTCCGTGACACACTTTGTGTTACTGATCTCCGCTGTGCTGTTGAGGCAAGTTGATGAGATTCTGCGACAGACGCCTTCTAGTGGCTGGATTCAGAATAGCATCATTGGAGGCCTGACCAGTACCTCGGCTGTGTGGCCATTATGTGGTGTCGGGAGAATTGCCGTTTGACTCTACGTACCTGAGATGGCTTCACAGATTTTCATTTTATTTTCTGGGGTTGGGTTTTCAAGTGATCTGTTTCAGAGGTTCCTGTTTGCCTTTTATAACTGAACACGAGGGATTTGGAGCATCTGCGATGTCCTTTTTTGTTTCTTGCAGATTTTCCTCCGCTCCAGGAAACGCTGGACTTTGCCAAACAGCACACGAGGCAACGGCCGCCTGTCAGCTCGGCATTCCGCCCGACCACTGCCATGGTAGAAGGTAACAACCAACTGATGTGCCTCAATAATCCCGAGACTCGATGTTAGCGAAACAAAACAAGGCTTTTATTAACTTAGAAGATAACACGCAGTGGAGAGAGGTATCTTCCCTGGAGGTCTGCAGTACTGGCTGTGAGGCCAGACTGAGCTGGCTTACATAGAGGCCAGGTATGGGCGTAGCCCTACACACAACACATTCCATACATTCCAATACACAATACAATGGTGAGGAGAAACCTGAAACCAACCACAGTCACAGGCAATACAATGGTAAGGGGGAACCTGAAACCAACCACAGTCACAGGCAGTGATGAATGGAATATTTCATCACATTCACCCCTTCTATAGATTTAGTCTGTTCGGGGGTTTGGTAGTCCTCTGCGACCGACGTGGCTGTTGTGGTGTCGCGGGTGTCGGCTGGGTGTCCCCGGTGGCCTCCTGGGTCTCTGCCGGGGATGCCGCCAGGGTTGTTGAAGGGGTAGTTGGTGGGGGTGCCGTTGGTCGATGTTCTTCCGGGGGTGATGAAAGAGTAGTGGGTGGGTAAGAGTTGCTGTGGTCATTGTTGCTGCTATTGCCGTGGTTGTTGTCGTTACCGGCTGGGGCGACGTCTTTTATTGACACGGTGTCCTCCCTTCCGTCGGCGTGCCGGACATACGCGTATTGGGGGTTGGCGTGGAGTAGGTGCACTGGCTCCACGCGAGGGTCCGTCTTATGGCCCCTCACATGCCTTCGCACGAATACCGGACCCGGGGTGGAGAGCCATGATGGCATGGATACGCCTGAGGTGGATTTCCGGGGGAAGCTAAACATTCGTTCATGAGGCGTGGCATTAGTGGCAGTACACAATAGCGACCGTATCGAATGGAGCACATCTGAGAGGACTTCCTGCCAGCGGGAGATAGGGAGGCCCTTGGTCCTTAGAGCTAGAGTGACTGCTTTCCATACTGTCCCGTTCTCTCGCTCCACTTGACCGTTACCCCGGGGGTTGTAGCTGGTGGTACGGCTCGTGGCGATACCCCTGGACAGCATGTACTGGCGTAGCTCTTCACTCATGAAGGACGCCCCCCTATCCGTGTGGATGTAGCTCGGCATACCGAACAGGCAGAACAGGCTGTTGAGGCATTTAATGACCGTGGCGCTGGTCATGTCTGGGCAGGGGAAGGCGAATGGGAACCGGGAGTATTCGTCCACAATGTTCAGGAAGTAAACATTGCGGTCGACGGACGGGAGGGGGCCCTTGAAATCTAAGCTGAGCCGCTCAAAGGGCCGTGTAGCTTTGATTAAGTGGGCTCTATCAGGGTGGTAGAACCGAGGCTTGCACTCAGCGCAAGTGCGGCAGTTCCTGGTCAGAGACCGAACTTCCTCAATCGAGTAGGGTAAGTTGCGGGACTTTATGAAGTGGAACAGCCGCGTGACCCCTGGGTGGCAGAGGTCGTTGTGGAGGGTCTGTAGCCGATCCCCGGTGGTGCTGGCACACATCCCTCGTGAGAGGGCATCTGGGGATTCGTTAAGGGCCCCTGGCCGGTAAATGATGTCATACTCGAAGGTGGAGAGCTCGATCCGCCACCTAAGAATCTTATCATTTTTGATCTTCCCCCTCTGTTTATTATTGAACATAAACGCTACCGACCGCTGGTCGGTAAGTAGGGTGAAGCGTTTGCCGGCTAGGTAGTGGCGCCAGTGGCGCACTGCCTCCACGATGGCTTGGGCCTCCTTTTCCACGGAGGAGTGTCTGATCTCGGGCCCTTGGAGGGTCCTCGAGAAGAAAGCTACGGGCCGCCCCGCCTGGTTGAGGGTGGCCGCCAAGGCAAAGTCAGACGCATCACTTTCCACTTGAAATGGAGTGTTCTCGTCCACTGCCTGTAGCGTGGCCCGCTCAATATCCTGCTTAATGCTTTTGAAGGCGGCGTGGGCCTCAGCAGAGAGCGGAAAAGAGGATGCTTTCAAGAGGGGGCGGGCTTTGTCGGAGTAGTTGGGGACCCATTGGGAATAATAAGAAAATAACCCCAGGCACCTTTTCAGGGCTTTGGGAGTGTTGGGCAGGGGCAGCTCCCGTAGGGGGCGCAATCGGTCGGGGCCTGGTCCGATTTCCCCATTCTCCACCACGCTGCCTAGTATGCAGAGGCGCGTGGTGTTGAAAACGCACTTGTCCTCGTTGTAGGTGAGGTTGAGTTTTTGTGCAGTTTTCAGGAACCTCTCGAGGTTCGAGTCGTGATCCTGCTGGTTGTGACCGCAGATGGTGACGTTGTCGAGGTAGGGGAAGGTTGCCTGCAAGTGGTGGTCATCGACCATGCGATCCATCTCCCTCTGGAAGACCGAGACCCCATTCGTCACCCCAAAGGGGACTCTGAGGAATTGGTAGAGGCGTCCGTTCGCCTCGAAGGCGGTGTACGGGCGGTCCTCTGGTCTGATAGGGAGCTGGTGGTACGCTGACTTGAGGTCGATGGTGGAGAACACCCGGTATTGGGCGATTTGGTTCACCATTTCTGATATGCGGGGTAGCGGGTAGGCGTCTAGTTGGGTGTACCTGTTGATCGTTTGGCTATAGTCGATCACCATCCGTTTCTTCTCGCTACCCCTTACCACCACCACTTGGGCGCGCCACGGGCTATTGCTGCATTCAATAATGCGCTCTTTCAGGAGCCTGTCTACCTCGGTTGCGATAAACCGCCTGTCCTCCCAGCTGTACCTCCTGCTTTTGGTCGCTATTGGCCGGCAGTTAGGGGTAAGGTTCGCGAATAGCGAAGGCGGCTTTACCTTCAGGGTAGCCAGGCCGCACACTGTGAGGGGCGGCTGGGACCCACCGTACTTGAGCGTGATGCTTTGGTGGTTGCACTGGAAATCCAGGCCCAAGATAACGCTCGCGCATAGATTCTTCATGATTAATACTTTAAAATTATCGTATACAGTCCCGTTAACGGACAATTGTACCGTGCAGTAACCCAGAATGGTCGATGTCTGGGTTTTATCAGCCATAGAGATGGTACCCCGAGTAGGGACCACCTTTAGGGAGAGTTGTCGTGCCAGTTCCGGGTGGATAAAACTCTCCGTGCTTCCACTGTCAATTAAACATTTAACCCCGCACCCGTTTACCTCGATGTCCACCATTGATTTGGATAGCGGGTGGGGCCTGGTCTGGTCCACTGTGACCGATGCCACTGTAGGGCCCTGATCGAGACAAGATGGCGTCCGCGCTGTCTGCTCACAAGATGGCGGACCCCACGAGGTCGGGCACACACCAACTGCTAAACCCCGTGCACGAAGCCTTTGACCAATCGCTCTGTGACTGCTTGAAACGGGAATGGTAGCGTAGTGGTAATGTCACTGGGCTAGTAATCCAGTAAGCCTGGACTAATGATCCAGAGACGTGAGTTCAAATCCTACCACGGCAGCTGGGGAATTTAAATTCAGTTAATTAAATAAATCTGGAATTTAAAAAAAAAAAGCTAGTACCAGTAATGGTGACCATGAAACTATCGGATTGTCGTAAAAACCCAGCTGGTTCACTAATGTCCTTTCGGGAAGGAAATCTGCCGTCCTTACCCGGTCTGGCCTATATGTGACTCCAGACCCACCCAATGTGGTGTGACTCTTAACTGCTCTCTGAAATGGCCTAGCAAGTCGCTCAGTTGTAACTAACCGCTACGAAACAAAATAATAAGAATGAAACCGGACGGACCACCCGGCATCGAACTCTGCACCGACTACGGACATGGCAACGGCACACCCATCCCAGTCAACCCTGCACAGTCCTCCTCACCAACATCTGGGGACTTGTGCCAAAATTGGGCGAGCTGCCCCACAGACTAGTCAAGCAACAGCCTGACATAGTCATACTCACAGAATCACACCTTTCAGTCAATGTCCTGAACTCCTCCATCACTATCCCTGGGTATGTCCTGTCCCACCGGCAGGACAGACCCACCAGGGGTGGCGGCACAGTGGTATACAGTCGGAAAAGAGTAGCACTGGGAGTCCTCAACATTGACTCCGGACTCCACGAAGCCTCATGGCTTCAGGTCAAGCATGGGCAAGGAAACCTCCTGCTGATTACTACCTACCGCCCTCATAGATTCATAGAATAGTACAGCACAGAAGGAGGCCATTTGGCCCATCGAGTCTGCTCCTCAGCTGATGAATCAGTACTCCTCCATGTTGAACACCACTTGGAAGAAGCACTGAGAGTAGCAAGGGCACAGAATGTACTCTGAGTGGGGGCCTTCAGTGTCCATCACCAAGAGTGGCTCGGTAGCACCGCTACTGACCGAGTCCTGAAGGATATAGCTGCCAGTCTGGGCCTCTGGGGACTTGTGCCAAAATTGGGCGAGCTGTTCCACAGACTAGTCAAGCAACAGCCTGACATAGTCATACTCACAGAATCATACCTTTCAGTCAATGTCCCGAACTCCTCCATCACCATCAAGTCCTCAGGTGGTGAGAGAACCAACACGAGGGGAAAAACCTACTTGACCTCGTCCTCACCAATCTACCTGTCGCAGATGCATCTGTCCATGACCGCATTGGTAGGAGTGATCACCGCACAGTCATTGTGGAGACGAAGTCCCGTCTTCACACTGAGAACACCCTCCATCGTGTTGTGTGGCACTACCACCGTGCTAAAAGGGATAGGTTCAGAACAGATCTAGCAGCTCAAAACTGGGCATCCATGAGGCGCTGTGGGCCATCAGCAGCAGCAGAATTGTATTCCACCACAATCTGTAACCTCATGGCCCGGCATATCTCTCACTCTACTATTACCACCAAGCCAGGGGACTAACCCTGGTTCAATAAGGAGTGTAGAAGAGCATGCCAGGAGCAGCACCAGGCGTACCTAAAAATGAGGTGCCAACCTGGGGAAGCTGCAACACAGGACTACATGCGTGCTAAAAAGCGGAAGCAGCATGCTATAGACAGGGCTAAGCGATCCACAATCAACGGATCAGATCAAAGCTCTGTAGTCCTGCCACATCCAGTCGTGAATGGTGGTGGACCATTAAACAACTAACGGGAGGAGGAGGCTTCAAGAATATCCCCATCCTCAATGATGGTGGAGCCCAGCACGTGAGTGCAAAAGACAAGGCTGAAGCATTTGCAACCAACTTCAGCCAGAAGTGCCGAGTGGATAATCCATATCGGCCTACTCCCGAGGTCCCCACCATCACAGAAGCCGTGATATCAAGAAACGGCTGAGCGCACTGGATACAGCAAAGGCTATGGGCCCTGACAACATCCCGGCTATTGTGCTGAAGGCTTGTGCTCCGGAACTAGCCGCGCCTCTAGCCAAGCTGTTCCAGTACAGCTACAACACTGGCATCTATCTGACAATGTGGAAAACTGCCCAGGTATGTCCTGGCCACAAAAAGCAGGACAAATCCAACCTGGCCAATTACCGCCCCATCAGTCTACTCTCAATCATCAGAAAAGTGATGGAAAGTGTCATCGACAGTGCTATCAAGTGACACTTACTCACCAATACCCTGCTCACTGATGCCCAGTTTGGGTTCCGCCAAGACAACTCGGCTCCCGACCTCATTACAGCCTTGGTCCAAACATGGACAAAGGAGCTGAATTCCAGAGGTGAGCTGCGAGTGAATGGCCTTGACATCAAGGCAGCATTTGACCAAGTCTGGCATCAAGGAGCCGTAGTAAAACTGAAGTCAGTGGGAATCGGGGAAAGCGCTCCACTGGCTGGAGTCATACCTAGCACAAAGGAAGATGGTTGTGGTGGTTGAAGATCAATCATCACAGCCCCAGGACATCGCTGCAGGAGTTCCTCAGGGCAGTGTCCTAGGCCCAACCATCTTCAGCTGCTTCATCAATGACCTTCCCTCCAACATAAGGTCAGAAATGGGGATGTTCGCTGATGGCTACACAGTGTTCAGCGCCATTCACAACTCCACAGATGATGAAGCAGTCCATGCCCGCATGCAACAAGACCTGGACGACGTTCAGGCTTGGGCTTAAGTGGTAGGTAACATTCGCGCCACAGAAGTGCCAGGCAATGACCATCTCCAACAAGCGAGAGTCTAACCACCTCCCCTTGACATTCAATGGCATTAGCATTGCCGAATCTCCCACTATCAACATCCTGGGGGTCACCATTAACCAGAAACTTAACTGGACCAGCCACATAAATACTGTGGCAACAAGAGCAGGTCAGAGGCTAGGTATTCTGCGGCGAGTGTCTCACCTCCTGACTCCCCAAAGCTTTTCCACCATCTACAAGGCACAAGTAAGAAGTGTGTTGGAATACTCTCCACTTGCCTGGATGAGTGCAGCTCCAACAACAGCTCGACATCATCCAGGACAAAGCAGCTCGCTTGATTGGCACCCCATCCACCACCTTAAACATTCACTCCCTCCACCACTGGCGTACCATGGCTGTAGTATGTACCATCTACAAGATGCACTGCAGCAACTCGCCAAGGCTTCTTCGGCAGCGCCTCCCGAACCTGCGACCTCTTCCACCTAGCAGGACAAGGGCAGCAGGCGCATGGGAACACCACCACCTCCAAGTTCCCCTCCAAGTCACACACCATCCTGACTTAGAAGTATATCGCCGATCCTTCATCGTTGCTGGGTCAAAATCCTGGAACTCCCTCCCTAACAGCACTGTGGGAGTAACTTCACCACACGGACTGCAGCGGTTCAAGAAGGCGGCTCACCACCACCTTCTCGAGGGTAACTAGGGATGGGCAATAGATGCTGGCATTGCCAGCGACACCCTGATCCCATAAATAAATTTTTTAACAGTTCCAAGTGCCTTGGGCCAATCGCTCTGTGACTACCTGTTACAGGATCCATTGCTCATAACTTCCTCAGTTTCATAGAATTATATGATGGTACAGCACATTCGGCCCTTCAGTGCCTTTTCCCCACAGGCCACCTTAAGGAGTATCTCTCCTTCGCTGACTCGTGCTGTGGAATGTGGTGCTGGCTGCCCTCTGCTCATTCCTCATGTGTGAGCCTTGTCGGTCAGTTCGGGAAGGCTGTGTAGCGTGGCGGAGAGGGGGCTTCACAGCCGAGTCTGATTCTGTCCTCACTTTCTGGGGGTGGGGGGGCGGTCACTAGATAGTGATCGTCAGCAGGAACCCTGGCTGATTTTCTTTTTTCTCTCCATCTGCTGGCTTTCCCGGGGACACTGGCACAAATTGCTGCCTGCACCATCCGGCTGCCCCAACCTCACTCGCTCTGCCTACAGGCTGAATGCCCAGGCTGTTCTGGTTACCATGAGTGGGCCCCACTCTTCCTGGTTGCAATAGGGAGTTTGCAGGCACAGACACAAGTTTTGAGTTAGACATAGAAACATAGAAGCAGGAGTAGGCCATTCGGCCCTTCGAGCCTGCTCCGCCATTCAATATGATCATGGCTGATCCTCTATCTCAATACCATATTCCCGCTCTCTCCCCATACCCCTTGATGCCTTTTGTGATTAGAAATCTATCTATCTCCTTCTTAAATATATTCAGTGACTTGGCCTCCACAGCCTTCTGTGGTAGAGGATTCCACAGGTTCACCACCCTCTGAGTGAAGAAAGTTCTCCTCATCTCAGTCCTAAATGTCCTCCCCCTTATCCTGCGACTGTGATCCCTCGTTCTAGACCCCCCCAGCCAGGGGAAACATCCTCCTTGCATCCAGTCTGTTTAGCCCTGTCAGAATTTAATACGTTTGTCAGCATTCATTGTTTTTGTTGCTTTTTCTCAGTAAAAGTGGGAGGGTCTTCCCTCTGTCGCTGTACTGCCCCCTTATTCACATCACAAATGCCTCCGTTCAGCGGGAAGACTTCCATCCACATTGAAGGGGTTAGAAGAGAGCCAGCTGACCCTAAAATCCAAGGCATTTCTTTTCCACGACCAAACTTCTTTTTTTTTTGCTTCCTGGGCAGATTAGTACAGCGGAATTTTGGGGAATCTGGTACCAACCAATCCGGAATGGGAAAGAATGGGGTGTTTTTTTTTTAGCACAATCACGAGCTCCGGCTTATTCAGATACCTTAAGATGTAGAATGTTTGTGAAAATATGGCGTGTTTTCCAGTTCCGGTGTTGGTGGAATAGTAACAGGAGGAGGCAATTCAGCCCCTCGAGCCTGTTGCGCCACTTGTGGCTGACCTGTATCTCCGCTCCATCTACTCGCCATGATTCCGTAACCCTCAGTAGCCTAGCCTAACAAAAAATCGATCGATCTCAGTCTTGAAATTTTTATTTGACCCCCCCCCCCGTACCCACAGTCTTTGAAGGGAGAGAGTTCCAGGTTTGAGTGAAGCAGTCCTTCGCCCCTGAATGGCGTGGCTCTAATTTTAAGGTTGTGCCCCCTTGTTCTGGACTCCTCCCCACCCCCCAGCAGAGGAAATAAACTCATTTGCTGCGATTTGTGAGCTTGGAACCTGCTTTAACCATCAGAGGTTGAACACATTGGGTGGCGCAGGAGAATCTAGAGCCTCGTGCGCACGATTTCATTAAAGAACCCTGTGCTGGAGCGGAAGAAACGCCTGCTTGGCAACATATCAAGGGGCGGGGGGGTGGTGTTGCTGTAGATCTTATTCTTTGTTCTCGAGTGGCTGGCATTGCCCATCTGCAGCAATTACTTTGTTCAACCGAGTATCTTGCTGGGCCACTTCAGAAGGCGGCAGGAGCCAACCACATAGCGTGGGCTCGTCACAAGGCTTGGGATTTGTGGCCTTGGAGCCCGCTTTAACCATCAGAGGTTGAGCAGGTTGGCTGGAGCTCGGAAGGGGGTGTTCTTCCATGAAAGGCATTAGTGAACCAGTTGAGGTATTGTGACAATCCACCATTTTTCTCCCCAGGTGGCAGTCCATAATTTCACAGTTGCCATGGGAGTGTGAACTTATGAGTTATTGGATTGATAGCCCAGTATCTTAACCACTACACTGCTGTACCCTTGGGGATCGACTCTGTGGTTGTGAATTGGCCAGATCTCTTGTGGCTGAAGAAATAGAAATGTGTGCAGGTGCTGCCCTCTGGTGGATTTCGATAGTAAAATCACTGCATAACACCTGGTCATTGCAGCAAGATAGAAAGAACTGTCCTTTATTACATCATAGAATGGTTACAGCACGGAAGGAGGCCCGTCGAGCCCGTGCCGGCTCTCTGCAAGAGCACTTACACCCCCACCGCCCTTTCCCCGTAGCCCTGCAATTTTTTTTTCCATCAGATACTTATCCAACTCCCTTTTGAAAGCCGTGATTGAATCTGTCTCCACCACCCTTTCAGGCAGCCATCGGGTTTCAGCGTTCTTGAGTCTGCAAGTGGATCAGTTACGTGGGTAGCTGCTGATCCAGTTGGTAAATGGACTGAATGGTAGGGGATTGAGCCGTACACATTCAGAGTTAGAAGGATATGCTGAGGGAGGCTCATGTGTGGCATAAATGCCGGCACAGACCAATTGGGCCGAATGGCCTGTTTCTGTGCAGTATATTGAAATTATATAAATCAAATAGTGCATTGTGCATGGCTGCTGTTTAATTGGAGGAGGGTGGCGGGGAGGTTGAATTGACCCTCATAGACATGTAAGAGTTCCTGCTCCGGATTGTTATTGCTGGTGGAGTATACTCGTTTTTGGATGTCGGTGAGGATGGATCGTATTCATTTGCAATGTCCCCTGAAGTTGAATAGCCAACTTAAAGCTCTTGACTCATAGGTGAATAAGGGAGGCTTGAGTGAGGTACTGGTGCGTACCCCAGCAATGGTCAGCATCCCCAGGAGGAGATGAGAGAAAACTGAGGGAAGAAAAATTACTTGCATCAACACCATACTGAGTAACGGTGGCCCAAAATTCAGGGGTTGGGGGGGGAATGCTGCAGAATGCTGTTGGAGGGGGTGATGTACGAGAAATAGCTTCTCATTGAGAGGGGAGGAGGGCAGGGTCGCCTGAGAGATACACTGAGAGAATGATGGTTTTCTTTGCTTGGTATTTTCACTGGAGAAACATGGAGAAAGATGAGCTATAACTGGAAGCCTTTACCTGAAGCGGTGCTGAAGGTCGCTCGGAATTCATTCCGATGACCGGGACGCACTGGAGCTGTGTGTGATGTGCAGTGTCTTGTTTTGTTAAATTGTTACTGGGTGTCAAACTAACAACAAAAAAAAGAGGCGCTTTAAAATTGAAATTATATAAATCTGATATAGTGCATTGTGCATGGCTGCTGTTTAATTGGAGGGGGGTGGCGGAGAGGTTGAATTGACCCCCATAGACATTACATTAGGTTTTAGACTGCGCTCAGCTTTATTCTGACTGACTGGAGCTGCAGGTACTGGAGTGAGTCTGGTTGCCCTCTGCTTTTACAGTCTTTTTTTCTTCCCTCCTCTTCTGAAAGCATCGACTTTATCTCCAATTCGGGTTCCACGGGCATTGGCTAGATTCAGATAACTCGTCTGAATGCATCAGCCAAGGCAGTGAGCATCACAGCAGAACCAACCCCAGTCCTTATCCAATGTCCCCCCCCACCCCACACATGTCATTTCCAGCAGGACGTGGCGGGAACCCTGGCTTACTTCCCTCCGCCCCACCCAGCCGACCGATTAGTTAGCGCCTCGGCTGCAATCGTCACGAGAATCTCAGCCAGGCCCCTCGTTGTCTCCATGACTCATAAAGTCCCCACCATACTGGAGCACCAGGGGAGTTGAAGCCAGTTGTAGCACTCCTGGGGCCACTACATGCCGAGATCAACTAACTGAGACCGAGGATCGAACTTGAGACCCTCTTGTCTGGGCTGGTACACACAGTGCAGCGTATTTCCCAACTGAGCTACCGGTGAGAGAGAGCGACTAACACGCTGAACCTCTCCTTGTTTTTTGTCTAGCAATTGGCAAAGAATGATTAAGAACTGGGCAGTTGTTGTCAGCAATTCAGAAATCCACAGATTCACCTACACAACCAGTAGATAGCAGCACACCACAGTTCCTGCAGTGTATTAGTTACAGAGGAGGCAACATTGAATAATTTGTCCCCGGGTGCCCAGTGAGACTTTCCGATGCAGGCTTGAGTAATTGGCTGGTCCGATGTCCCTGGCATGGTTTGGGTCAGTGAGTATTTCTGCTGCAGACCTGTGTTTTCCCCCTGAAAGCTGGTCAGTGATTTTAAGTGAAGAATTCATTTGTTGTGTCTTCGCTCCTCTTTCCCTAGGATTACGCGATACAGAATGGCTGGGCCGATCGCAGATCCTGAAGCGAGGACCTGTGACGTATTACATTGATGGCGCTCACACAATTGGTAGTATAAAGGTGTGTTGGCATGACTCTAGGATCTGGCCTCTTCATTGGTGCTGTGGGTGCGACTTTGCATCTGTAGCACTGCGTCATTGACTTTTTGTCAAGGGCCGCTATCCCAACCAGTGCCTTGAACAAGGGCTCTCTGAACTGCTTGCAGCACGCTACACCATATGATCCGAGTCTGCGCATCCAATTCCCCACACACCGTGCTCCTGATTTCAATCGTCTAATTGTGGGCAGTTGCCAAACGGAAGCCAAAAACTCCCTCATAAGAGCAGGAGATAAACTCCAAAGCCAATAGCTGTGTTGTAACAGGGCCCTTTCTCTTTCTGTATGGAAGCCGGGATAGCCTTCCCTCCTAACCAATGTTCCCTCTTATTTTTTTGGGGGGGGCGGGTGTGCAGTCCCTTTAAGTGGCTGCGTGACCCGTTCAAATTTTCACGCATGCGTGGTTTCTCCCGTGTAAAAGCCGGTGGAGCGGCCTGCGCAGGACCTGCATGGTCGAGCAGCTTGGTGGAAATGTTGCTCCTAACCCTTGCTTTCCATTCCTGGGGAGGAATCCGCAGTGAAACTCCCAACATCCTGGAGCTGGACTGGCACTGAGTGGAGGACCAGAGACACCTGGAGCAGCAAGGCCCACAATGGTGCAAATGGTCATTTTGTGACGGAGAATTGACGGAGTGGAAGGGCTCCAGGCATTGATGTGAGCATTATGGAGTGGGGATGTCTGTATGTTTGTGGGGTGGTGTGGGGTTCATATCCCTTGTATAGGACTGGGTGAGATAAGAATGTGGAAAATCCACATGATTTCTGAGTTACAATCTGTGACTGTCCTGTATGTGAAGAGATGACACCACAGTTCGTTCTGCCTAACCTCAGTCACTCTCTGCCCACTGTGATGGCAGTTAGCAGAGTGTCTTTAAATAACACTACTGGGGAAACATATTTGCAAAGAGCTGTGTTGTAGGAACAGGAAAAAACAGTATAGCACTTGGGTCATGCTTACCCCAACTTAAGGCGCTAGAACATCAGGATTGAGATTCCCTCCTAAAGGATGAGTTCGCCCAAAGCTGGTCTTTGTGATGGAGACGATCTGGGGTCAGAAGCTCAGCTTGGGGTCAGATGGGACACTGAGATTTGTGAACAGTCTGGTTCAGTCCGAGATGGTGGCTGGGGAGGGGGGTGGAATTGCTGGCAAGAGTATGGAGTTTGGACAACACAAAGGCAGTGGAGGTGGTGGGGAGGTACAGCTGGGTGTCGAAGACATGTATGTGGAGGCTGGTATGTCTGTGGATGGTGTCGCAAGAGGCTGCATGTAGATGAAGATAAGAAAGGGGCTATGGATAGAGGGACTCTGGAAATAATGGCACCAGAGCGGAAAGACAAGTCATTGCTGGCGATGATCTGGCTATGGTTGGCTAGCTAAAGGTTGGAGCCAAGTGAGGATAGTCCCACAGAGTTGGACAACAGAGGAGAGGTGTTGGAGGAGCAGGGTGTAGTCAACCATGTCAAAGGCTGCAGAGAAAATGAGAGATAATGCAGCACAGTTCCAGAGAATGATTGTTGTCTTTGGTTAGGGCCGTGTTCTCCGGGGCAGAAACCTGGTTGAGAAATTGAAACAGGGTGTTGCGGGAAAGATGGGGCACAGATTTTGGAGGTGGCAACATGTTCAAGAACTTGGAGAGGAAAGAGTTTGTATTTGGGGGTGGTGGTTTGCAAGGAAAGAGGAGCAGTGGGTGTTTTTTGGGGGGAGGGGGTAATGACAGCAGTTTTGAAAGAGAGGGGGACTATGCACAGAGAGGGATAAAGTTACAGGAGAAGTTGTGATCCTGTACAGTTCTGTTCTTGGTGTGTGAGCATTATTGGTTACAGTAGCAAAGTGGTTATTGTCCCTGGAGTAGTAATCCAGAGGCCTGGCCTAATGATCCAGAGGCCCGAGTTCAAATCCCACCACGGCACCTGGGGAATTTAAATTCAATTAAATAAATCTGGAATAAAAAGCTAGTATCATAATGGTGACTGTGAAACTACCAGATTGTTGCAAAAACCCAAATGGTTCACTAATGTCCTTCAGGGAAGGAAATCTGCTGCTCTTACCCGGTCTGGCCTATTTGTCACTCCAGACCCACAGCAATGTGGTTGACTCTTAACTGCCCTCTGAAATGTCCGAGCAAGCCACTCGGTTGTATTTAAGAAGATGGCTCATCAGCACCACCTTGCCGGCGACGCCCACATCCAATGAATGAATAAAAAACAAAACTCTGCTCTTGTTTTCAGGCCTGTGTCAGGTGGTTTCGGGAGCAGTCACTTAAGGGGGCGAAAGCTGTGGAGTAAGTACCTGCAACTGTGTGACGTTTAACGGGATCGACACGAGCAGCTGCTTAGGGCTTGTACTATAATACCATGCCTGGACACATTATATCTGCAAGTTATTTACGTTGCAACAGGTTGCCCCACCGACAGCTCAGTGACTGAATACAGTGCCTGGCTGGCATTCACTGAGCCACACAGACAGACAGGCAGGTCCCAGGATTGATGCTGGTCTGTGCTGAGTGAGCAAATCTCGGTTTGAGCAGGCATTGAGGTGATAAAATGACCTCCATGCTATTTAACGAGGGGGTGGGTGGGGTGGGTGGGGGAGATAAATCAACCATGGTTCTCGCTTTTGATCACTGTCCAGAGACTCCTGCTAGAGGCATGTGTGTAGTGGTTGGGTGAGGCCAAAGGACTGAACAAGACTTGGAAAAGACCATTATGGTTCATGGGGCCAGAGCCAAACTCTTATCTTTCCTATGCCTTTTGCCAAATACTGTATAGGCTCTGCTGAAGTTTACCGACAATCCACCTCCACAGCTTCACCAGGCACTCCGCTCTGCACATTCTCTCTTTCTTCGACAACGCCTCCCAAACCCGTGACCCCTATCACCTAGAAGGACAAGGGCAGCAGGCGCACGGGAACACCCATCACCTGCAAGTTCCCCTCCAAGTCACACACCATCCTGACTTGGAAGTATATCACTGATCCTTCATCGTCGCTGGGTCAAAATCCTGGAACTCCCTCCCTAACAGCACTGTGGGAGCACCTTCACCACACGGACTGCAGCCGTTCAACAAGGTGACTCACCACCACCTCGAGGGCAATTAGGGATGGGCAATAAATGCTGGCCTTGCCAGCGAAGCCCACATCCCATAAACAAATTAAAAAAAAAACATTTATCACTCCCTCCGTGTGTGAGTGTATACGTGTGTGTGGAAGCTTTGTTATACCCTCTCCGAAGCCAAGATGTCCTTACAGTAGTATGGTGACCAAAGTCGCTCTGTACAGACTCACTGCTGCTGCCTGAGAATATTAGCAGACAGGATTGGGTTGACCTCAAGCCAAGGTATTTCCCATTGGTGTTATTTTGATGGCAGAGTTTACACTGTTCAAAACGTTAAAATAAATAGGCATCACTCTGTAGGCTCATCAGTCAAGAATGCCAGTCGTGGAGGGCACTGGCAACAGCTGCCACCTAGATAACTATTCCAGTCTGGGTCAGCGCCTACAGGAGAATTTAAAGTGAGCCTTATAAAGTGGGTGGCTGTATTCATTGTTTGAATACCGTGATCCTCTTTACTTACCTGTGTACTAGTACATTGCTGCTCACAGCACTCAAGAAATGTGTAGCCCGGAATTAGTCATCTTGGCTTAGATGGTAGGGTGGGGGCAATGGAACACACTGCCCAGACCCCGGGGGGAGGGGGGGAATGGAACACACTGCCCAGACCCCGGGGGAGGGGGGAATGGAACACACTGCCCAGACCCCCGGGGGAGGGGGGAATGGAACACACTGCCCAGACCCCCGGGGGAGGGGGGAATGGAACACACTGCCCAGACCCCCGGGGGAGGGGGGAATGGAACACACTGCCCAGACCCCCGGGGGAGGGGGGAATGGAACACTGCCCAGACCCCCGGGGGAGGGGGGAATGGAACACACTGCCCAGACCCCCGGGGGAGGGGGGAATGGAACACACTGCCCAGACCCCCGGGGGAGGGGTGAATGGAACACACTGCCCAGACCCCCGGGGGAGGGGGGACTGGAACACACTGCCCAGACCCCCGGGGGAGGGGGGAAATGGAACACACTGCCCAGACCCCCGGGGGAGGGGGGAATGGAACACACTGCCCAGACCCCCGGGGGAGGGGGGAATGGAACACACTGCCCAGACCCCCGGGGGAGGGGGGAATGGAACACACTGCCCAGACCCCCGGGGGAGGGGGGAATGGAACACACTGCCCAGACCCCCGGGGGAGGGGGGAATGGAACACACTGCCCAGACCCCCGGGGGAGGGGGGAATGGAACACACTGCCCAGACCCCCGGGGGAGGGGGGAATGGAACACACTGCCCAGACCCCCGGGGGAGGGGGGAATGGAACACACTGCCCAGACCCTCGGGGGAGGGGGGGAATGGAACACACTGCACAGACCCCCGGGGGAGGGGGAATGGAACACACTGCCCAGACCCCCGGGGGATGGCGGGGGGGAATGGAACACACTGCCCAGACCCCCGGGGGAGGGGGGGGCACACACTGCCGAGACCCCAGGGGAGGGGGGGGGGAACGCACTGCCCAGACCCCGGGGGAGGGGGAGGGGAACACACTGCCGAGACCCCGGGGGAGGGGGGAATGGAACACACTGCCCAGACCCCCGGGGGAGGGGAGGGAATGGAACACACTGCCCAGACCCCGGGGGAGGGGGGAATGGAACACACTGCCCAGACCCCGGGGGGAGGGGGGGAATGGAACACACTGCCCAGACCCCCGGGGGAGGGGGAATGGAACACACTGCCCAGACACTGGGGGAGGGGGAAATGGAACACACTGCCCAGACCCTGGGGGAGGGGGGAATGGAACACACTGCCCAGCCCCCGGGGGAGGGGGGGAATGGAACACACTGCCCAGACCCTGGGGGAGGGGGGAATGGAACACACTGCCCAGCCCCCGGGGGAGGGGGGAATGGAACGCACTGCCCAGACCCCCAGGGGGTAGGGAATGGAACACACTGCCCAGACCCTGGGGGAGGGAGGAATGGAACACACTGCCCAGACCCTGGGGGAGGGGGGAATGGAACACACTGCCCAGCCCCCGGGTGAGGGGGGAATGGAACACACTGCCCAGACCCTGGCAGGTAAGGGATATGGAACTGCAAGTGTGAAGTTGATATTGGGGTTTCTGATTATTGTGCTGTTCTTTTCTTCTGGCAGAGGACCCGTGGTACAAGTGTTGCTGTTCAACATGACGGGAGAACGAGATGCTGCCGCACTCCTCAAACTGCTCGTGGTAAGAATGGGCTGGACAGTGATTCATGTGGAGAACTGGAAGTTTGGTCTGGTTGCTCGGTGTGTCGGAGGACTAAAGTGTTATAATTAGGAAGGCACTTGTATGCTCCCGAGATTTTAGAGTTTAGCCTCGTCACTGCAGCCTCATCTCCTACCGGCCGGTTACAAAGTAAGAACGTAAGAAATAGAAGCAGGAGTCGGCCATCCGGCCCCTCGAGCCTGCTCCGCCATTCAGTAAGATCATGGCTGATCTTCTACTTCATGTTGAGCATATTCAAGGCTGAGATAGATAGATTTTTGGATTCTAGGGGAGTCGAGGGATATGGGCATTGGGCAGGAAATATATGCCCATTCTACTCGAGGTCTGTAGTGTGTTCCATTACCCTACCCTGCCAGTTTTCCGCCCGATCCCCATTTCCCTTGATTCCCCATGAGTCCAAAAATCTATCGATCTCAGCCTTGAATATACTCAATGACTCAGCATCCACAGCCCTCTGGAGCAGAGAATTCCAAAGATTCACAACCCTCCGAGTGTAGAAATTCCTCCTCCTCTCAGTCCTAAATGGCCGACCCCTTATCCTGAGACTATGAACCCCCAGTTCTAGACTCTCCAGCCAGGGGAAACAGCCTCTCGGCATCTACCCTGTCAAGCCCTCTAGGAATGTTATACGTTTCAATGAGTTAACCTCTCATTCTTCTAAACTTCTCAATCTCTCCTCCTAGGACAACCCCCTCACCCCAGGAATCAATCCAAGTCACACTGGTAGAAGCACAGGCCCTGTGTGGTACGTGGATAACGGAAGGAGTGGACAGAGTGAAAAATTAACTTGCAATGGGGAAAACAAACTGGATTTTCTTTACCTCTTCCAGTGGGTTACCTTCAGAGGACCCAATAGTTCAGGTTTTGAAAACCTTTGCTTGCCACGCTTCCTAAAGAATGTACAGGCAGCGGCCAGGGAACAGAGGAATGACCCTGGGGAACTGAGTGGCACAGTGGGCTTCAAACCCAGCTGAGACTGAGGGGATAAAAGTTTCTGCTGGCTGGAAGGGGTCCTATGTGAATGAGTTTGGGCAGTCTAGTTCCTAGCGGGCAGGAGCCTACAGCACAAAACCGCCCATACTTTAGTATTGAGTGGCAATGTCACTTGGATGGTCCTAAGGATGGTTGGCATGGGGAATGTGGAAAAAATGCCACACTGATGTACTGGGGAGTGCTGTTCTGATGTTGGGGTTGTCCCATCTAATTTAGGTTAACCAGCCAACAGAACCCCACATTGTTGGTGATGTACCTGCACAAGTGCACACAAAAAGGATACGACAAGCTCAACAAGCGACCGCTGCCCCCCCCGCCATCCAGCTCCACTCCGAGGGTTGGGAATCTTTGGAATTCTCTACCCCCCCAGAGGGCTGTGGGTGCTGAAACATTGAGCATATTCAAGGCTGTGATCGATAGATTTTTGGACTCTAAGGGGAATCCAGGGATATGGGGATCGGGCTGGGAAGGCGGAGTTGAGGTCGAAGATCAGCTGTGATCATATTGAATGGTGGAACAGGCTCGAGGGGCCGAATGGCCGACTCCTGCTCCTGTGTTCTTATAATTGTCTGGGAAAGGCAAACCCCCCCCCAAGCGAAGACTAACTATATTCTTTCTGCCTCTGCCTAGTTTATTCAGGCAGCGCTGGGTTATTCACCACCTGAAACACTCTCGCGCGTGACACCGCGACCTCTAGGGTGTCGTTTTTTGTATCTCGCCGCTGACGTCGTTGATGATCAATGTTCCCTGTAAAAGCTGCCCTGTGTTCCGCGCAGCCTATTTCTTTTGGTGCGCGGTCCCTTTAAATTTCCACCTATACGCGGTATTTACAAATGGGGAGGCCGGTGAGCAGCCTGGACGGGACCTTTCTCATTACTGCGCGGCCCCGCAGCTTAGAGGGAACGTGGTTGATGACACTCGACAGCTGAGAACCAGATTTGCGTTGACGTTGGCAGATCCAGCCTGGACTGGGAAATCTGAATCACACTTAAATATTTGCAAATCAGTTCCTGTAATTTTTTTTACGTGTCGAACAGGAAAGGTGAGGAAGATCCGTAGGATATGAATAAAAATCGCCCCATGGTGCCATCTATAACCGGTAATTTGTCTCGTTAGCCCACTCGTGGATCATAAATCAAATCCCACGGCTCCGCGCGTATCTGCTGCAAGTTTCTATCTCCTCGCCTCCCCGCATATTTATGATGCCCTGCACTACCCGTATCAAGAGGGCTCATGGTTTGCCCTGAGCTCCGCCTAAGCAGTTTACTGTCAGTCACTTGAGCTTTCCATTGTTTCTTTTTTTTTAAATTCCCTGCTCTCCAGTGAAGCCTCTGACTTCCTCTCCTGGTGCCGTAGCCGATTGGGAAATGAAACTCTGCACTTTCTTGATATTCCTGTGTGCGCGTATGTGGCTGTTCATTGAGTCTGAACAAGAAGTTGCTGTTTCTCTCTCCGTGCACGCACATCCTTTCGCTTCCCTCGCGCGCAACCGTTCATTACACTGTGTCCACGTCCTGTTGTTCTCTTGAGTTGAGGTGTCCCTCGGGCTGGATTATTTCTGTAAAATTGAAGTGATAAATCACGCGCAATGTATAAATTGTTTCCCGTATGTAACAATCAGCAGTTCCTGCTATGAGATGCTCCTTGTATTCTAGATTGTACAGTGAGTGGTAACCAGGCCAGTATTAATGTTGAGTTTCTAGTTCCATTCATCCTTTTCTTCGGTGAAGTTCCCTTTTAAATCTATTTATCTGTCCCTTTCTTTTAGTAGCGAAGTTTGTGGTGTGGGGCAAATGCTGTATCCTAACCCCCCTCTGCCACTGCATCTCGTAATACAAAAAGTGCCGCTGTTAGGACAGAATGCTCGGCACCTGTTTATGGCTTCTGGGTTGACATGTTATCCCTATTCTCAATCGTCTGGGTAAAGTGATGCCACTTGAGCACAGGTACATGAATCGGAGTAGAAGGGAGTGGAGAAAAAAAGTTTTGCGCAAGGGTGCGTTAGTTACAAAGCATAGAAGAAGCACAAGAATTGGCTGCGTGAGGAAAGGAGAATCTGTGAAGGAATAGTGAAAGTTCACAGCCTAAGGTGATGTCACCTTTTAATGTAACCTCTTTCTGCCCCCTCTGGCAATGCTGAATTCCTGATTTCAGCTGCTGGAGCAAAGAGCTGATGGTAAATCCGAGAGCCGTCAGTGGCTACTCTCCGATTAAGAGAAAAGCAGGAGGAGGTCGTGGGGTAGGTCTCTCTTTCGGGCAGGGTTGGTGCTCGGTGTAGGCAGACCGAGATAGCGAGGAAAAATAATGGGAGTCTTGCCCGCTGCTAATAAAACAACCTGATTTGTGATTTCTTTCAGCCTTGTCAGTTTGATTTCGCTGTTTTCTGTCCCAATCTCTTGGAGATGGCTCAGAACCTGAATGCTGGTAAGTGCAGTTCTCATAAATCACTTTTCTTGAAGCGTGGGCTGTAAAAAAGTGGCACTTTTAGGGGCTCCTTTGACGGTTCAGTGGGGGCGTATTGAGCTATACAGACCAAGGATGTCCCAGTTCATGGTGAAACATTGTTCTTTATCAGTATTTGGAAACTGTCCGGGGGAATCAGTGCAAGGTGTTAGACTAGCGCACTGGCACATGAAGATAGCTGACTCGCCTTTTAAACAGATCGTAATCCATCTTGGTCTAGAAACCGATCAATTGCTGATCAATAATAGCATTTTTCCCCATGACCCCTGGTATCATTTCAGCTGATAAGTACATTTTTTTCAATCGCTGTTTACGATGAGAAAGTTGAAACATTAGGACTCTATTCACTGCAGCAGAGAAGGTTACGCTGTGGGGGAATCTAATTGAAGTGTTCAAACTTGCGAGAGGTTGTGAAATATTAAACCGTGAAAGATTTTCACTGTCTGGTGAGTCAGTAACCAGGGGTTGTAAGATTCAGGATTAGTAATAGAAGTATAAAAGCATAGATATATTTAAGGGGAAGCTAGCTAAACACACGAGGGCGAAAGGAATAGAAGGATCTGTTGAAGGGGTTAGATGAAGAGTGGGAGGAGGCTCGTGTGGAGCATAAACACCGGCATGAACCTGTTGGGCCGAATGGCCTGTTTCTGTGCTGTAAATACTATGAAAATTTGCAATCTCACTCCGAAGGCATCGGTGTGGGGAATTAAGAAAGTGTTTAACTGGTGCCGTATGGGGTGCTGTTCTGCGGTTAGTGTTGAAGCACAATGTTGGGACTGGGACAATGCAGAGAAGTGGTTTTCAAACTTTTTCAGTCTGGGCCCCACTAAGGATCCTCTTGTTCTCTACTGGCGTTGGTAATACTGGCGCAAGTCATTTTATTACTGACTCAAGTATCGTAAAGATTAGCAAGGGAAGGTCACGAGCTCTAATTCTGTGGGGTTTTTTTTGAGATGCTAAGAGGTTGAACAAGATCAAATCTCATTGGCTTGGGTAACTTAGGTTGTACCCTCACACCGGGATTTAAAAATATCAGTTTGGCTCAGTTGGTAGCACTCAACTCTCGGCTCAGCAGGTTGTGGGCTCAGATTCTGCTCGATTTGAACATGTTTTCTAGGTCGATACCAGATTAGTACTGAAATAGTGTTACACTGTTGGAGGTGCCAATTTTGGAGGAGACATTAAACTGAATCTCAAATGCCTCGGGTGGATGGTAAAGTTCCTATGACCCCATTTAAAGAGCAGGAACTCCCCCCCCCCCCCCCCCCAGTAGTCATTCATCTCATTGCTGCTTGCGGAATCCTGCAGCGCTCTGCATCTGACCTGTTACACGAGGAGTATTCGATGCTGGCACTGTGCCTTATTCCCTAACACTAGCATCCTTCGTATAGATGAGCGCCAAAGATTTGCAAGAGGAAATAATGTGTTCATCTAGATTTGAGACGTGAATTTAACTTTTTTTCAGATCAGAAAAATTACACAGTCTCATTGGAGAACATTCTGAGCCGTTGCCTTGACAACCACCGTGCCTGGTGTCAACTAACGGAGGTGAAGCGTGACAATTTATGGAGCCTTCCAGGTGGTACTCTGGAGAGCTCCACCACACTGGTTAAGAAGGGTGATTTGGATGGGAAAATGCTACTGTTACACAAACCGGAGTGTGAGCAGATGACCACTCGTGCGCGCGTCTTCCCCTGCATCAACAATGGCCTGCAGTGGATAACACAAGGACGCGACCCTGATCTCCAGCCTTCATTGGCCAATCCACATCTGGCGGGGGCTACAGCACTGAAGGAAGCTTCCACCATACAGATCCTGATCACGGGTAGCCTCCATCTTGTGGGCGGGTGCCTGAAACTGCTTGACCAGTCCTTGTCTCAGTAAAAGCTGTGCAAAACCTATGCTCTTTTTTTGTCAGACCTTGCTGTGTGCCCCTATAAGGAGTGGGGTGGGGGCACAGGAGACATTTTCTAGGTTTGGGACAGTATCTGTTGTACTCGACTGTGTTCAAACACTAAGTACCTTTTATGTAAAAGCGTCAACGCAAAGGCAGAAGTGACGGCATTGGAGGGGTCAAGTGAAATCTTGCTTTTCATTTCACCAGAAGGTAGATGCGAGTCATGGGAATGAATGCCAGAAGATAGATTTTTCTGGCATGTTTTACGTGTGAAGTGAACTAATAGAGTATTGTTTAAATTTTTGCACATGAATTATTTTTTTTAAAAAGTCTTAATTTTTTATGGGTGTTAAAAACAAACTGGAAAGTAAGCTGGGTGCGGTCTGGTAGAGTGGTACACTCTCTTTGCCGCTGCTGTTCTGAAGTCGGCTGAGAGTAGTTGCACGGGATCACTTGACCTCTGATTTTCTTTCTTCCTTTCCTTCTGGGAAATGCATCATAGATTGGGCCTATACTCTCTGGAGTTTAGAAGAATGAGGGGTGATCTCATTTGAAACATATAAGATTTTGAGGGGGATTGACAGGGTAGATGCTGAGAGGCTGCTTCCCCTGGCTGGAGAGTCTAGAACCAGGGGGTTACAGTCTCAGGATAAGGGGTCGGCCATTTAAGACTGAGATGAGGAGGAATTTCTTCACTCAGAGGGTGGTGAATCTTTGAAATTCTCTGCCCCAGAGGGCTGTGGAGGCTCAGTCGTTGAGTATATTCAAGACAGAGATCGCTAGATTTTTGGACTCTAGGGCAATCAAGGGATATGGAGATCGGGCGGGAAAGTGGAGTTGAGGTCGATCATCAGCCGTGATCTGATTGAATGGCGGAGCAGGCTCGAGGGGCTGTATGGCCTACTCCTCCTATTATGTTCTTATCAGTTCTGGTGATGCATCACCAACCGTAAGTCAATACGAGGGAGAGTTGGACACTTCATTGCACTTTGTGGCTGTTCTGATGGACTCTCTTTTTCAGATTTTATTTTATTTTGAAGGTATCCAAAAGAAAAAGGCATTAAAAAAAGAACAGCGATTTTATAAAAATTAAAAAAAAATCACAATCAGTGAAACAGCTACCCAGTACAATTTGTGAAGAAATATTACCAACTATATTTGTGAGTTGTAAAGCAGAAATCTAGGGCAGGGGAGTAATCGTTAAAAGTGACAGCCAGATAGCATCTTCCATGTGAGGCAGAGCTTGGCTGAATGAGCTCGGTGCACATAACTGGGTGGGCAGGAATCCACAACGCCCCATGGTCTGGTTGTCATCTCTGGGAACAAGCTGCATCAATGGTGGTCTTGGGGATTTCACCAGTAAGGGTCCGTGGAACTAGGTTAGGAGGATGGCCAGCCAGCTAGGACAATGCCTGCGGGCAGGACACATGGAATTGCACAATCCTCCCCCGTCACCACAAATAATGACTCAGGCAGGGTCAGTTAGGTCAATGCATTTCTAATGTGAAAACAAATCAGTCCTTTTATCCATGTAGATTTTATCAGACTAACCTGTAGAAAGGATGGTATTATACATTTTTAAAAATTTCTTCCAGTGCCAACCTATCCATTCTTGAGCTAAGAGGACTAACTCCAAGAGGTTCCCAGCCCAATGTATTTGTAGAGTGGTCATCTGCCCTGTGCCGTACAAAAATGATCAACAGGTAAAGACCAACTGGTCCATCCAGCCTGTCCCATATAGTTATAGACGCCTTATGTATCATGATAAAGGCACGCCCTACCCACCTGGATCCATATGATCTCCTGGGAGAGGCAAAAAAACAGATTAAAAGCCCAAGACAATTGGGTGGAAATAAATATCTCACCGTAGCGTGGTCATATTCCCAGTATGTTGCATCAAAGAGTGGTCATGTGTGCCCAACATGCTATGTCAGAGTGGTGGGACACTGGTCTGTATTAGTGATTCTGCTGCATGGCGTATTTCCAATTTCAGCAGTGCCACAGGCAGAGGGGGAGAAGAGAACTCGGCAACGGTGTGAAAGGGGAAATCAGACGGTGAGTCACCGTGGGGTTGCTCTTGTGCACCACCGAGTGACTCGGTACAGAGCAACACTACTGGAGGTCTGAAGTGAATTACCAACTGGATCTTTCACTATAGTAATGTTGCAAGCAGCATGATCTGTTTTTAAAAAAAAATTAAATTAAAAAAAAAAAACCCATTGCAGTATTTTTTAGTGCTTATATGCAGGGCATAAGTTTGCATGTACTTAAAGACACTTTTTTCTTTGTGAAATTGTGCTTAGCCCCAGACCTCTTGAGATCGAGCAGGCTGCAAGGCAACATTGTGACTTGGGCGCTGCAAGACTGTATGCCGACAAAGTGGCAAGCTCTAATTTTTTTGGCTATTGTATTGCCTGTTGATGATGCTTTTGATTTTGTTGTGTTTACATTTTTACAGCTCCTCTGATTCAGAATACCCCAGTTATTGACACAGTAGAAACTGTTGTAGTTTTTCCTCCGATCACAGTAACAGGATGCGAACTCCGATTCCTTACAGTGCAGTGTGTTCATAATCTTCGCAGTGCCACTGAGGATTCACCAAGTGTAGGCCTATGTGCTTCCCCACAAAGAAAGAGGCAAAAATAGGAGACTCTGGCAGAGTCCGCTGTTCATAATCTTAGCAGCCAGCTATAAAACAACCTTGAGACGGGGCTCCAAGACATCCTAACGATTAAGAATAGTACCATGAACAGGATGGTCTATAAATCCAAGAGAAAAAACCACGCAGTTAAAGTTCATGTTCTGGTCGCCATAATAAGTGGCTGTTACGGATGCTGTAACCATATTAGTAGACAGAAAAAAAACTTATGGTTGTCACTGGCTGCTGATGAGATGTTCCTTCCTTCTAAAGACGAGCAGCTTTAGCAATTCTAAGTAACGACTGCTCAAAAGGAACAGGAAACTATTTAAGATCAGATTTCAAACTCCTAACTGTAAAGAGGAAAAAACAGCACATCACTGTATACTGTACTTAAATAGATCTAGAACTGCTGTGAATGATCTGATGAATTCAATGTTAGGTCTTAAACTGTTAAAAGCAGATTATTGTGTGATTTAGTTGATCCCCCGTGTTCTTGCTTCTAGTGTCAAATCTGATGGAATAATTACAAGCTGGACTACTATAATTTTTCCATATAACATGCACCCATTACATGGAAAATTAAACCTGTGATAAGTGTAGATTATACATGAACAAATTTTTAATTGAAAAAAGCGCCAGAATTTTTTTCTCGCATGTAACGTGAACTATTTACAATCCGAAAATGGACGTGGAATCCCAGCTGCATTTTTATATGCAAGAATGCATAATAAACGGTTGCTTTAATAATTTGTATGAAGCTGTACGTATGTGGATTTAACGGTCTATTGCCTTGATTTTAGACTGTGACCATCTCACAACTTGCTGTAATTGTTAATTGCCATGGAAAATAATTAATCAACAATGTTAATGGAGACCAAAAGGGGATCTCCGATTATCCAAACCGCTGCACTGCCCTAAATTTGCACACCTGGTTGTTTCTTTGCTTTGTTGTTTTTAAGCTTTAAAATTGCTGATTTTAGAGACGGATTTTGAGATGATGTTTTCAGTGACCTCATGAAATTCTGTTAGTGATATGCTACTAAAGAGAGTTCATACAAAATTTCAACTCTCTGGGTGTCTCTGAGGAGCAGTTTGAATGATTAGCATGCAAGAATAGAGGATGGTGGTGGGGAGGAAGGAGTTATTTAAAGTGATATTGTTTCCTTTTTAAGGAGTATTAAATGTCAGTTAAGAACGATAGTTTTCCTCTAAGGATTTTTAAAAATTTGTTTCTGGGATGTGGGCGTCGTGGGCAAGACCAGCATTTATTGCCCAACCCTAACTGCCCTCGAGAAGGTGGTGGTGAGCCATCTTGAACCGCTGCAGTCTGTGTGGTTAAGGTACTCCCACAGTGCTGTTAGGTAGGGAGTTCCAGGATTTTGACCCAGCGATGATGAAGGATCAGCGATATATTTCCAAGTCAGGATGGTGTGTGACTTGGTGGGGAATTTGGAGCTGGTGGTGTTCCCATGCGCCTGCTGCCCTTGTCTTTCTAGGTGGAAGAGGTTGCGGGTTTGGGAGGTGCTGCCAAAGAAGCCTGGGCAAGTTGCTGCAGTGCGTCTTGTAGATGGTACACACTGTAGCTACGGTACGCCAGTGGTGGAGGGAGTGAATGTTTAAGGTGGTGGATGGGGTGCCGATCAAGCGGGCTGCTTTTCCCTGGATGGTGTTGAACTTCTTGAGTGTTGGAGCTGCACTCATCCAGGCAAGTGGAGAGTATTCCATCACACTCCTGACTTGTGCCTTGTAGATGGTGGAAAGTCTTTGGGGAGTGAGGTGCAGCACTCGCTGCAGAATGCCAAGCCTCTGACCTGCTCGTGTTGCCACAGTATTTATGTGGCTGGTCCAGTTAAGTTTCTGGTCAATGGTGACCCCCAGGATGTTGATGGTAGGGGATTCGGCGATGGTAATGCCGTTGAATGTCAAGGGGTGGTGGTTAGACTCTCGCTTGTTGGAGATAGTCATTGCCTGGCACTTGTGTGATGCGAATGTTACCTACCACTTATCAGCCCAAGCCTGAACGTCGTCTAGGGCTTCTTGCATGCGGGCATGGACTGCTTTATTATCTGAGGAGTTGTGAATGGCGCTGAACACTGCAGTCATCAGCGAACATCCCCATTTCTGACCTTATGTTGGAGGGAAGGTCATTGATGAAGCAGCTGAAGATGGTTGGGCCTAGGACACTGCCCTGAGAAACTCCTGCAGCGATGTCCTGGGGCTGTGATGATTGACCTTCAACCACCACAACCATCTTCCTTTGTGCTAGGTATGGCTCCAGCCAGTGGAGAGTTTTCCCCTCAATTCCCATTGACTTCAGTTTTACTACGGCTCCTTGATGCCAGACTCGGTCAAATGCTGCCTTGATGTCGAGGGCAGGTACTCTCACCTCACCTCTGGAATTCAGCTCCTTTGTCCATGTTTGGACCAAGGCTGTAATGAGGTCGGAAGCAGAGTGGTCTTGGCAGAACCCAAACTGGGCATCAGTGAGCAGGTTATTGGTATGTGCCGCTTAATAGCACTGTCGATGACCCCTTTCATCACTTTGCTGGTGATTGAGAGTAGACTGTTGGAGTGGTAATTGGCTGGATTGGATTTGCCCTTTTTGTGGACAGGACATACCTGGGCAGTTTTCCACATTGTCGGATAGATGCTAGTGTTGTAGCTATACTGGAACAGCTTGGCTAGAAGCGTGGCTAGTTCTGGAGCAGAAGTCTTCAGCACGATAGCCGGGACCCATAGCCTTTGCTGTATCCAGTGCGCTCAGCCATTTCTTGATATCACGTGGAGTGATTCGAACTGGCTGAAGACTGCCTTCTGTGATGGTGGGGACCTCAGGAGTAGGCCGATATGGATCATCCACTTGGCACTTCTGGCTGAGGATGGTTGCAAATGCTTCAGCCTTGTATTTTGCACTCGCATGCTGGGCTCCACCATCGTTGAGGATGGGGATATATGGAGCCTCCTCCTCCCGTTAGTTGTTTAATGGTCCACCACCATTCACGACTGGATGTGGCAGGACTGTAGATCCGTTGACTGGGATCGCTTAACCCTGTCTATCGCATGCTGCTGCTTTTTAGCAATCATGTAGTCCACCGGTGTTGCAGCTTCCTCAGGCTGGCACCTCATTTTTAGGTACGCCTGGTACTGCTCCTGGCATGCTCTTTCTACACTACTTCTTGACCCAGGGTTGGTCCCCTGGCTTGATGGTAATGGTAGTGAGGGATATGCCGGGCCATGAGGTTACAGATTGTGGTGGAATACAATTCTGCTACTGCTGCTGATGGCCCACAGCGTCTCATGGATGCCCAGTTTTGAGCTGCGAGATCTGTTGTGAATCTATCCCATTTAGCACAGTGGTAGTGCCACACAACTCGATGGAGGGTGTCTTCAATGTGAAGACGGGACTTCGTGTCCACAATGACTGAGCAGTGGTCACTGCTACCAATACTGTCATGGACAGATGCATCTGCGACAGGTAGATTGGTGAGGACGAGGTCAAGTAGGTTTTTCCCCTTGTGTTGGTTCTCTCGCCACCTGTCACAGGCCCAGACTATGTCCTTCAGGCCTTGGCCAGGATCTCACAGGCAGGATTGTCCACATTATTTCCTTCCAATTTCTTAAGTGCATTTCTTTAATTTTGAATTTAGAGCAGTAACATCAAGAATTTATTCAGAAAATTAATTTCTGCTGAGTTTTTTAAAAAGTCATTAATTTATTTTTGCATTTTTACTTTATGTAAGTAATTCAAGTTTCTACTGAAAGTTGATCATGAGTCAACAAGTTTAGTGTATCATCAGTGATAACTTGAAATGATGCCTTCTAATGTAACTGGTTTGAATGATTTCAAACTGTAAATGGTGATTGAGAAAGTAATTCTAATCAATGTACTGCAAAGTTTTGGTGATTTGGCTGTAAATTATTATAGTTGTGTTTTACTGCACTATTTGATGTGAAACATGCATTAAAGAACTGACCTTTTTCATGTTGGTTTGATGCAAATCAGTACATACTATGAGTTGAAGTGCTCATGTTTGTTTAATACCCTAAAATGAATCACCTGCCATGGCTCTGGGTTCCCTTGCTATCTTCAGCACTTGCACCGTTTGACACCATTTTTACAGTTTAAAAAATTGCAAAAGCTCCCATTTAACAGCGCCTAAGTGGCGTAATGTGCTAGATACGAGTTTCCACCATCATTTTGGCAACTGTGGCGATCTGCTTGCCCAATGCCCATGGGGTTCTCATTTGCATAGCTGTGCCACTCACCTGATGGCTCTGTGCCTGGTAACTTCCTACATTTGTCATTAGTGCACTGGGAAAGTTTATATCCATATAAAACAGGCACAGCTGCTACCACAGTCACCTCATTCAGGCCGAAGTGAAGAGTTTGAGAGCTTTGAAGAGCCCCCAAACTTTTGCATGCTGATTGCTAGTTTCATAAGACTTTTTTCAGTTTTGCTCTCTAAGACTTGCACTTGACTCCTATCCCCCCATAGTGCTAGTTTGGACCCATCCCTCCATCCTAACCCAAGGCCCCCCCCACATACTCTGAACAACTCTGGAGAATGTATGGCATTCCTCTGGGTATACCTCTCTATGCCATCCTTATGGAGGAGCAACAACAGTGTGTGAAGGTAGGGAAAATAAGGCAGCATACCATAAGATGACTGCCAGGACCACCTCCCTCTAGGTGGCAAGGTTTATACTCCTGGGTGGCTTCCTGCCTGGCATATGCAGGAATCTGTCCCTGCTGTCTTCCAGCTTCTCCAGGAGGGCTTGCTGGTCTTTTGTGAAAAATTCACAGGCATTTGGTGAAATGCTGGGCGGTCATGGTGCCCTGTAAGCACAGCTGGCTTCAGTGTTCATTTCCTCCACTGTCGATAAATTTTCTGGGGAACTGTTTGGCAGGCTCCCTATTACACTCCCACATCCTGGATTCTCCTGCAGAAGTGATGACAGATGCTGTGCTATGCTAATGATGGAAATATATCTTGCATAGCTTTCTTTATTAGCACCTCCACACTGCTGGGCTTTGGGAATGCCATCAAATTCTGGTATTCAGCTTTGTTAAGGAGGTTCATTAAAATTTGATTACAAAGCAATTGATCAAAGAAATTTTTTAATTTTGTTAATCTTCAACTGGCTGTGCGTGCTACACTGTGTCTCAGCAATTGTCTCTCTCGCCCCTCCGCCCCCACAAACCTGAGATCTGTGCTTAATTTTTGCCATAAATCCTGGGCCACTGACAATCTGTCACCATTACAGGAGAAAAGGGAAATTTACACTAAGTTATATAACATTGTAAACTGGAACACAGGCCAGAGATAACATGAACCACATGTGACAGCTGACAAGGTTCAGTCTTGTGTTTGTGACATGCTATGTATTAGTTTATTACCTGTAGACCATTAGGTGCAAGATGGCCTCTGTATAAAGCAAGTTGTGAGTAATTGAATACATACTGGGAATCCCTAATAACTTGCATATTTTGCTGTACAATGTTTCCTGCTGCCACATCATTCTCTGAATAAAATTGCCATATCCTTCACATGACTTTTCAAACATATAATGGTGACCAGTTGACCCCTGAGGTAAGATGCTAAAGTCACAACCAATGAAACAGTATACAATGTAAAACTTGAGAAGTTAGGTATGTGACTCTTCATTTGTTCCAATAAATTTATGATGATTTTGAAAGTTACTCCCAGGATTATATATTATTAGAATGATGGTGAGCCTATGGGTTCTAACCTTTGTAGCACAAGCTAGCTGAGAAATTGACTGTACATAAGCAGTAACACACAGCCACAGATCGGTTAGCTGCTCTTTTCGGCAGTTAGCAGGCTCGTTATGAACTTACTTTTTTTTTTTTTAAAGTGTAATTTTTTCATTTGAGATCATTGAACAGTAGAATAACAATAGTAGTCATTGTACTGTTCAAGATGCTCTATTTGATATCAGTTTTCTTTCTCGCTTCACCCAACCCCTCTCGTTGGTGTATGTGCAAAGTCCTGGGAACAGGTGCAGTGCTCCCAGAGCTTAGCCAGTTCCACTGTGAAGCTGATAGCCATGGTGTATAATGGGAATCTGGAGACAACTTTCACTGACTCCCATTTTTGTTTCCCTTTCTTCCTGAGGTGGGGGTGGGGGGCGCAGTGGGAGTGCCTGGCCTCCAGTTACTGCCTATACATGTCAGCTCTGCATGTAGTGTTAATTGGTATTCAATTTTATATGGCTATTGGTTAAACATTAGCACGTGCTCCAATAAGTTTTTTAGAATATGAAAATCATATTCTATCAAGTAAAAGTTAAGAGTTGACTAAAATATAATCTTACTGAGGAGTTCTTGCAGCACTTGAGCATTTTGTCCTCCAAAACTGATGTTATAGAGTACCATTGAACCTGTTCATTAATGGTGCCAGGCTAGATGGTTCCATCGTCCTTATTTCAAACACCATAGATCCTGAGGACTTACTTTGGAAACGGCAAAAAATTGTAATTGACATTTTGCAAATATACTTGTTAATGAGCATGACAAAGCATGATACAGATAACTTGTAACGTTACTCTCATCTGCCACCCCTCCAAAAAAGGATTCTCTGTATAGTCTTGAAGTTTATTTGAATAAAATATTTGTGACAGTACTACAAATGCTACAGTACACCACAGCACAGGATTGTGCACATGGGAGAAAGTTATAAACAAAAGAACATCTGCTGGTTTTGCTGCACCTCCATTATACATTGTGTTTTAAGTGTGGTTTTATAATACATTCATAATGGCAAGGTGTGGTTATTACATATGTTCAGTGTTTTGGGGTAGAGTATCTTTTTCTAAAATGGGTATTTGGTTTTCTCCCAGCATTGCACATTGCTGGGCATGTAACCCAGCTCTTTATCTTTGTGATCAGTTATTAAGTGACACAAGCACAGGCTCTTCATCTCCCTACACAACTTGAAATAACATTTTGAACATAATTATGAGAAAAAGTAGGCACAAAAACATCACTTGAATAGCCCATATTTATTTTGTTTTATAACCAACTACTTATTCCACCTGCCACACCTTGTTTCTTAAAGTATTAATTTCAAATATTAAATTAATACATTTTAAAGCATTGTTTTGTTCTAGGTTCATTTCAACCATTGAGTTCCCATTATCCACAATTCAGCAACTTACACATTTAAAACATGACAAACTTGCTCAGGTCTGAATCCTAGGTTGATTTTCTGGTGCACGTAAATGAGATTACAGTATTTAGTCCTCAGCAAACCTTTCCATTCAGTTCTACTTTTCAACATTTTAATAATGTTTTACATGATTTAATAAGATTTTTTAGTCTATATGATTGAGCTATTCATGTTCCTAGAACAGGAACAGTTAACAATAAACTTTATAATACTGGCAGAGTAATAATATACATATCTCTTATACAAGACTGATACAGGTCAATAATTGTCTCTGTCTTCTTCGAAGACATTAAATCTTCAGAAAATACATACAGAAATAGAATTAGTGCTTCTATAAAAAGTTTATATAAACAGAATATTTAGGATCTTTCAGCTACTACTATTATAATTTCAATGAATATTCTGGCAACTGAAAATTCTGTAGGTCAACATATGCTACGGTTAAAAAGTACATACTTCAATATACTCACACATTGTTGATATCAAGTTACTACTTAAATTAGAAGTATTTTAATAAAAATGTTTGAGGATGGGATAACAGTTACTATTCCCTTACACATTTACATAAGCATATGGGCCAAAAAGGCTATATATTTTTGATATATTAAAAAAATCAGAATAAAATTGACTTGAAGGCTCTTGTTGGAAGGAAGGCACACAAATCCTCAACTTTTGCACAGATACAAATCTAATGCTATCCCCTTTTAGAATTATTGGTCAAAACAATATGCGTAAAAGGAAATGGCTTTTTGCAAAGGTACTTTTTTTTTTTTTTTTAAGTACACAAATGTTAACGAGTGTTTGTGTAATTATAGGGAATTTTCTGAAGTTGCTTTGTCCTTGTAATTGTTGAAATATAATTTGCACTTCAAAAAAAAAATGCAGATAATAGTTACCAGCAAAACAAATTCAGTTAAAAAGATCAGGTGTTTCTTGAATGATAAAAGTTGATGTAAAGAAGAAGCATTCTAAAACAAAAGAAAAAAATCACTCATAACATACACAAAAAAAATCTGGGAAACTCAGCTATCAGTTTCCCAGGATGTGCTCTGGATACATGCAACTGCTGTTTGTTCACTTGCGGTGCTGGAGCACATGATGCTTTAAAATTATGAAGGGGTTTGATAGGGAAGATGTTATCACTTATGGAGACCAAAACTAGGGGCCATAAAAATAAGATCGTCACTAATAAATCCAATCGGGAATTCAGGAAAAACTTTACCCAAAGAGTAGTCAGAATGTGGATCACACTACCACAAGAGTAGTTGAGGCAAATAGCATTGATGCATTTAAGGGGAAGCACATGAGGGAAAATAGACTAGAAGGATATGCTGATAGGTTTGGGAGGAGGCTTGTGTGGAGCATAAATGCCAGCAGAGATCAGTTGGGCCAAATGGCCTGTGCTGTAAATTATATGTAAAGTATGTTTCACAATAGGCTACCTAAAGGGAAAACAAGAATTTATACAACACCTTTTGGTACATTATCATATTTTCAATGTTTCTACTTAATTTTTTTATATAGTCCAAATAAGAGTTCTTTATCTTACTGCTGTTTATAACATAGGTTCTCTGTTTACCCATCTGCTTTCAATGTAGTGACAGCTTTTTTTTTTAATTGGCCGGAATGATGTCCCAATGCTCTAATATTGACTTGCTGCATATTTCCACATCTGATGCTGACTTGCAAGGTCTCATATTTCATTAGCATCTGGGCTAAATCTTTGTTTCTGCCATATACAAGTAGCTTGATGATAATGAACAGTAACTTTAAACAAACAGATTCTCAACCATTATGGTTTTTGGGGAAACAAGAGAGGTTTGAACGGCACCATTTTGATGATTCCATACCTTAAACAGTGCTAAACATATCATCTATTAATACTATTTGAAGTGCTTTTTGAAAGTGAGTGACACATGTAGAGTTAGTAGGCTGGGGGAAGGGAAGGTTACATGTTAGTTTGAAAAGTGCTAGATTTGAATGTTTACAAAAAATTAAATTAAAAAACTTGGGGCAACACTTTGCCAGTCACTCTGTAAAATGTGAGGGTCCAGCAAAACCTCTCAGTTCACAATTTTGTGACTGAAGGATGCACCCTGAACACACTGCATGTTTGCTTTTGCCTCCATAGCTGTAGATTTTGTTGTATGATTATAACAGACAATATAAAAACAAGGTCCATTATCAGAATGTTAATCAACACAAAGAACTTTCAAACATGAAAGCTCCATGGAGTGATCTCATTGCATTAGCAAAGAGTTATGAACAAAACTCAGAATTTTGACTTACTCCAACTTATTCCAGTCTAGAAAGGAATCGTAAAAACATTGAACAATTGCAGTCACAACTGCAACATTTTATATACTGTACTTTCAGTAATGCAGCCATGTTTTCTGGTATTTTAGGTAAGGTTCTCCCTCATTAAATTAATTTTCTAGTAGAATTCAGTCCTTATAGTTTGAAAGCACTCAATGTTCAATCTGCAGCAGCAAATCGAAGCAAAACAACATCATGCTTGACCCCTTCCGTACCCTGCACAAACACTGAAAATGGTGGACAAAGACACAGCATGAACATAGATAATAGATGGAAACTTCTTGGAACAAACTTTGGCCAAGCCCCATGAGCCTGCAATTACCAGGCTTCAGTGCATATGTACTTGCATCACAGAATGTGGAGTGAAATATCACATAAAACAATGTTTTGGGGAGATGGTCTTACTAAAAAGAAAACATTTTAACCTCGGTTTTAGGTGGTGCTATTAGCTGTTGCAATCATTAGTAATCAAATATGTCTCTATACAATATGTATGTCAGTTTTAATTACCTTTTTGTAAAATGTTTAATTTTACACAAAGCTAACTTTTTGATGAGACTGTTTAACGTGCCAGAAAATGTCACGATGGTTCTGAAGCTGCCAGAATTTCATTAATTTAAAAAAAACTTGTTAAATGTACAATGCTACAATTAAACCTTGACTCATAATGTTGAATACTATATTTGATTTACCACCCCTTCTGTACTCAAGATCAGTCCCTTTAAATTTTTATGAAAGATTTAATATTTTGCAATAAGCTACCTTTACAGTAGAATTTTACTTTTTATATTAGCTTACAGGATCTTTGTCATTTTAAAATCAAATGGTAACTAAAGCTTAATTGTAAAAGGGGAGCAGCTACTGATCATGGCTAAATTTATGCTGTCCCAGTTTCCCAGCTAAATAAGATTTTGAATACCAGATTGCCAATTTTGAAACACCTTGTTCAGAGATGACATAGGACATCCTGTTGTTAACTATTCCTTTAGTAGAAAAATTCTTGTGCGAATTTACTCAACTTATTTATTAACAAACATACTTGTTTATGTAAAGATCTGGGCAGGAAGGATGGGGGAGAAACTGAGTGACAGTGGCCTGGAACACTGATTTTCACATCTGACACCTCATTGATGGGATGGCAGTCTCTTGCCTCTGATAAATGTGAGAGCCCCATGTGAAATGAGTTTGAGCAGTTTCACCTGCATCGTAATGAGCATGGTTCCACTGCAGGAAAACTGCCATATTGCCAAAGTTCAATCAGTAATGCCATAGTGATAGCTGATGTGGGAAGATTCACTCTTGTACAGTAGGCGGCACTCTTCTGTGGTTGGTGCGGAGGTAAGAGTGGGGGGTGCTTTACTTGCTTCTAACCCATGCTTGACGCACTCAAATTCATGTTGCAAATGCTGGGATTTAAATAGCCATCAACTAGAAAGTTACTATGACAAAAAATTGTAGAATATTTGGGAACCAGAGATGATTTAAAGGGGAACTGGTTACACAAACAACATATGAATAAATAAATATGCACTATATTACTTTTGTGATGTGAATTTTTATGTAAGCCTCTTTACATTAAAAAAATTTATTGAAACATACAGTTCTCTTCCCTTTCTAAGAATGCATTTACATATACTCGCTCCAAAATCTAGAAATCTACAGAACAGACCTGCTGGCAACACACACACAGCCTGTTGGAAGGGTAGGTTACAGTGGTGACATCTAATAGTGCCAGTAATCAACTGAGAAGAATGTGGCCAATTCCCCAGGCTCTACCTACAGAATATTTATTAAATCATTTGCAAATTCTAAATGACCTGTGTTTCTAATAATCGCAGGGGGAGAGGGGGTGTTTCCAATAATCGCAGGGGGAGAGGGGGGTGTTTACGATAATCGCAAGGAGAGGGGGGTGTTTCTAATAATAGCAGGGGGAGAGGGGGTGTTTCTAATAATCGCAGGGGGGGGGGGGTGTATTTCTAAACATCAACTTTTGGATGAGAGTAAACAATCAGCCTTTTTTTGTTCTTGGAAGTGTAGCAAAAATTTAAGCAACTTTATCTGAACAAAAACCCATTATTAAAAAGTACAGAAATTGTAAATGCATTTCTTAGCTCAGTACTTAAATTCATGATTAAAAATTATTTCTAAGGTGAACAATTTAACAACAAACAGCAGAGGGATATATGTATCATGTAATGAGGTCAGTAAAGGTGCACTACCTTTCCCAATGGTCCACAAAGGCCAACATTAAATTAGAATTTATGACATGAAACTGGTCTTTGGATATGATATCCTGATTTGTGTGCTTACAGAAACATGTTTTTTCTTAAGCCCTCGTTTTTTTTTGTTATTTTCACACCTTTTATGTTGCCCTGATCTATATTTTCCCTAGCCAGCTCTTTGTGTCTCCACTAATGCCATTCTATGTCATTTGCAAATGGAATTAAATACTATTCCCCGTGGCTAACCACCATAATAGGACATTTATATAATTTTTGCATCCAACTCGTCTTTCCTTCCTCTTCCAATCTACAGGTCTTAACGCCCAAGCTTAACGAGATCTAATTACCGCTTGATTTATCTTATTCTTTTACATTACAAATTATCCTTCCTCTAGATTTCTTAATTTAAAAAAATTGATACAACTCATTGTGACTTTGCTGCTTGTGTGTTAATGCGATATGATGTGTTAAGCAGTTGGATGCACTGAGCTCAATATCAGTTCACACTGATAACTATAAGGTGCTAAGGGACATCAGATTAATAGCCTTTAAATTTAAAGTTTTATTGTAGCTCCTTGTTTCTGTGAAAGTGAAACTGTATGTTATAATTCAATAATATGGTCCAATATATGCTGCTTGCATAGTTTCTTCTGAACATGATCTTATATATTTTTATCAATGATCTCAAAAGGTGAAACACTTTTTTTTTAAATAACCATTTTAAAATTATTTGGATAGCAAAATACTGCAGATGTTGGAAATCTGAAATAACAACAGAAAATGCTGGAAAAACTCAGCAGGTCAGGCAACATCTGTGGAGAGAAATTTGAGTTGACGTTTCGGGTCGAACCCTTCTTCAAAACTGGCTTTGAAGAAGGGTTCGACCCGAAACGTCAACTCAAATTTCTCTCCCCGGATGTTGCCTGACCTGCTGAGTTTTTCCAGCATTTTCTGTTGTTATTTAAAATTATTTGATTTGCTACCCTTAATACACAGCTTCCCAATTGAGAGAATGGGCTGGGAAATACTCTCCAGCCTCCACATGCTGCTTTTTGACCTGTCACTAGGCAATGCCACTCTATAACCTGTCATTTTGAAAACGCTGGATTCCAGTCTTGAGGAATGCGTAGGACATATTGATGCACTGTTCAAGATCATAGAGCAACAGAAGGCCCGGAGAAAGCCATTTACATTCCTTTACTGATTTTCATAAAGCTTTGACTGCCTCTGGAAGAATCTGAAAGCTGAGAGTATCTGGCTAAATTTTAGATTTTATCTGGGATTTTTATTCAAAAATTGATACCGAGCCAAAGAAGGAGACCAAAAGCTTGGTCAAAGAGTTAGGCTTTAAGGACTGTCTTAAAGGAGGAGAGCTTAGGGCCTGGACGGCAAAAGGAACAGCCAACAATGGTGGGGCAAAGAAAGTGGGCAATCCACAAGAGGCCAAAAGTGGAGAAATGCAGAGTTCTCAGAGGGTTGTAGGGCTGGAGGAGGTTGCAGAGATAGGGAGGAGCGAGGCCATGGAGGGGTTTGAACACGAGGTTGAGAATTTTAAAATCAAGGCATTGCTTGACCGGGAGCCAATGTACGCCAGCGAGCACAGGGATGATGGGTGAATGGGTCTTGGTTTCTCCTATATTAATTGTTCAATAATAGAAGAAAAATTCCTCCTTTTTTCCCCATTTTCTTTAAAAAGAAAATTTTAGTCTAATTTGTATTTTCTACCCTCTGGTAAATATAACAACATGTATTTACATAGCACCTTTAACACAGTAACACTGATGGGGGAATGGTACAAAAAAATTTTTAATTGGTAATGATAGTGGTAATGGTTTGGAAATTAGGTTGAAATAGGGCTCAGCTGAAAAGCAATTGTCATTAGACATGGATTTTCTTTTTCATTTGCTAGCAGTGAATTCACACAAATGGCTGCTGGATTTGAGTTTAAATCCTGGCAAACAAAGCACTTCGAACTGTGATCGCTTTAATAATCATTTCTAAGGGCTACATGGATGCAGTGCTCAGTTGAGTCTTTGTTTTATGGCTCGTGAGCTCAGAATATAAAGATTCTGAGGATATTTAAAAGCATTCCTGGTAGTTTTAGGTTAATAATTCTGTAGTCAAAATCTATGTCCATGGTTTTGTTTTTACATAAAAAACAAACATTGAATGTAAGAAAGGTTTGCCTTTTTGATTCCCTGCGACATACCTTGTTTACAGAACATACCATCATAAGCTAGGTTTTTTTCCTCTTATTTACTCAGTCCATCACATCTTTCAATTTTCCCTTTTTTTAAAAAAAAGTTGCTACTAGTGATGCTGCAGTTTAATGTGTGCAGGGCGCAGAATTGCCCAATAGTTAAATGCAGATGATATCTTGATAAAATTGCGCTAACTATAGGAGTGCTTTCACTCTCCCAGCAGGGAACTGTACTCAAAGGGAGCATGGGACAAAGATGTAGGCCACAACACTGTAGCCCCGATTCTCTAACCTGCACTCCCGTCGATCGCAACTCCCTGCTGGGGGGCACAGGATTGTGGAATCACCCCTTATGTCAGTAATTGTTAAATTTCTTGCTTCAGCTAAAAGTCATGCTTTGGCTGAAATTTAAAGGGATGAGACTGGTTATAGTTGCGGCCATATAGGGGTGAATGTCATCACCCATCAATGACAGAGCACACCCCTATAGCTGGCATTACTACCGATAACATCTCCTGTGAGAAAAAAAGAGCCAAAAACTTATTAAATCCTCACAAAATATTTAAACAGTACTTCAATATTAAAAAAACACAAATACCTGAATATTCATGGCTTATTCTAGCCTTATGTTCAGACGATAGTAATAAATCAGTCAAACTTTTACCCTTCTGGCTTAAGACATCACCTGAACATTCTGAATGGATTACTGCATTGTAGTCACTGTCTGACATCATTATTCTCTAGATGCCTGGCAACAATTGGTAGGCAGTACTGCTATTGGAGTTGCTAATGGTACACTAATAGGAAATTTTTTAAAAATTGGGTGACAGCTACTAAATTTTTTTTTTTTCCAGCTGTTAAATTGGTCTACCGCTAAATTCACCAAAGTTTACTCAGGAGCATTTTTGCTGAAATGGTGGTTGCCATATAACAATGTATTTTAACCAGTCAGTGTTGTCGAAAGCATTGCAGATGATGGCTATGCAACGCTGCTGGTGGAACATGGGGTACTTTGGGTGCTACCGATGCTGTGGTTGGTGCTGCTGTTCTCAGATGCAGGTGGATTAGCAGGAACAGGCTGTTTCTTTTCAGAAGGACCTACAAAGCAGAAATAGGTAACAAACCAGTAACAAAAATTTTACCAGCACAAGTATGTCATGAACCTGTATACAAGTTTGCAGTATTTCCTTATTCATCTCCAAAAATGCTGTCACCAGTGTTAATTTAGTCATATATTCAAGTGTCCAATGGATGGTTCAGATTCCAATTTAGAATATATCCAAGTTGTCCATATTGGAAAACTTGTCATTTTACTAAAGTTTGGTGCAGTATTAATGTCCTTTCACTAGTACACTTTGTAAATATTAGGGTTGATTTTGCAGCTCAGACTTAAATACACAGCTACTAGTGTAAAACTAGCCAACTTCACAGTGAGCTGACTGCCCATAATTTGGTGGGGCCATTTCATACGAATAATTATTCTTAGTTGCCTCAGCAACTTTGGTCTTGTGCAAGGAGTTACCTTAATTGGAATGTGGGAGTGTGGGGGGAGGGTACCATAAAATCATGCCGTGGCTGAAATTTAAAGGGATGTGGCTGGTTATAGTTGTGGCCATATAGAGGGTAAAGCTTCTTACAGTCTTTAGAAAGGCACATTTGTTATTGTGCTACTTTAATTTACAATATCTCAAAGCTACTGATTACACAAGATGCACATAATTCAGGAGCACAATCGCAACCCGAAAACATCTCCCTCTGGTAAAGCATAAGTGGCAAAGGCACATCTCCTCCGACATGCCCAAACAGGCCTGGTAACAATGGGTCTATGCAAGGTCGTTCAAGTGCAGGTTGACCTGCCTTTAGTCATTTCTCAATAAATTCTCCTCATCCTCAAAGTCGACAAGGGCATGATGAATTCCCAGAGAAACGTCCATTGTACACTTTAGGCTGCTTAAAATGAAATGCTACAATATGAAAAACAAGCACACCAAAATTGCAAAAGGTAACAAAAGAATAAATGACCAAAATAAAGTAAAATTTGCCATTATCTGAGAAGCAAGCCATAGTTAACACAACACAGCTTTAAGAAAGAAAACCTCAGAGGCCAGGAGGGTCTTCCACTGCAACATTTTTGGGTCCTAGAGCACTGCCTTGCATTTTTGGGGCAAATCTTGGGAAATTGCAGGCCAGTTGAATTTTTGAAGTCTTAATGAGGCATTAGCATATTCTCAGTGAGAACATCCAGTGATTCCAGTCATCCAAACTGTTGCATAGAATAGGCACAAGGCTTACCGCAGAGAAATTTCTAGGCTGCGCTTCCCCCACCCCCTGGTACTGGTCACATGTATAACTGGCAGATCTGATTGTTACATTTCCCTTATTATTACTAAAACATGTTAAAGCCATAACATTTTATCTAGATATCTTTATCAGTCTTTTCTCCACTCTAACTCCTTGAACTGAACATGGGATTTCTGAAAGTTGGACACAGATGCCTCAATCAACTCCTAATTTAAGAATATTACATCTAACATTGTCTCTCAAAAGTTTCCTCAGGTAGAAGAACGGGACTATCAACTTTCATATAACTTGCTACTTTTCCCAACAAAGAGTGCTAGCTACTCTGTCATCATGATATATATGTTCAAAACAATGGTTTATAGGGAGGGCAATACTTTATTATTTTCACTGTATATAATTATAGAACCATACAGCCAGAAGGAGGTCATTTGGCCCATCGTACTTGTGCTGGCTCTTTGAAAGAGCTATCCAATTAATTCCACTCTCTGTTTTCTACTTGATTCTCTACTGTAATAACCTGATATTTATCATGAGCCTTCTTTTTCTGTTTCATTTTCATCTCAATTTCTTTAGTCATCCAGGGAGTTCTAGTTTTGGATGCCCTTCCTTCCCCCTCATAGGAATGTGTTTAGTCTGTACCCAAACTATGTCCTTCTTGAAAGCCTCCATTGTTCATTTGCTGTTTTACCTGCCAATTTTTGTTTCCAATCCACCTGGACCAGATCCTTTTCAACTCACTGAAATTAGCCCTCTTCCAGTTGAATATCTTTACCTTTGATTGTTCCTGTCTCTTCCATAACTACTCTAAACCTATTAGTTCAAGTTGTGCAATCCACCATCCCCAGCCAACACTGTAGCAATGTGTTCTGCTCTGTCAGCTGTGAATTACACTTCTGATGAAGAGTCTACACCTGAAACACTAACTCATCTTTTCTCTCCATAGTTGCTGATTGACTTGCTGAGTGTTTCCAGAAATTTCTGTTTTTATTCCACTTCATTAGTGGCTGCTTGAAGCTGTGTTTGGGGCAACTCTCACTATAATTTACTCCTCCTTCTCTGTGGGAGACACCTGGCCTCAGCTCAACACCCACTCCCGAAACTGGGAGCTCCTCATGTGGGGAATCACAGCCATAGACTATGTCATACTATTCTGTGGTGCCACTGCCATTTCTGGGAGTTTTAAATTCAGTGACAAGAATATTGTACTATGCTCCAGCAAGCAGATCATCAGATCTCTGGCCTCTGAATACTAGGTTGACATTCTGCGGCATACTTGCATCTGATGCGAGTAGAGTGGCAAACTCCTATTGCATCGAGCTGGTCCTTCTGGTAGGGAGTTGTGAATCAGGCCAACGACCTGTTCATGTTTTTAAAAAAGGATCTCTGTTACAGAAACAACCCAGAGCACAATCTGCTGGATGTAAAAGCAGTGGAAGAAATGGGTTGCCTCATGTGCCACTAGGCATGGAAGGGAATGAAGATATGGAAATCAAAGAGTGAATGTTGGAAACTGATGTTGAAAACTGCTGGTATGAGGTCAAAATAAAAGTATCTATAGTATTAATAATATACTGAGAAGTTGGTACTCACCAGTATGTGAATAGATATACCACAGAGCTGCAGTCAGCAATGCTCCAATGACAAATGCACCAAATGCAATTCCTAATACAGCAGACATGTCCAGTCCTTGGATCTCAGCAGGATCTAAAGCACAGAAATAAGAATGGCTTAATTAGAATCAAGCAACAAAATTTAAACTACACCAGACTAACAGAAAATATTCTGGTCTGCTAAAGTGTGCCAGAAATACATTAGCATCAAAATATTGATTAGAAAGTGCAATAATTAAAACTTCTTTTTGGGAATCTAGGCATGCAGAAATATCCACATTAGTGAGAAACAGTTTTCTTTACAACATGGGAATGTTGCAGCACAGCTTAAAAAATTATTTCAGTATTGGCATTACAGGTATTAGCTATTTTGAAAGAAATGTTACCTCAGCCAATTGCATTTTCAAAAAATACTTTGAATAATTCCATTTGTTCCCCTATCTTTCTTGCTATTTGTTTTATTGCTGGCTGTTTGTTCTAAGAGCCATCTGCCCAGTGTTTCAATGAAGACATCATTGGCTGCTTCTTGGAATATAGCTATTAATGTGCAGAATGATGTTTCTGGGGTCAGAGACTACCTGAACATTGAGTGCAAACTTTTTTGCTTCATGAAGGGTATGGAGCTGACAATGAAGAGCCCTGATGCCCACAAAAATCTAGGCTGACACTCCCAGTGCAGTACTGAGGGAGTGCTGCACTGTCGGAGGTGCCGTCTTTCAGATGCGACGTTAAACCGAGGCCCCGTCTGCTCACTCAGGTGGAAGTAAAAGATCCCATGGCACTATTTCGAAGAAGAGCAGGGGAGTTATCCCTGATGACCTGGCCAATATTTATCCCTCAATCAACAATCTAAAAACAGATTATCTGGTCATTATCACATTGCTGTTTGTGGGAGCTTGCGGTGTGCAATTTGACTGCCGTGTTTCCTACATTACAACAGTGACTACACGTCAGAAAAGTACTTCATTGACTGTAAAGCGCTTTGGGACGTCGTGAAGCCGTGAAAAGCGCTGTATAAATAAAAATATTTCTTTCTTTCATGGGTACCACGTGTAACTCTTTGTACTTGAGGGGATCATGCCACCCAATGATAGCTGTGCTGGTGTCGCCTTTCCATGGGAAAAATAATTAAGGTGTTTCCCCTTGCAAACATAGTGATTGTCACTTCCCTGACATGCATGCAGACTGTCTGATATGTCAGATGTTTCCTGGAGTGGTTTGGAAGGAGGCACTGTTGGAGGTGCCGTCTTTCAGATGCGACGTTAAACCGAGGCCCCGTCTGCTCACTCAGGTGGAAGTAAAAGATCCCATGGCACTATTTCGAAGAAGAGCAGGGGAGTTATCCCTGATGACCTGGCCCTCCCAGATTCAGATGTGCAACTGATGCCATAACTCTGTGGCAGTTCACCACTCTGACATCTTCATATCCAGGTACTAGTGTCAGTATAGTGACAGGTGTGGCCAAAATACCTCCAGGGTCAGGTCAGGTCAGGTCAAAGTCAGCAGCAACCAAGATTAATGAGGAGAAGTATTGACAGAGAAAAACAAAACTACAAAAATGGAAAACTATCCAGCAAAACCAACTAACATATGGAGCAAAATATAGTGAAGGATCCATGTACATACAAACCCCCTCCCACCAAAAGTGAAAACAATTATTGAAACCTGCTTCAGCAGGTGAAAGCCCGCAATTGGTGGTGTGCCCACTTTTGTGGGCGTGTCCTGTGCTATGGGCAGAGCCTCTAAAGACGTTTGATTTGTAGCCCCATGCTTGAATCTAAGAATTTTAATATTTAAATGAGAACCAAACCACCCTCTGGAAAATCGGGTGCCTCATGGATCGAGCGCATGAGGTAAAGCACCTAATTTTCTGGCCCTGCAGCTAACATAAGACATTGCAAAATTTATCCTACATCAGGCGTGGATCTCCTGTGGCATTGCTCGCAGTAAGTTTAGTAGATTACATGAGACTGTGCGGGTTAAATTGGATAAACTCCAAAAACAGGCACAGGCATCACGGTACGCAATTACCCTGCACCCGTTCATAGCTCATGAAATATATTGGTCCATCTAACACATACTGAAGTAATTTCACAGAAATCACAGAAACCCCAGTGCAGATAGAGGCCATTTCGGCCCATCGAGCCTGCACCGACACATATCCCACCCAATCCCCGTAACCCCTACACCAACACATATCCCACCCTATCCCCGTAACCCCACGTATTTAATCCCCCTAACACTAAGGGTCAATTTATCATAGCCAATCAACCTAACCCGCACATCTTTGGACTGTGGGAGGAAACCAGAGCACCCGGAGGAAACCCACGCAAACACGGGGGAGAATGTGCAAACTCCACACAGACAGTCACCCGAGGCCGGATTCGAACCCGGGTCCCTGGCGCTGTGAGGCAACAGTGCTAACCACTATGCCACAATTTAAAAGAGCAAATATTGTATTTTAGTAGCCCACATATGTTTAAGAGTTGAAATGTACTTTTCCTCCCCTATAAAAGATTTTAATTTTTCTATAATAAACAGATCTACCATTCACTTTACAAGAAACTTTTCAAATCTGGTACAACAGCCTGGCAAAGATACTAACCTTCTGGCCTGACACTTGTGGGGCCTTGGGATCCGGGACAATCTAGAAGATAATAAAATAGTTGATTATTTTAACAACCCCATCTTCTAACAAACCCTTGCAAGCCTTTCTAAATACATTATCAGTTTATTGTACTCATCATTACAATTTTGTTTGTAAATAAAATTTAAAAATCAATTGCCAATTCTGAAGATCTTAATAGTACTGATATTTCCAGTTTGATTATATAGACCGGGCAAAATATTTGAAAACAAAGTGATCACATGGTCTGACTACTGCTGTCACCATATGCTGTTTGGATGAATGTGAACCGTTTCTCTGTTACCCAGGTTTACGACGTTATAAATTGCATCACGAGATAATTACATATGAGGAAGGCCAGTCAACCCATCTTGGCTCTTCTGTCTAGAATAAGTCTAAAATCCCCTCATTGCAGCGTACAACTGCTTCTTAAATGATTCTTGGGGTTTTGCCTCCACTACTGTATCCAAAAGTCAATTCTGTGTATTGATTATGCTTTGTATGAAGAAAAACCTCTCGGTACCAGATTTAAATTTGTAAAAGACAAATTTAGGACTGTGTGGCTTGTCCTACTCTTTCGATTTAAAATAATTTTCCAGATTACTTTTTCCATGCCAATTACAATCTTGTATACTTCTATAAGATCACCTCCCAGATATCTCCTTTCTCCAGTCTTTCCTCATAACTGAGATCTTGAAGACTGGAGATTATCCTAATTTTCACTTTTCTTTGCACTGCCACCAGGACTTGAATGTCTCCTTTGCATCTCAATGATCAGAAATGGACAAAGTATTCAAGGTTTGGTCTGCCCAGAGCAATGTAAATTTTGATCGTGACTTCTTCAGACTTGTATCCTATTGTTTTGGTTATATAGTTAAAGATTCTATTGGCTTATTGATTGAGGGTCTGCACTGGTTGGATATTTTGAGCGTTGGCTCCTAGATATTTTTCAACTTCATTCTTAGATGTTTCAACACCATTCATAGACTACATGCATTGCTCATTTTTCCTTCCTACGTGCCGTACATGATCAGTTGTTTCTGGCTGAGAGAATTTCCTAACCATAAGATTGAAATCAAGCGAGCAGATGAAGTCAATCTGTTCACAATTGAAAATATTGCACAGATGCAGAGAACCTGTACTCTACAATCTAGTATTGTATATAGGTGGTGTTCCTTTCTTTACTGTCTGTTTATATCTCTGCAAGACCGCTTAAGTGTTGGTACAGTTAAGATCTGGTTCTGTGTGGCATTACATTACACTGTAATTTAAGGGGAGAAGAGTCCATCAGTGGGGACAATTTTTATAAAAACTTAAAGAACTTATCTGGCCCACTGTGCACCCATAGCCCTCGCCACATATTTGGGACACTGAAGCTGCACATACAATCTACCCACGTTTAAACACAGCTTTGACTAGGGAGACCCAACAAACTGCTGATTTTGCTGTCAGACATAACTCCTATATGTGCTTAGCCTTCCACTTTAGCCACAAAACAGGCTGATCATATCCTTTATTTGCTTCACTGATTGATTTCGGAAACTGATTGCATAGCACACATTTTTTCTTGTATGGTTTGAACCGAGAGGATGAATTGTCACCAACACTGTCAGTTTTCATTGAAGTAGAAGCTATTATGCACTACAACTGCAAATGGAACAATCAGTGTTTGTTGATCAGAAGAACAAAGTGGTTTCTCTCCGTGATTGACGGGAACTTATAATCAATATTTGCAGAGATACAAACAAGTATGTGTAAAGCTGACTGAATTGTTGGAATTCTGCCTAGCTCCCTGCATAATGTAATAATTCATAATTTTGTTTACAGCATTGTCTATTGTATACTTGAATTTAATATTAATTTTGTAAGAAAATCTCTACATCAGAGGAGTTTGGTTAAAGGCTAAAGTCAGTTTCAGTCCAACAGTTTTTTTTAAATGGAATTTGGTTATGTGATTGGACAAAGGACATAATTTGCATGAGACATTACTGTACAATGCACGAACACTGAAAGTGGCACGAGAAGACAATGCACTAAACTTGCTTTGTTAGTCACCAGGAGCAAAGGAGCTGTCATTTTCTAGCCAATGGGGCTCTTACCAAGGGTAACTGACCCATAAGCAACTTTTCTCACTGTAGGTACATTTATATATTGTATTTCTCGTATTTGCCAAATTTTTGTGCTTCATATTTCTAAACTTTAAGTAAACATATTAGTTCCTCTAGTCTGATCCAGACTGTAGGATACAATATTTACTATGGGAACCACTGTGAAATCACAGAGAAAAAGCTTCGATAAAACCCTATAAAACAGCTCATCTGCTGCTGAAACCTCATCCATGTCTTTGTTACATCTAGACTTGACTATTCCAACGCTCCTAGCTGGCATCCCATCTTCTACCTTCCGTAAACTTCAGCTCATCCAAAACTCTGCTGCCCGTATCCTAACTTGCACCAAGTCCTGTTCACCCATCACCCGTGCTCGCTGACCTACACTGGCTCCCAGTCTGGCAATGCCTCAATTTTAAAATTCACATCCTTGTCTTCAAATTCCTCCATGGCCTCACCCCTCCCTATCTCTGTAACCTACTCCAACCCTACAACCCTCCAAGATCTTGGTGTTCCTCCAATTCTGGACTCTTGCGCATCCCTGATTTTAATCACTCCACCACTGATGGCCATTCCTTCAGTTGCCACGGTCCTAAGCTCTGGAATTCCCACCCTAAATCATTCCGACTCTACCTCTGTCCGCCTTTCAGGCACTCCTTAAAATCTATCTCTTTGATGAAGCTTTTTGGTCACCTGTCCTAATAACTCATTATGTGGTTCTGTGTCAAATGTTGTTTGATAACGGTCCTGTGAAGCGCCTTGGGACGTTTTACTATGTTAAAGGCGTTATATAAATGCAAGTTGTTGTTGTTGAATTATTGCACATGTACAAAGTCATTTTCCAGTGATCCAGTTCAGGCCTCTCAGAAATCTTCAGCTGGACAAAATGACAGACTGTTTATTTTATCCAGAGGTTGAATCACTCTCGATGGCTCAGGAATCCAATGAGTAGCTGTTCCATAAGACTAGGAAAGTTCTGAGTTCAATTTCCAGTGTTTCCTGAGTTAGCTGATCTCAGCTGAAACGACGGTACAGGCACTAAAATGGGTTTCAAATCCCACCATTAACAAAAACAATGTTAACAACTTGCATTTATATATAGTGCCTTCAATGTAGTTGTTCAGTTCAATTCGCAACTCCTCAGATAATGAAGCAGTCCGTGCCCGCATGCAGCAAGACCTAGGCAACATTTAGGCTTAGGCTGATAAGTGGCAAGTAATATTCATGCCACACAAGTGCCAGGCAATGACCATCTCCAACAAGAGAATCTAGCCACCTCCCCATGACATTCAACGGGATTACCATTGCCAAATATCTCACAATCAATATCCTGAGGGTCACCATTGACCAGAAACTTAACTGGACCAGCCACATAAATACCGTGGCTAAAAGAGCAGGTCAGAGGCTGGGTATTCTGCGGTGAGTGTCTCACCTCCTGACTCCCCAAAGCCTTTCCACCATCTGCAAGGCACAAGTCAGGAATGTGATGGAATACTATCCACTTGTCTGGATTAGTGCAGCTCCAACAACACTCAAGAAACTTGACACCATCCAGGACAAAGCAGCCCGCTTGATTGGCACCCCATCCACCACCTTAAACATTCACTCACTCCACCACTGGCGCACCGTGGCTGCAGTGTGTACCATCTACAAGATGCACTGCAGCAACTCACCAAGGCTTCTTCGACAGCACCTCCCAAACCTGCAACCTCTACCATGTAGAAGGACAAGGACAGCAGGCACACAGGAATAATACCACCTCCAAGTTCCCCTTCAAGTCACACACTGTCCTGACTTGGAAATATATCGCCGTTCCTTCATCGTCGCTGGGTCAAAATCCTGGAACTCCCTCCCTAACAGCACTGTGGGAGTATTTTCACCACACGGACTGCAGCGGTTCAAGAAGGCAGCTTACCACCACATTCTCAAAGGCAATCAGGGATGGGCAATAAATGCTGGCCTTGCCAGCGACGCCCACATCCGAATGAATAAAAAAATAATTTTATGATTCTATGAAACTGGTATGTGATGCACCTGTTTTTTGGGCATAAAACAAGCACAAAGCATACCAATTTAGCGGTGGGACAGCCTGCGCCCAATCTGCACTGATGTTGGTCCCACTGCTAAACTCGTGTGACCCTTTTTCTTTTTAGGCGCCCAACGCTCGTTGAAGGACCCCATTAAGGAATTTGTTGGCAAGGGTTCTTCAGTCGTTGCCAACAACAGGTAGGTGAATTTAAAAAAAAATTCCCGTGGAGCCACAGTCCTCTCCCCGACTTTCCCCACCCCACCCACATCGTAGCCTGCTCCAACACCTCCTTCCGGAATTTACCCGAGGGCAGCCTGTCTCGCCGGTGAGGCAGGTGTCCTGACATTTATGTCTTTGCTCGTGCGAGCTGCCTATGGAGGCATGACCAGCGCTGGCAGCTCGCACCAATTATGCTGAAGAGGTCCAAGAACCAATTTCCATCCATCCTTGGGCCCAGACCAAAATCTACCCCCCAATTTTTTTTTAAATGACACCGTATTTCAGAAAGCACCGATTCCCTTCTTGACTTTAGCTGGCTTCTAATTGAACAACTTACTTCACCTCAGTTGCATACTTCAAAAAAATGTTCTAATGGAAATTTAGAATAGGATGCAAATGTTGGTTGCAATGAGTTTCAAGGTCCATCGTGCAAAGCCATATCCAATTCATTGCAGGTTTTCTTTGGTCTATGGTGTCTTGGGAGCTGAACAAACAGAAACAGGAAACAAGAATGTAGGAAAGGCTCAGCTCATGCACAGCTGCAGAGAGGGAAGGAAAAGCTGCCTTAGGAAAGATACAGAATATTGTAAAACAGGAAGGAAGATCAGATTTTGGGTCTGCCTGACACAATAACTTCATAACTATAAACAGTTCAGCACCAGTCCCTTATACAAACAGTTCTTTCTTCTAAAGATACTGTCAATAACATTTTTGAAGTATTTGTCAGCACTTTTAGCTACATAAATGATTTGGAAAGAAAGACACCAACTCAAGGTCAAGTTGGGGTTTGCAGATGTGTGTGTGCTTCTGAAAGTTTGAAAAATGAAAGTAGATATCAACCATTTATTTTTAACCCTATTTTTGTACATTTTTAGAGCTTCTTACTAATACTCTTCTCTGGCTAGGGATGATAATAGTTGTACGGTTAACTATTAATATTGCCCCACTGCAATGACAGTCATTATGGCAAGCTAGCTACTAGCCCTATATACATAAGCTGATTTCTTTGCCATTTAATGAGTGAAATTAAATGAGATTAATATTTTGTCAATTAGTTGCAAAATTTGAGATTTTGCTGACAGATCTAGAAATAATTAATGCTGACTATTTTCTCAACAATTAGTGTACATGCAAAGACAGAAAAATTAACAAATTATGTCTGGCACAAATATGTCACTTAGGTTACCAACTAATGTTCATGATTTAACTATGCCTTATAACCACAAACACCCATTTATTAAATTATGAAAGATAGTCATAAACATGTTCCATGGATTTTTCAAATTCCCAATCTTGATTACTAAATACAGTATTGAATAAATCTTCCTCTATTATCATAGTACCAGCGGATCAATGATTAATACATGAAAGCTGATCGATAAGCTTGACAACAGGATATTTGCTGTTACAATCTCCACCTAAAAAGGGTCAGCATCAGACTTCCCCTTCCCCTTCTTGTACAGATGCTGCACTTGGTAATTTATTTAAAAACAGATAGAATTCACGCAACTGAGTAAGGGACCTTTGCGTCACTAATCTATGATCGGAATGAGAAGAAAGAGCACCATCATCCTTCATAATAATTACTCTTCTACCAAGATCAGAATTTTCTTTGGGACATTTTTCATTGAGCTGATGTACAACTTATATGCTTATTGCCAGAAAAAGATAATTATTATTGTGCTGATCTAAAATTATTTATAAAGATATTTAATTAATGTATTATAAATGTGTAACATTTTAGAATTAATGATCAGCTACCCCATAGACCTAGGGGGAGAAATTCAACTTGTTTTGTCGTGTTAAATAAACAATATGGGCCGAATTTCGGGTTGCGTTCTTAAATCTGCCTAGTAATTCTTGGCACCAACAGTCAGGAAGCATGCTGCAGCAGTGTTATTTAAAGGGATACTCAGCTGCATTCAGCTAAGTCTCTGCTTAGTCTTTCTAGACTGATGGTGAGCTTCAAACCTTTTTTTGGTTATCTTGGCTGTGTTCAAAACGTGGACAGTGATTTTTTGGAATTTCAGCACTATCTGTGTGTAGGTGCTTCAGTACATTATGAGTGACATCATGGGTGTGTTGCTTGGTCTGCCATTGGGGCTGGAAGATCAGGAGCAGAAAGGAAGACAGCAAAGACTGGCAGAAGATGGCGAAGAGGGGAGGGCGCAGGTGTTATGGAATAGAGCACCGTACCTCAACTTAACTGATGAACAGTGTGTCCAGCAGCTCTGCTTCACGAGGGAGGTTGTGACAGAACTATGTCACCTGTTGCAGCACCAGGGCATGCACCCTACTGTCTCTGCTGTAAAAGACACTATGGCCCTGAATTTCTATGCATTAGGGTCATTCCAAGCTGCAACAGGTGGCATAAGCAACACAAGTCAATTTGCAGTCCACTGCTGCATCAGGCAGGTCACAGATGCCCCCCTCGCTAAGAACAACCAAATTATCACCTTCCCAATGGAACAAAACAGGAAGAGTGAGCTCTGGGCTTTGCCAGAATTGCAAGTTTCCCACAGGTGCAGGGCATAATTGACTGTAACCACATAGGCTTCCATGCTCATCAAGAACCTGGCATCTACCTTAACTGGAAGGACTTCCACTCCTTGAATGTCCAGCTGGTGTGTAACAACAACAGTGGATCATGCAGGTCTGTATCCTGTTTCCTGGCAGTAGTCATGATGCCTTTATTCTGTACCAGTCCTCAATCTCACCTCTCATCCACCCAGACTATCAAGTGTCAGGCTAGATGCTTGGGGACAAGGGGTATCCCTCTGACCATCTGCTTCATGACTCCCGTTAGGAACCCGAGCAGACACCGTGAAGCGCTACAATCAAAGCCACACCTCAACCATAGCACTGATTGAGAAAAATATTGGCATTCTAAAATAGAGTTTCTGCTGCCTGAATAGATCTGGAGGTCCTCAGTACAGCCCCGAAAGATTCTCCAGATCTGTCATGGTATGCTTCATCCTGCAAAGGGAGCAACTTGAGGAGGAAAGAGTGAAGGAGCAAGAGAATGAAGTTGATCAGGAAGTCGAGAACCAACAGGAAGAGCAAGGGCCAGCAATACTGCCAGCTGCTAGAATTCGATGGCAGCAAATCATAAATGAATGGAACAGTTGAATTATCCATCCCTACCCGTTGAAGGCAGCATCCATGCCCTCTGCACCGGGTTTAGGATGTGAGCTCACCCTCCAGCGAGCTAGTTCCTGGGCCAACCTATACCCCTAGCCTTGCTCCTGCGCACTTGTGCTGGGTGAATCCCGCAGTGCTGAACCCTGTAACTGACACTCTAAATGGCATGTGATGCCAGTTTCTGAGTTGGTGTTTGCAAGAGCAAGGTTGAGTGACTGTGTTTCTTCAAGAAAACTGTCCTCCTCCTCCTCTACCCAATTCACCAACAGTCCATTCCACCATGGCAGCTACTCCACACCCAGCAGATGGATGCCTTGTACTAAACACCAATGCAAAGAAACTGCTGCATAACAAAGTGGTTCATAACAGCCATTTCACAATTCATTATAGTGAACTTTGAAAAGTAAAAATCACCTTTGTGCAAATCCTTAGTGCCAGTCTTGTGTATATTGTTTGCCTATTCTGGTGCTCCTAGGAGGTGCTTCCCCAGTGGTTTCAGCAAGGAAAGTGGAATGCTGCTAAACTTTCACTGGGGACACTTGAGATGACTGTGGTGGGTGACCTCAAGGAGCTCTGGCCTTAAAGTCACAGCTGCAGTATCTCGGCAGCAGCCAGGGCAGTCTTGCCAGCTGGCTGCCTGGCACCAACACGAGCAGTGGTTGAGAGGCTGGTGGGGGAGCAGATGTGCTGTCTTCCTCAGAAATAATAGCATGTGCCTCTCCCATGGTGCCAACGCCACTGCTTTGGGGCTGAGCCCCAGCACTACCACTGCTCTGAGTGAGAACAGAGTGCAGGAGTGATGGCACATTTGGGAAGCCCTTATCCATGCTCTCCTTCATGCTTTCAAAACCAGAGGAATTGTTGGAACCCAAATCCAAGATGGCAGCAGAATGAGCTTCTATCAAAGTTGTAAGAATGTCACCTCCGAGGGACTGCCCAAGAAGAAGAAGAAGAGTGTCACCAGAGTCTCCAACACCGTGTACCCTATTGGAGAGTTCATAGAGCTGACCAAATACTCTGTGTTGACCGCATTGTTTCCGTGCCTTTCTGGAATATCACACACAAGTTGCAGTTGGACTTCTCCATGCTCACTCGCAGGTAGTCCAATTCACTGAGAAGTTGGTCATGCATAGCCATCAATCTTCTTCTATAGGCTGGACCATTGAAGGCAGCATCTATGCCCTCTGCAGCAGGGCTAGGATGTAAGCTCACGCTCCAGGGAACTAGTTCCTGGGCCAACCTATACTTTGCTCCTGCACACTTGTGCTGGGTGAATCCCGTAATGCTGAACCCTGTAACTGACCCTCTAAATGACATGTGATGCTAGTTTCTGAATTGGTGTCTGCAAGAGTAAGGTTGAGTGACTGTGTTTCTTCAAGAAAACTGTCCTCCTCTTCCTCTGCTCCTACTGGGCCCTCTACGTCTGCTAGACCTGGAAGGGGAAGAGAAGGACAAGAGTTAGCAGTTAGTGGTGAGGTTAAGCAGAAACAAATGAGTGACAGCTCAAAGCAGCTTGTGTTTAGGGAGAGATTTAAGTGAAAACAGACAAAGGGCAAGATGGCCAGACACCCGGTGATGCATACCCTCCAGCCTCGCCAGTCACTACACTCCTTAAGCGCCTCCCTCCATCTCCATGACCTCCTCTTCTTATGGGGAGAGAATGTGGACGGATGATGGCCCTCCTCCCTACTGTTGTATGCCAGGTTGTCCTGCAAAAAGAAAGGAAATTAGTTAAAAACAGAAAATGCTGGAAATACTCAGCAGGTCAGGCAGCATCTGTGGAGAGAGAAACAGAGTTAACGTTCAGCTCGATGACCGTTCATCAGAACTGAGTCATCGAGCTAAAACATTAACTCTGTGTCTCTCTCCACAGATGCTGCCTGACCTGCAGAGTAGTTCCAGCATTTTCTGTTTATATTTCAGATTTCCAGCATCTGCAGTATTTTGCTTTTGTATTAAGGAAATTAGTTAATGTGTGGCCTGGTGAAAAGTGTGACATTGTGCCCGTCAGTGCTGCTGTTACGTGAAATATAGCACAGGCGTGGGGAAGTAATTGTGTGAAATGTAGCAGGTACAGAGTGTGCAAATAGCAGATGAAGGTTCAATGAAGTTTGCTGCTATGATTGGAGGAGAGTTAAGGGAAGTGGGGAAGGGAAAGCTTCTGAGTGCAGGGCTAAGAAGTGTGAGAGAGATGTGAGGAGGAGCCTTACCTTAGCTACTCTGGTCAGATGATCGAATTTCTTGTGGTACTGCAGCCAGCTTTCACCTCTATGCATTGGTGCCAGGTAACTTGCCTTGGCACTCTTCTCCTGTCGGTTGGAAAGAGCAGTTCTCTCTTCCTCGTCACCTCCTCCACCAACATCTCCAGAGCAGTGTCTGAAAATCAGGTGGCCCCCTTCTTGCAACACTTCTGCCTGCCATTTCAACTGCTGAAGTGCAATTGAGATGACAACAGCCAAAGTACACCGCTCCTTTAAGAAATGCAGGCTGCCTTTAAATGGTATTGCTAATGTCCGAGGCTCCCCCACCCGCCCCCAATCAGTGGCCTGACAATAAATGTGAATAGCGCTACAGCTTGCTAATAATAATCAAATGAGGCACACACTCCAATTTTGCTTGTGGCTCTTGCTGATGCCACCCATTCCACACTTGAAACTGGCACGAGTTGAATTTCTTCCCTTAGATTTGTACAGTATGTAGGAAACTAAGTAAAAATGAATACTGGGTTTAAATTTATAGCATAAAGACTGAACAGCTCGGCTTATTTAACAATGGTAAATACTAATGATTAATTCATCAACAGAATTTCTTTCCAAGTGGTTCAGGCATATGCTGCTGTATTTTGGATAGATCTAATTTGCAACACTGAATTTTTCACCAATGAAGGGATTTGCTTTCTTTTATAGCCTGTGTTGAGCAAGTTTACAAAACTGTGATTCACAAAGATTTTTTTTTCTCTTCCTAGAATGCTAAATTTTGTGGAAAGCCAGACCCTGCAGAGAACAAATCAGCAACAGCAATGTTATTTTATTAATTGTGGGAAAGAGGAATAGCATGCCGACTGATTAAAAACCACAGTGGGGTACAAGCTGAATTTCTCCAAAACACATGTAACTCAAAATACTTGGCAGGGCACTCTGAAAATTAAATTTGTTTGTTCACAATAGAGACAATAAACCCAAAACAAAACTTTCAGTTATGCTAGAGCAGCAGGACAAGGCAGCACTGGTTCAGGGTTGTGAAGAGCAAATTTAGGATGAACATCCAGTAGTATTTATTTACGCAGAGGGTGATCAATAGTTTGAAGTGGTCACCAAGAATAATGGTTGAGGCGAGGACACTGGAAACAGCGAAATGCCGTAATGGAAAGATGTCAGGGTTATTGCTGGAAGGAGAAGAGCAAATGGGATGAACTCGTATTTGCATTTCAACTTCTTCAGATTTTAGGACAAATATTCAGAAGAAATTTGAAAAATAACAACGTAAACAGAATTATTCGATCTTTGTGTTCTCATTAAACAAGAAGATTTTTCTTTGTGTTTTATATGTAAACTCAAACTGCTTTTTATTGAATTCTTAACTGTAGTAAATATTACATTATCATTCATTTTGTAGAAAAAGTAGGCAACTATTTCAGAAAGTTCTGTAAAACATAATATGCAGCATTGAGAAGCTACCCAATGGGTTAGTAAATAATTTTACCATCTAATGTGGTACTGAGTCAATTAGACCACGAAGATCACTAGATTGAGCTAAATTGGCTAATCTCAGCAAGTTGGGCGGGGGGGGGGAAGGAATGGTAGTGCTGGCTTCCGATTACTATCCAATGCTGTAGAGTGCACTAGCGAGAGCCTCAGACGAGGACAGGTTCAAGACAACCGTGATATCCTCCACAGTTGAATAACCTGCCAACATTTACTGTCTAGGTTCACACAAGAGGGATAAGTTTTTGGCTTTGCACTCCCACCAGTAGAACTTAATCAAAATTCGGGCACATTGAATTTCTGACATACTGAATGTCTGACCAATTTGATTGAATTTTTCGAGGGGGTGACTAGGTGTGCGGATGAGGGTAGTGCAGTGGGTGTGGTTTACATGTATTTCAGTAAGGCTTTTGATAAAGTCCCGCATAGGAGACTGGTCAGGAAGGTAAGAGCCCATGGGATCCAGGGTGCCTTGGCACATTGGATCCAAAACTGGCTTAGTGGCAGAAGGCAGAGGGTGATGGTCGAAGGTTGTTTTTGTGACTGGAAGCCTGTGTCCAGTGGGGTACCGCAGGGATCGGTGCTGGGTCCCTTGCTGTTTGTGGTCTACATTAATGATTTGGATGTGAATGTAAAAGGTATGATCAGTAAGTTCGCAGATGACACGAAAATTGGTGGGGTGGTAAATAGCGAGGAGGGAAGCCTCAGGCTACAGGACGATATAGATGGGTTGCTCAGATAGGCAGAACAGTGGCAAATGGAATTTAACCCTGAAAAGTGTGAGGTGATGCATTTTGGAGGGACTAACAGGGCAAGGGAATACACAATGAATGGTAAGACCCTAGGAAAGACAGAGGATCAGAGGGACCTTGGTGTGCATGTACATAGATCCCTGAAGGCAGCAGAACAGGTGGATAAGATGGTTAAAAAGGCATATGGGATACTTGCCTTCATTAGCCAAGGCATAGAATATAAGAGCAGGGAAGTTATAATGGAGCTGTACAAAACACTGGTAAGGCCACAGCTGGAGTACTGTGTGCAGTTCTGGTCGCCACACTATAGGAAGGATGTGATTGCTTTGGAGAGGGTGCAGAGGAGATTTACCAGGATGTTACCTGGGCTGGAGCGCTTCAGCTATGAAGAAAGACTGGACAGGCTGGGGTTGTTTTCCTTGGAGCAGAGAAGGCTGAGGGGGGACCTGATTGAGGAGTACAAAATTATGAGGGGCATAGATAGGGTAGATAGAAAGGAACTTTTCCCCTTAGTAGAGGGGTCAACAACAAGGGGGCATAGATTCAAGGTAAGGGGCAGGAGGTTTAGAGGGGATTTGAGGAAAAACTTTTTCACCCAGAGGGTGGTTAGAATCTGGAACTCACTGCCTGAAAGGGTGGTAGAGGCAGGAACCCTCACAACATTCAAGAAGCATTTGGATGAGCACTTGAAATGCCATAGCATACAAGGCTACGGACCAAATGCTGGAAAATGGGATTAGATTAGACAGGGCTTGATGGCCGGCGTGGACGCGATGGGCCGAAGGGCCTCTTTCTGTGCTGTATAACTCTATGACTCTAATACTGCCAGTCAAGGCTCCCTAACAGAGGACAAAGTTGAAAAATTACTCCAAAGAAGCATGTCTAGTTGGTGTAGGTATCAGAGGGCTGCTGGAAGGGAGGTTTAAGAAACCCCAACTGGAAAGGCCTTTGTACATTTTTCATTCGGAACTAAAACAACAAAATATTTATGTTCAAATGCTCAAAAGGCTTATACATTATGAAAGCACTAATCTTAGTTTTTCTTGCTCTTGTCACATTAGGATTAATGTCTTGTTTTTACTGGCTTCTGTCCACATGCAAGATACAAACAAATCCTCTGCACCCCCTCTCTGACCATCATATATTCTAAATGTTTGATATCCTGCCAACAAGGTCACCTTCCACTCCTTCCTAAGGGCAATCCCACCCTGACTAGATGACACATTTCAAGTTCATCACCATGGTAACTGTAATTACCAGGAAAAGAACTGGAATGAAAGGACCTCAGGAGGTGCAAGTTGTCAGAGAATATGAAGTCAGCTGCCAAATTTCAGACTGCTCGTTTACAGCTTTACAGGGACAAAAACCAGGACAGCCCATTCCAATCATGAGAACAGATTTAACTTTTTCCAACCCAGCAGCTCCAGAACCATTTTAAAGAACAACAGCAAAACAGACCATTGCGTAATAATCAGTAAATGTAAAATTGTTTACCTTGAACAAACGAGACCAGACTAAGCTTTGCTTTTAACTGTGATTCTGTCTACTTAATGACAAAATTGTGAACACATCCTTTTTATTTACCCCTCCCTCACCCTACTTTTGTCCTGAAGATACTAGGGTCTAAATTCAACATAGTTGTGCCTGTTTTACAGGAGTAAAACAGGCAAAATGGTGACAAATTTAGCAGTGCGATGGCCCGTACCGGATTTGTACATGCACCCATACCACTGCTAAATTTGTCAGGGCCTTTGTTAGGCTGCCCTGGCGACCACCTGAAACAAGCACAGGCCTCAATTCAAATTGGAACCTCCATGGTTACAGGACCCATCCATAAAATTCATCTGCCTGGAGCTCCGCTCAGCATTACCTGGTCTATAAGCGGCCTAACCAGCGGTCCTTGCCGCCACCAAAGATGCAAGCTTTTTTTAATGATGTGGAGCCGCTAGGAGCAGGAGTGCTCCTCCCACATCCACAGCATTACTGTGGGCTGCAGCTGGCTCGGCTCAGGCGCCCTCCCATTCTCCTCCCCACTCCCCCCCACCCCAGGACTTACTTGAGGGTTGCAGCCAATGAGGCAGGCCCTAACTAATTTATCCCCCACCGACTCTTACCGATTCCTGACCAAAGGTATTATTCTTTACGCGAGTCTATGTAGTGTGTGAGCAGACTATTCACTGCGGAGACCACGTGAGCCCAATTTGTCCACTCAGAGTCCACAGTCCTGCACTCTCTGACAGAGGTTACTGAATAGTGATCAAGAAGAAGAACACTGATTGGCTTTTGCCCGCCTTAGCTCTGGAGTGCTGAGGCTAGTTATACTATGCCCCATCTACTGACCTGGCTGAGATCGGCTAATTCAGTATAGACCAAAATTTGAACCTGCTGTCTTTTGGTATCTATGGCTTAATGCTACACTGGGCAGTGTCTTTTACCCACTAGGCCATTGGCGATGCCCTGTATAATTTTCCATTTAAAGTAGTCAAATTTTAAGGTTTTAGTTACTGCATGCAGACCTGGCCACCTAATCATAGGAAGGATATTTTTGCCCTTGGGAAAGTAGAGCAATGAGCAATAAAGATGATTCCTGGCATCAGGAACTAAACTAAATTAAATGTTAAGGAAGCTCGGATTGTTTTCTTTGGAAAAGCAGAAAGTTTGAGGTAAATTGAAGTTTTCAAGATTATGAAGGGAATTGATAATGCTGACCTAAGCAAATTCTTCATGATGGTGAAGGGTTCAAGAAGCAGGGGACACATGTTAAAAATTAAGATGTCTGAAGGTCAGTTGGCACTTGTGAAGGTGGAAGGGGAATAAACTTGAGGAATAAGTCATCAGGGAAAGCCAGTTAAGTGGACAATATAATTGAATTCAAGGGACAGTTCGATGCATTTCAAGAGGCAAATGGATTTAGGGATATACAGAGAAGATGGGTAGCGAGGTCTGATCTATCAAAAGAGAATAGGCTTATTTGGCCTAATGGTTTTTCCCATTCCTGAAAATTCTTATGTTCTAATCAGATATCACTGCCACTGTCAAGTGCCACCTCCTACATACATTTGAAAAATGTATTTGAAAAACTGTTTACTAATTGCAAATTTATGTATTCTAGGAAACCAATTCAATAGTTGTTGTCAGCATTGAAAACAAGTAATCTTAAGGGATTTGAATATGTTGTGGAACAATCAGCAAAAGAATGTACTGTATAGGGTTGGAAGATGAGCAGAGAAGGTCATTGAAATGAAGGAAGAACAGAATGAAAGAAAAGACAGACAGAAACCCAATTTAGTGGGAAAAAATATGCTGTTATCATCAGAATACTTGAAACCACTCAGCTGTTTCTACAATCAGCACATTTCTCTTCTTTTGGTAAATTTACATTGAAAAAGGGGGCATGAATTGTTGTGCTCATCAAAATGCAGCTGGTAGCACGGTGGCATAGTGGTTAGCACTGTTGCCTCACAGCGCCAGGAACCCGGGTTCGAATCCGGCCTCGGGTGACTGTCTGTGTGGAGTTTGCACATTCTCCCCGTGTTTGCGTGGGTTTTCTCCGGGTGCTCCGGTTTCCTCCCACAGTCCAAAGATGTGCAGGTTAGGTTGATTGGCTATGATAAATTGACCCTTAGTGTTAGGGGATTAAATACGTGGGGTTACGGGGCTAGGGTGGGATATGTGTCGGTGTAGGGGTTATGGGGATCGGGTGGGATATGTGTCGGTGCAGGCTCGATGGGCCAAAATGGCCTCTATCTGCACTGTGGGGTATCTGTGATCTGTGATCTGAGTCAGCATTGTACTATGTATTTTTTCTTTAAACCATAACAAATGTGACCGAAGGGAGAAACCTGAAGGCTGCTTTAACCTTTGACAGCAGGTCAACCCTACCATGGACTACATGCAAAGTAAAGCTCTCTACATTGCTCCAACTATGGGATAAGTTTCCCCTATTGCTAAGTGTAACAAAAATCATAAATCCATTTATGATAAATGTGTTTGTTACACATATCGCATAAAATAAATCTCCCCCTAGTGTGCCTTAATGTCAGTCTCAGAAGAGGACCCCACTGCACGTGTGACATTTCTAATTCCCATACCTTCTGCCCTTTGAGTGCCAGATTCTGTCTGGTTTTGTTTTGTGGTGTTGTGCCCAATACGAACTAGGCAAAAACTGTTCTAAACTTATTTCACTTAGATCCCGTAAATCTAAAGAGAGAGGAGATTTTCCCCATCAGACCAGACTGGATCCTAAGCCAAATCCAAGAAGTGAAAGAATAATGGTTTAACCCATTGTGCCACTCTCTGTCCTTTTATGCCTTCACCCTCTCCTTTCTATTTGTTTGTCTTCACTTCTTTACCTTTCATTACACAAATTCAAACAAGTAATGATATTGTTCAAAGTAAAAAATTATGAAAAGCACAATAATTAAAAATACATTATAAAATTAAACAGTTTAATAATAAAAACTGAAACACTTCCACAACCAAGTGGTTAATGTGCTTCATCAGAAAGCTGAACTTACCAGTTTGTTGAGGAATACTGTTGTCAATTTTCAATGCTTTCGTTACTTTTTCCATAACAATGCAAGCCTAGGAATAACAACAGGTCAAACTATATTATTTTGATGTAACTCATTCAGTGATAGTGATGCGATCCAAACTACAGCCCTAGAAAGACACAAGATTCTGGGGTTTATTTTACATGCACTAGTAATACTGGTTCTACACTAAAATTCCCTCACTGTACTAGACTGCAAATTTACAATGTTATTGTCTTCTGCATAATATTGACAAAACATTCGAGTAACAACTTTTGATATACAGAAATTTTCATTTTCTATAGCAGCTAGGATCAATAGATTCACAAACCAGAAACAGTGGCACTATTCTACCTGGTGTTTTCATTTTGTTTTTCCAAACATTCCAGCTATTTTTCAGAACATTCATCTCAAGGTGTATTTCAAAAAATGTTGTATATTAAAAAATTGGTAGCATAATGCTGTGACATCACTAGCAAAAATGTAAAGATAGAGCAAAATTTGGACCAAACAGTCCTATAATCTCAAAGGGTTGATATTGTTAAAATATTTAAGTAAACCGTTAATATTGTTATATTGTGGAACAGTAACTTACCAAATCAGTACATGCTTTTATATTGCATTCCATGTCTACATCCTCAACAATTGGGCTCCATAAATTACGGAACATAAACTGGAAACGGTTGTGCAACATTTCTGTTCGACCACACTTTGTTTTATGTGGTTCTCGACTAATAAGAGCCACTGAGATGTTAGGAAGGATGACATCTTTATTTATTGAATTGATCGTAAACCTTGGGATGAGAGAACAGTTTTGAAATTCCATTTTTTGAAACACCATTGATCCCATCGAAGCAACTAAAATCTGTAAAAAATATGAAATTTCAATCAAAGCTGTGCAGCATAACATATTAAGAAATAAAATTTCTTCATTGTTAAAATAAAATAGAGCATCATATTGTAGCATTTCCTTTTCTAGGTTTAGGCTAAATTCAATTTCACCAAAAATCAGACAACAGTTTGTATTAGTACTTTGTGAAACATATCAATAATGTTGGGCATTTCATTCTCTGCAAACACTAATGTAAAAAAAGGATACACAGGAAGGAAAGTGTGCTGGAATACAAACGAAGACGAATGTTCCAAAACACTATCAATATGAGCAACCAATTTCATCAGTTGATTCATTGTGAATCATCCCACAACCCTCTTGCCATAGAAAACCACATGGATCTCATCTTCACCCAGATGAGTCACAAGCAGCTTTGGTATTGGATGCTGTAGTGGGTCCTTTAGCTGGAGAAGGATGGTATAGAGTTGAATATTTAGGAAAGAATATAGGCGAAGATTCAAAAAAAAGGATGGATCCATAAAAAGCTGAATAATTTAATCAGTTCAACATGAATTGTTTACTAGAAGGTATCTGTATGGTCTAATTTAAGATTGTGTTTGAACTTCAGATTTGAACTGGTTATAACTAATCTAATCAAATAAATATTTAATATATGATTATTTATTGAACAAATTTCCTTAATGTATTCGTCATTCACATATTACCACACAGTTAAATTTTGGAGAAAATTATTATAAATCTCATGTTATATATACATAAAATTATGGATGGTTGAGAGCAAGTAAAAAGTCTATAATGTACTTTGAAGGGTTAATTTACTCTAATTTAGTGCATGCATTAAATGAGGTTATTTCCCTCTCATCTTTTGAGTGCACATGTGGGAATGCACATGTTTACTCACAATGCTTTCTTGACGATCACATATATTACAACTTATACTCAACTGAGACACCAATCAAAAAGTAAATTAAAAAATGCAGCAACAAGTTAAAAGGGTGATCAGAGGGGCAAAGAGGAACCTAGAAATAAGCACAGCAGCAGAGACTAAACGTAATGATAAAAGATTATTTCAGTACTACAACAGTAATGGGGCAGTCAGAGAAGAGGTGAAAGCCATAAAAGATGCAAACGGAACTAAAACTGAGGATGAGTACAGGACAGTTAATATTATGACTGCTTACTTCCTCCACGTATTTACAGGGGAAGATATGAACAACATTATCCCTCCTGAAATAGAGTTAACCAAAGTAAAATTAATTACTTCTATATAAATAAGTTGGAAGTCTTGAACAGACTAATATGGCTCAAAACAAATGAGGCACTGGGGAAAGATGGTATTTATTCCAGAATGCTGAACAAGGCTAGGGAGAAGATTTGTAAACCAATTACTTCCATTATAAGGGATGATAAATTGACCCTTAGTGTTAGGGGGATTAAATACGTGGGGTTACAGGGATAGAGTGGGATATGTGTTGGTGTAGGGGTTATGGGGATCGGGTGGGATATGTGTCGGTGCAGGCTCGATGGGCCGAAATGGCCTCTATCTGCACTGTGGGGTTTCTGTGATTCTGAGTCACTGAACACTGAGGAGGTACATTGGAATCAGGCCAATGTAGTGCCCATATTCAAGAAGGGGGATAAAACTGACCACTGCAACTACAGTCTCACCTCCATTCTGTGTAATTTAAAGGAATCGATTACCAGGAGTAAAATTGAATATCTAGATAACAACCTAGTAAATAGTAGCTAAAATGGATTCATAAGGAAAACCTGACCAACCTCCTCGATTTCTTTAAGGAAGTAATAGTCCAAGTGAACGCAGTACCATATAGGGTATTGTGAAGCTCAACATAAGCTTGAGGAACAGCACCTCATCATTCTATTAGGCACTTTACAACCTTCTGGACTCAACACTGAGTTCAACAATTTCAGATCATAGCCTCCGCCCCCATTTTTTCGGACAGCAGCTGTTGCCTATAATCCCATTTACACCTCCTCTAGACCCATCTTCTGTTTCTCTACTTGTCCCATTACCATCTCCTTTCACCATCATCCCTTTTGTCATTTAATCTCTCCCATCTTCCACCCGATCATAAACCATCCCTTCTTTCCCTGTCTCTGTACTTGCTTAAAACCTGCTACATCTCTAACTTTGCTCTGCTCGATGGCATTACCTCAATAGCCTACCGTTACTGTGATAGTAGCATTGTTAAGTATCATATGTATTCTTGTATCAGCATAAGGCAGCAAGCAGTAGTGAGAGGAGTAAAAACACAATTACATTTTTTATGGAAAACAAGACTATTATGGGTTTATGAACAACCCTAGGTGGATGCCCCTTTAAGTGAAACTTTTTAAATGAGATTACATATTTGCATGATTTGTAGTTCAAATTGTTTAAACCATACAACCTCTATTAAAGAAAAGGAAGAAAAAACTTGCATTTCTATACCATGTTTTTATTGTCTTCAGGTTGTCCCAAAGTGCTTCAGAGCCAATTAAGTACTCACTGTTGTAATGTGGGCAAACACAGCAGCTAATGTGTACAGCAAGGCCCCACAAACAGCAAGGAGATAAATGTCCAGGTAATACGTTTTTACTGCCGTTGGTCTAGGGATAAATGTTGGCCAGGACACTGGGAAAAGTCCTCTGCTCTTCTTTGAATAGTGTCAGTACCTCTACAATCTACCAAAATGTACCCATTTAAAACAGTGAACAGTTTACACTGTCAAAACTATTTCATTATAGTTAAAAGTCTGGTAATTTTATAATAAGTAAATGTTATTCCTGATAAATGATTTGCCACATTTTATTCATCTAACAGGAGTCGACTGTACATATTTTATAAAGATTTCTGTAGGTGATGGAGTAAAAGAAATATAAGCATAATAGCCAGTCAGAGTTGAAACACATAAAAGTTAGACAATGCTGGATAAAACTGAAGTAAAATATTGTTGTACCTCTCCATAGACATGTGTGTTGTTGTAAACCTTTGAGGATGGTTTTTCAAAGTCAGGAAGCTCAAGAATTCTAATATAACCTCTTTCTACTGGAATGTTTAGCTTAATGATATCACAGAATGTTTTCACTCGTGGGCAAAGCACCTGATTAAGAAAAACAGGAGAAAATAAAATCGTAAGTCACAATGAATAGAATCTCATTATTAAAGGGAAGCTTAATTCCAGTTAAAATTATGAATGAAATATCGTGCCAGCCATTTTAAAAACAGGTGAGCAGTGAGATAAATTCATTGAAAAGAAGAAAGCACTTGCATTCATATAGCCCTTTTCCTGACCCCAGTACATCCAAAAGCGCGCTGCAGCGAATTAAGTACTCTTCCCCCCAAGTGTAGTCACTGTTGTAATGTAGGGAAATGCTGCAGCCAATTTGCACACAGCAAGATTCTGCATACAGTAATGAGATAAATGACCAGATAATTAGTTTTAAGGATGTTGGTTGACTGATAAATATTGGCCTGGACACCATAATTCCGCAGCTCTTCTTCAAATATGCCATGGGACCTTTTATATCCACCTGAGAGAGCAGACAGGACCTCAGTTTTACATCTCATCCACAAGGTGGCACCTCTGATAGTGCAGAATGTCCTTCGTGCTGCACTCAAGTGTCAATCTAGATTATGTAGTCAAATCAATGGAGCGGGCCTTGAATGCATGGTCTTTTGACTTAGAGGTGAGGGCACTACTACTGAGCCAAGGCTGACACCTTATGTAGTATTGTAATATTCAGAGTGCCAAAAAGTCAAGGAATTCAAAAACCAGATAGTCACTTTATATAAATACTTGGCAGCTGATAGTTCCTTATTTAGCAGATCTCCCGTAGTCGTTGTTCACAGCGAGTTGGAAGATACAATGTTTTAGAATAGGGGCATTTATGCCATGTAGGGTGTAACATCATGGCCACTGATTAATGATGACTGCTAAGTCAAATTCTGTTTTTATTACATTGTATTCTGGAATTTCTATCAGTACTTTGAGGATTAAGTTGCATGTTCATTATTGTATGAAGACTGTAAATAGTTAGCATTTATTATATATTTGCAGGTAGTGAAGGCTGCCCTTGAGCTCCAAATAGGGCCTATCTTTCAGCTAGAACCTAATGGAGTAACACTTCCAACACAGTGTCCTCAAAAGGTGCAGTCCTTCTCCTATCCCCACATTGTTGACAGGCTTGGTACATGTGTGTCAATTTCTGCAATAATTGGATCCAGGAGGTAGGTATAAAGCCACTTACCTCCCGGATGCAGCAGTCCCCGCCTCGGTTTAACTGCTGGGTTTCCCGAATTGTGTGAAACCCGTTCAGAGGCAGTTAAGTTCAAAATGGATGGGGGAAAAAAAGAGGCTTCCAGCCTCATTACAATATTTAAATTAATGCTCCGCCCCCTGGGAGCGGGTTCGTCGCCCGCCCCCCATCCTGACCTCTGGTAAAACGGGCGGGTTGGAGGCGGGATCAGGTCAGGAATCCCACTTTTAACAATTTAACTGCCCCCACGCTCCAAACCCACCCGTTTTTTTAGGGGAAAATTCCAGCCTAATTCTGCTTTACTTTTTATTATATTCCTGGCAGAGGAGCATTCTGCTGTGCAGGTATGATCTCTTTTGTCACTATTTTATTGTTGATGGTATTACAGTCGGTCCCCAGACATTCACTATGCAATATGAAGCAAGGCCTTCTGGGCTAGAAATTCAGTGGGCTTTGCGCCCAGTTACCGCCCAAATAGGGTTTCTGCGCTAGTGTAGGCGGGTGCGCTGATATTCAGCGCTGCGGTAATGGCGGCGGTAGCCGGTAGTGCTGCGCCGACACCGATGACGTCATCGGTGTGCGCAGTGCCCCGGTTCCGCCCCGCTTCCGGCCCAAACCCCATATTTAGTTGCGGCCGCCTCTTCTGCAGCGGCCGCAAACAGCGATTGAAAAACGGGGCCGTACTGCTGCGCTACTGGGGCGCTTTAAGGTGGAGGTGCGGCCGGCCGCTTTTCGGCAGCCGCCTGCCCGCACCTCCTTCCCCGGCCTCCTCCACCACCCCCCCCCCCCGCGGCATTGCCGGCTGCTTTCCGCGAGCCCGGCACTTCTCCGTGGTGCCGGGCTCATTTGCTGTTGCAGGCACCTCCCCCTTAAGAGAAGGAGGAGGCCTGCAGTACCGCAGCCTGCCGCTCCGCAGCGGGTGGCGCAGCGGGGCCTACAGCGCAGAAATTCAGTTTCAGCGCCCCAAGCGGGGGCGGGCACACCCTGGAATAGCGCCCGGTTCCGACTTGGGGCGCAAAAGCCGAATATCTGACGGGCGCACCTGGCTCCGCGCGCAGCGCTAACTTTTGGGCGTTAGCCTGCTGGCGGGCCTTAACTGAATTTCTAGGCCTCTGTGTTATGTTTGTGCTCGGCAATGGATGTTTTGGTACACTTTTAAAATTTACAAACATGCTGTGCATGGGAACAAAACCTGTTTGTATCAGTAATGTGTACTGAAAAGAAGGTTACTTACATCATGAATTATTTCAGTTCCATTGTACAACTTCACCTTTAGCTGTATAGAAAGGGATAATTTGTTAGAGTTGATTTTTTAAGTGTAAACTGATCGTTTTAAGTAAAAACAAGTATTTGGTCCAGTGGAATTTGACATATATTCTGTTTATGTATTTTAATTTATTTAACAGTTCCTTTATTCCCCCTAATTTTCATCCTCTTCTGAAGGCACCAACATGCTATAGTACTGTTCAACAGTCATCAACAACCCTCTATTACCTTGCTCATGTGATTATTGATTTATGATCTAGACAGATTGTCAGCAGGCTATTTGATCATGGGGGTGGGAAGAGAGGATCAAAGCCAAACCAGTTCTTGTCTTCAACCAATGTTGCTTCCTGCAAATTTTGCAGCAGGGGTTGCTGGATAGTGATAAGGAATGAGAATCCTGGCTGATTTTCCTTTCCCCCCTCCCCACAAGCCCAGAGATGCAGAGGCTAATTGGAGCATCCCATCACTGCCCTGAGATCTGCTAACTCAACATAGACCAAGACTCAATCCTAATATCATTGTTCTGTTTCCATTAGCTTTTTCTTAGGTCTATACAATATTGAAATACCTTTTTACCGGTATCATTACAATATGGGAAGGTTCTTGGACTCCCTTTTTGTTTTTATTCCCCCCCCCCTATTTTAAGGTCCCATGTGCCACACACCATCTCACTATCTGTTAGAAAATTGTGATCTATTCCAAGACTTCCACCACTCTTGAGCCAAATGCTAGGAGGTCAACAAGACTGGTCCTGGTGAGAGAGGGCTTTAGGTTTGCTCTGCAACCTCACAGCATGATTTCAGATGTTTCATCACGCCCCCCACCACAATCATCTGGTTGATTGTAACAGAACAGTACTTTTTGGAAAGGGATGTGATCTATTGGTGCTAGATGCAAGACCCTCACAAACTGAACTACCAGCTAGCTGTCATTAATTGTTGCATATTTTATATCTGGCCAAGTAGCACTCCTTTAAAAAAGGAAACAAATGGCTTCCAACCAGACTCTAAACACATTAACTAAGTGACAATCAATAACTTCTAGGAACTATGCTAAAATCATGCCCTCATTCATTTATTTCACAGTTCTTTCTCCTCAATTTTTTGTTTCCTTTCATCATTTTCTGAAGATGTTGGCTCATGCTTGAGTACCGTTTGATAGTGCATGCCTTATTCACTTGAGATTTTCATATTACCCCAGGTACTACACATAGGCCGCGAAATTCGGCTCCTTTGCGCCTGCCGTTAGCGCCTCTGGGGGGGGCGCTAACGGGATGCAAAGGCCTTATCGCCTGGGTGGGGTCCCGAGAAATTCGGTGGGGTGCTACTGAGGCGCTAGCGCCGCAGGCGATGGTGTCACCGCCGTGCGCCGTGACCCTTCAGGGCGGCCCTTGGCGTGATTCGTGGCCACCATCGCGCAGCCCAGCGCCGCATTTCAGTGTCGGGCTGCAGCCACGGCACCACGCCACCCTGGTGGGCTAGTGTGGGCCATCGGAGGCCCTGCAGAGCTCGCAGCGTCCCTCCCCTTTAACGGAAGGGGAAGGGCACTGAAACGTGTTAGCGCTACGCAGAGCGGCCGCGGTAAGCCGAATTTAGCGGCCGGGGTGGTACTTCCGCACCGGTCGCTAAATCTCCGGTGATAATTCAGTTACAGCCCCCAAATGGGACGTAACCAAATTTTGCCCCCATTGACTTTTTCCAGGTGCCTCTGTACGCACTTTTAAAGCATAAAATATGGTAAAATAATCACTGTAATATGTAAAAATTATTTCACTTTATAACATTTAGGACTATTTGAATCAAATGAACAGAATTTTCATTTAATACATTGATTTATGCTGATAACTTATTCAATTAGTTTTATTGTAGCTATATCCTGATAAAATCATTGTGTTAGTAATATAAACGTTTCTTGGAATTTTTTTTATTAAGAGGGATTACTCATACTATGTTCGTGTAGTTCTGACCATCTGAGCTCTTTGTAGTTTTACATTCTGTGTAAGGAAAGTATTTTAGGTAGAAGTGTGTTTCGTTACTGCTCGCTTTGCAGCTGTCATCCCGTAATGTGATTTGCTGAATTGAGTTCTGTGAAAAGAAAAAAGAGCAGAAAAAAAGGAAAAGATTAAATTAAACTCAAATATTAATACATATAAGCCTAGGATCAGTAAACTTAGTGAATAGAAACTGTATGGTAGGAGTAAGAAACACTGTTTTCCTCAACCGAGGACTCCCCTCCACTGTGGTTGACAGGGCCCTTGACCGTGTCCATCCCACTTCCCGCACTTCTGCTCTCACCCCTTCCCCTCCCTCCCAGAACCACGATAGGATTCCCGTTGTCCTCACTTTCGACCCCACCAGTCTCCACATTCAACCATCATCCTCTGCCATTTCCGCCACCTCCAGTGTGATGTGCCATCACCAAACACATCTTCCCCTCCCCTCCCCTCCCCCTCCTCTTTCAGAATTCTGAAGCGACACCCTAGTCCACTCCTCAATCACCCCCTCCCCTTCCCATGGCACCTCCTAGGCAAGCGCCCTTTTACCTCCTCCCTTCCCACCGTCCAGGGCCCAAACACTTTTTCCAGATGAAACAGCAATTTACTAGTACTTCTTTCTATTTAGTCTACTGTATTCGCTGCTCACGATGCAGTCTCCTCTACATTGGGGAGACCAAATGTAGATTGGGTGACCACTTCGTGACCCCGAGCTGCCGGTCACCTTTAATTCTCCGCCCCACTCCGACCTCTCTGTCCTCGGTCTCCTACACTGTTCCACTGAAGCTCAACGCAAGCTTCGGAACAGCACCGTATCTTTCGATTAGGCACTTTACAGCCTTCCGGACTCAACACAGAGTTCAACAATTTCAGATCATAACCTCTGCCCTAATTTTTTCGGACAGCAGCTGTTGGTAATGATTCTGCTAATCTCATTTACACCTCCTCTAGACCCATCTTTTGTTTCTTTACTTGTCCCATTACCATCTCCTTTTGCCTTGCACCATCATCCTTTTATCTTTTAATCTCTCCTGCCTTCCACCCTATCACAGACCTTGTTCTTTCCTCCCCTCCCTTTTCCCTGCCTCTGTACTTGATTAAAACCCGTTACATCTCTAACTTTAACCAGTTCTGATGAAAGGTCATCGACCTGAAATGTTAACTTTGTTTCTTTCGCCACAGATGCTGCCTGATTATTTCCAGCATTTTCTGTTTTTATTTCAAATTTCCATTATCCGCAGTAATTTGCTTTTTGTAAGAAACACTGTATTGGGCTAAAACAAGACAAATTTAGTTCAGTTTAGTTTTTTTTTGTTGAAAATATTACATTTGCGTAATCAAAAAAAAAAGCTGAAACCAAGCTAACAAAAACAACTCGGGTGGAGTTAAATAAGCACTTTACTCTCGAGTTTGATTATAATTTTAGTAGCTCTAGATTTCTAATTTGATCATGAGTTAGTTCAGATCACATCGAACTAAGCCTTCAAACCTTACTGTGTGGTATCTGTGCTTTGTACCCCACATCCAATGAGTGGAATGCCTTACTTTAGGGAAATAAGAGCTACTGACAGTACTTTCAAGCTTGTGGTGTGAAAAGTTAACGATGGCAGTATTTAAGCATATTCCATTTTTGACTTTTTATAGAATTACAATATTGAAATCTTGAAGTAGTTCATTTCAAAGTCTCTTTTTCAAAGAAAACGAGCTAATCTACCTTAATCATTCCTCATGATACACAGAATCATCTCATTGCTCATCTCTTTACTCTCGCAAGGGCTATATCTTCTCATGATTAAGTGACCAGAACTGCAAACATTGTCCAGATGGGACATGATCAACGACTTATACAATTTCCAGACAGGTCTGTAAATGCCTGCCCACCTGTTTCAGGCGTAAGGCTGCTTAAATATGCAATTCAGGGTCCCACACCAATTGAAAGACTTAATTTGCAATATTCAGGTACAAATTGGCAGAGTGTGTGCCATGCACGCTCTGTCCATTTGTACCAGGCAGTGAGCAGCCGAACCAGTGACCCTTAAAGGGACTGCCGGTGGCCGCTAAAGGGAAGGTTCATAATATTTCTTGGGAACATTTTTGTGGGACCAGGAGGAGCAGAATTACCATGGCCTGCTTCTGCCCCATGTTCTGTGTGGGAGCCAGGCAATTATCCACCCTCCCACAACTAGTGAGCTGCAGTGGGGCACCCGTTTGGTGCCTGTAGCTCGCCAGCAGCATTTAAATGAGGCCCAAAACCAAGGTTCCACTGACTTTGTGCCCATTTTCAGTGCAAATCTAATACCCCCTCCTTGTTTCAAGAGTAGTATACTTGATAGTTACCATCCCAAATTTGTTAACAGTGATTTCCATCTCTGATTCTCCACAGTGAACAGACTGAACATATTTGCCTGGAGACTCTGATTGCGATGCGGAAGTGTGGACATCATCTGCTGTGAAAATAGATAAATAGTCACCAATATTGTTTCTAAAAAATGTCCACATTCTCCGTCCTCCCGCCACAACTGCTGAACTTCATGCTATTCATTTCTACCTGGAAATGAAGTGGTTAGGCAATAGAATGGGAGAAAGTAATACATAATGAGCATTTACGAAATGACAGCATTCTCTCTTTAATAACTGGAAGGGCGCCAAGTCAAACTAATGTGAGACAATCTCAACTCAGTTCCAGACTATGGTTTCACAGCAGAAAACTGGCCTTCATTGTTGAGACAAATTAGGAGTATTACTCTGCATTTGACCCATGCTATATCCAATACTGTAGTTCTTTCCCCTGCACTGATTTTTTTTTTTTTTAATTGTTGCTTTTCTTTCAACCACAAACTTTGGATTTATTATGTTAAATTAATTTCTAATTAATTTTCAGAAGAAACAAAACCAGCAAGTTGGAATGTAAAGACTAACAAATGGGAGATTCCTACTGTGCAGGGGTGTCACATGATACATTAAAATAAATGCTATTTTGATGCATTTGTGTGGAGGCTTTCAACCAAGAGATTTGAAGCTGAAATAAACTATTCTTGTAAATAAGGAATTTTTTTTTTTATAAGCCATTGAAAGTTTGACTTGATTTTTCCCAGAACTTTTTAATTACATACATAAATATCTATATTAAAGGTTTTGCATATGGGATGCATTTCTATCCACGGTAAGCTTACTTACTACCTGTGTCACAAATTTTGAGCGAAATTTTTTATGGCAAAATCATGTGTCATCATATTATAATTGCAAAATTCTATTTGCTCATTACACAGAATGACATAGATTTTACAGCACAGAAACAGGCTATTCGGCCCAACTGGTCTGTGCCAGTGTTTATGCTCCACATGAGCCTCCTCCCACCTTCTCTTCTCTTCTTCTTAGGCAGTCTCTCGGAACTGAGGATGACTTGCTTCCACATTAAAAATGAGTTCGCAGGTGACTGATGAGTCCAATGCGGGACCTACAGTCTCTGTCACAGGTGGGTGGGGTGCTTGGGTTGACGTGCGCTCCTTGCGCTTGGCTTCCGCTTGCTCCCGGCGAAGAGACTCGAGGTGTTCGGCGCCTTCCCGGATGCTTCTCCTCCACTTTGTGCGGTCTTGGGCCAGGAATTCCCAGGTGTCGGTGGGGATGTTACACTTTTTCAAGGAGGCTTTGAGGGTGTCCTTGAAGCGTTTCCTCTGCCCACCTGGGGCTCTCTTGCCTTGCCGGAGCTCCGAATAGAGCGCTTGTTTTGGGAGTCTCATATCGGGCATGCGGACAATGTGACCCGTCCATCGGAGCTGATTGAGCGTGGTCAGAGCTTCGATGCTGGGGATGTTGGCCTGAGCAAGAACACTGATGTTGGTGCGCCTATCCTGCCAATGGATTTGCAGGATCTTGCGGAGGCAGCGTTGGTGGTACCTCTCCAGTGCTTTGAGGTGCCTGCTGTACATTGTCCATGTCTCTGAGGCATACAGCAGGGCAGGTATCACTGCTGCCCTGTAGACCATGAGCTTAGTGCCGGGTTTGAGGTCCTGGTCTTCAAACACTCTCTTCCTCAGGCGACCGAAGGCTGCACTGGCACACTGAAGGCGGTGTTGGACTTCGTCGTCGACGTCTGCCCTTGTTGACAGTAGGCTCCCGAGGTATGGAAAGTGGTCCACGTTGTCCAAGGCCTTGTCGTGGATTTTGATAATCGGGGGGCAGCACTGTGTGGCGGGGACAGGTTGGTAGAGGACCTTTGTCTTACGGATGTTTAGTGTAAGGCCCATGCTCTCGTATGCTTCGGTGAAGGTGTTTACGATGGTTTGGAGTTCGACCTCCAAGTGAGCGCAGACGCAAGCATCGTCTGCATACTGTAATTCGATGACAGAGGATGGGACGACCTTGGATCTGGACTGGAGGCGACGGAGGTTGACCAGTTTCCTGTTTATTCTGTAAATTAGCTCCACTCCAGTGGGGAGCTTACTGAGGGCGAGATGGAGCATTGCAGCAAGGAAGATTGAGAAGAGCGTTGGTGCAATGACACAGCCTTGCTTGACCCCAGTTCGTACGTGAATTGGGTCTGTGGTGGAACCGTTGGTCAGGATCACGGCTTGCATGTCGTCGTGAAGCAGGCGGAGGATAGTGACAAACTTTTGAGGGCAGCCGAATTTGAGGAGGACACTCCATAATCCCTCACGGTTGACAGTGTCGAAGGCCTTTGTGAGATCAAAGAAGGCCATGTACAGTGGTTGGTGCTGTTCCCTGCATTTCTCTTGTAATTGACGTGCGGTGAAGATCATGTCCATTGTGCCCCACCAATCTTCATCTAACCCTATCAGCATATACTTTATCCCTTTTACTCTCATGTACTTCCCCTTAAATACATCTATGTATTCACATCAACTACTCCATATGGTAGCAAGTTTCACATTCTAACCACTCTTTGGGTAAAGAAGTTTCTCCTGAATTCCTTATTGGATTTATTAGTGACTATCTTATATTTATGACCGCTATTTTAGGACTCCCGCACAAGTGGAAACATCTTCTCTACGTCTACCTCATCAAACTCTTTCATAATTTTAAAGACCTCTATTAGGTCACCCCACAGCCTTCTTTTTTCGCTGGAAAAGAGCCCCAGCCTGTTCAGTCTTTCCTGATGTTCTAACCTCTTAGTTCTGGTATCATTCTTGAAATGTTCACTTTCTCCAGTGCCTCTATATCCTTTCATCTTGCTGTAGTTGCAGGCCTCCCAGGATCGCTGCTACCTGCCTGACTCATTTGTGATCATCTGATTTAGGGTCTTGATCCACCACCTACTTGCCCCTTTCCTTTCCTCATTAGCAACTAATTCAACCTTCCACCTTAGGCCTCATGCCCCACCACTTTATGTCCCCCCAATCTCATAGACCCTGACACTGTGACCCCCAACCCCATGATCCCTTTCCTGACCCATAGCACCTCTCTGACCCCGCACTCCACCTAATTACCTTTTCTCCTCCTTATCCTTCAGAGGTTTCCTCTGAGCAACTAATCATCATGCTGGTTAAGTCAGCACTAAACTCTTAAACAACATGAATCCTTTACAAGCATACATTTGTAGAGTGATTAAACTCTACAAATGTATGGCATCAACTCTTAAGTGTTTAAGTAGACTGAGAACCTCTTTTGTACCTCAAATATTAAAAGCATTGTTTTTTTTAAACGTACCGTTCATATAGATGCAGGTGGAGCAATGAAATCTGCTATGGAGGAACTATATGCTTTAAATGATCATACTATACAAATTGATGCCATAACAAACTCAAAGCCTATTATTTAAAAAAGTGCAGAAATATTAGAGATTTAAAAATTTTTTTAGTTACTTTTCACCTCAATATGTGGGACATGAGCTCTGCCATGAGGGAATCATATACTTAAAGCGATTATACTATACTATAAACTCTAATTGGTGCAACAAGATCTGCCATGGGGACAATAAAACAATGTATCCTCCGACTCACCAGGAGCAACTCCGCAGGAGATTGCTAGTATGATTAAAAAAAGGAACCATAAGTGCATATTTGGTGGTGCTGGTAAGGTCTTTCTCACCCACTCATAAAAATCAGATTGTTGTTAAATACTATTACAAGAACGTGTTCCATTTTAAAACACATTTTAATAATGTTCAAAATCCTGATTATTATTGCCATCATGATGTTATTCCAGTTTTTTCCACAAGCTGTTCGACTGATATAGCATGGATTAAACAAATAGTGTGAGAAATATGGCTGAGAGACGACCTATGGTACCATCTCTAGAATAGTTTACTAACAGTAGGAACATTTACATGTACACAATATAATATTTAATATTCAGTGTATAGATTTAGAATAACTTTTTTTGAATATTATAATTTTAATAATGGAGCAAATTCTTTTATCATAGAATCACAGGAGGAGACCATTCGGTCCATCATGTCTGTGCCGACTCCCCAAAAGACTCGTCCAACTAGTCTCACTCCCTTGCCCTTTCTCCACAGCCCTGCAAATTACTTTCCCTCCACCCCACCAAGTATCTATCCAATTGCCTTTCGAAAGTCACCACTGAATCCGCTTTCACCACTCCCCAGGATCACAACAACTCATCACACCTCTGGTTCCTTTGCCAACTACCCCAAATCTGTGTCCTCTGCTTACCGGCCCTTCTGCCACTGGAAATCGTTTCTCCTTAGTTAATATATCAAAACCATTCATGATCCCGAACACCTCTATTAAGTCTCCCTTAACCTTCTCCGCTCCAAAATGAACAATGCCAGCCTCTCTTGTCTCTCCACGTAACTGAAGTCTCGCTTCCCTGGCACCACTTCAGCAAATCTCCTCTGCACCCTCTCCAAGGCCCCCGACACCTTTCCCAATTTTACTCTGCTTCATTTTTTGGAATTTGCCCATGCCATGTACCATTCCTGGCTCACATAGTTTACATGACATCATCACATACATGATTTCTTTGCCAACGAAAAATAATTTAATTAACATTTGGAAAGGCTGTGTGCAACTATTGTTCTTCTTACCACGAAGATCAAATTTAAGTTTGATCTCATCAACCAATGGAATCTCTGTCAACGATGTAGTAGCAACAAACTCGTTTTTAATAGCCCAATCCATCAGGTCTTCTGAGGTTTTTGGGAGGTTAGAAGCAACTGATGATTTCAATCCTGGCCATGTTCCATTGATTTTGTGAGATAGCTGAGAAATTATACAATATTGTTACTTAAATCAGAGTATCATTTACATTCAATTGCCACCTTTCCAACTTTTTATTTTGTCAAGCAGCAGGTTTGGTTTACTCTGGTAAAAACTAAGTACCTGTATAATGCACTCCATTGAGGAAATGATTTATATTTCCAAAATAATTAGAACTTTTTACATTGGTCAGCAAAGTCTTACATCAGTGATCATTACCACTTTTCATATTTTGGAAGACCATTGATTTATATTATATGTATATATTTGGATAAAGTACAAAGGGCACCAATTTGTGATGGCTATTAATAGTCAGTCTTAGTAGGAGCTTGGGCAGAACCAATCCAACTTTTATTATAAAATTCTCTGCACAAATTATGTTTTTTAAACTTTGAATTGCATCATCTTGTAGAAATGCAGTTGTCATAGGGGATTCGATAATTAGGGGGATGGACAGCTGTTTCTGCACCGCCAATGCGAGTCTTGCATGGTGTGCTGCCTCCCTGGTGCCAGGGTGGGGGACATGACAAAACGGGTGCAGAACATTCTCTGGGTGGAAGGTGAACTGCCAGAATTTGTGGTCCATGTTGAAATCAATGACATAGGAAAGAAAAGGATTGAGGTCCTATAGGCAGAGTTTCGGGAGCTAGGGAGGAAACTAAAGAGCAGGATCTCAAAGGTGGTAACCTCTAGATTACTTCCAATGTCACGTGCTAATGAGTATAGGAACAGCAAGATAAAGTAGGTTAATCTGTGGCTGGAGAAATGATGCAGGAAGGAGAGCTTCAGATTCTTGGGGCAATCAGGACCAGTTCTGGGGCAGGAGGGACCTGTACAAGGTGGACCAATGTCCTTGCGGGAAGGTTAACTAGTGCTGTGGGGGAAGGTTTAAACTAATGCAGAGGGAGGGAAACCAGGATGAAGCATCAGAGAGGAGAAACACTGCACATAGAGAACTGAGCGAGACAAACATCATCAGAATAAAGAGTAGTCCAGAAATAGGAGGGATCAGACAGGGGAACAATGCTAAGCAGGCTAAGGCAGGTTTGGAGTGTATATGTGTAAATGCATGGAGCGTAATAAATAAGGTTGGTGAGCTGCAGGCACTAGTTTGCAACATGGGGTTATAATATAGTGACAATAGTGGAAACCTGGCTCAAACAAGGCAGGAATGGAAACTTAACATTCCTGGATACAAGGTATTCAGGAGGAATAGGGAAGGGGGAAAAAAGAGGAGGGGGTGACAATATTGGTCAAAGATACTGTTGCAGCCCTGGAAAGGGATGATGTACTTGAGGATTCTAAGACAGAATCTATTTGGCGAGAATTAAGAAGCAGAACATGAGCTGTTACGCTGCTGGCTGTATACTATGGACCACCAAATACTAGAAAGGAGATGGAGAAGCAAATTTCAGAAAGATGTAAAAACGATAGAATAGTGCTAATGGGTGGCTTCAATTATCCTAATATAGACTGAGAAAAAATATGTAAAGGACAAGGAGGGAAGGAATTCTTGTATTGTGTACAGGAGAACTTTCTTGATCAGTATGTTTCTAGCCCAATGATGAAGGAAGCAGTGCTAGGTCTAGTTCTGGGGCAAGTGGAGGATGTTTCAGTGAAGGAGAATTTGGGAAACAGTGATCACAATATTAGATTTAGAGTAGTTTTGGAAAAGGACAAAGAACAATCAAAGGTGAAAGAAAGTAAAGAAAGATTTGCATTTATAAAGCACCTTTCACGAGCACTGGTTGTCTCAAAGTGCTTTACAGCCAATTAAGTACTTTTTTTTTTTTTTTTTTTAAGTGTAGTCACAGTTGTAATGTAGATACTCAATGGAATTCAGCTAATTTCAGAGTTGAAAAAGGATCTGATCCACGTGATATGGAAACACGATTATCGGATAAAACAGTAAATGAGCAATGGGAGGCCTTCAAGGAGGAGATAGTTCAGGTAGAGATTAGACACATTCCTAAGGTGGGGAAAGGAAGGGCATCCAAAGCTAGAGCTCCTTGAATGACTAAAGAAATTGGGATTAAAATGAAAAAAGTAAATATCAGGATCATTATACAGTAGATAATTAAGCAGAATTCAGACTGTGCAGAGAACTGAAAAAGGAAATAAGCAGGGCAAAGAGAATGTATGAGAAAAGATTAATGGGTAACATAAAAGGGAACACTAAAGTATTTTCTAAACATATAAATAGTATATGAATAGTCAAAGGATGTGGTCACTTAGTGGAGGCAGAGGGCATGGTTTAGGTACTAAATGAGTACTTTGCATCTGTCTTCACTAAAGTGGATGCTTTACTGTCACAGTAAAGGAGGAGGGGGTAGAGAAATTGGATCAGATAAAGAGAAGGTGGCAGTAAACAGCTGGCAGCACTCAAAGTAGAAAAGTCACCCGGTCCAGATGGGATGCATCCCAGTTTGCTGAGGGAAGTAAGGGTGGAAATAGCAGAGGCTTTGCTTACAATCTTTCAATACTCCTTCGATATGGGAGTGGTGTCAGAGGACTGGAAGATTGCAAATATTACAGCCCTGTAAAAAAGGGAAGAGAGATAAACCAGGTAACTATAGGCCAGTCAGCCTAATGTCAGGAAAACATCTAGAGACCATGGCCCTGATAATTACTGGGAGGGAGCGGGAGAGCGCAGGCGAAACCCTGAAATCCTCGGGACGCCAGGACATCATTATCATTTTTTGAAATCCGTTGCCCTTCGAAACCCGGCCGGCAACTGTTAAATTGAATTCAGGCTCCCAACTGCACTGTGGGAGCCTAATTTAAATATTATAATGAATGTTCCACCTTACACGCACATCTTGCAACTCGCCGGCGTAAAAACTGCAACGTGCGCGTACACATCATGTTGGGGGCGCTTACCTATTTATTAAAAATTTTAACCTCCCACACCCGCCTGTCGTGGGAGGGTTAGTATCAACTCCCATAATCTGGGATAAAATCGTTACTTGGAAAAACATGGGTTAATAAATGACAGCCAACATGGATTTGTTAAAGGTAAATAACAACAGAAAATGCTGGAAGCACTCAGCAGGCCAGGCAGCATCCGTGGAGAGCGAAACAGAGTTAATGCTTCAGGTCTGTGACCCTTCAGCAGAACTGGAAAAGGTTAGAGATGTAACAGGTTTTAAGCAGGTGCAGAGGCAGGGAAAGGGGGAGGGGAGGGGAGGAAGGAACTGAAGGAACAGTCTGTGCTAAGGTAGGAGGCAGGAGAGATTAAATGTTGCAAATGGGGATGGCAGAATCAGAGAATTAAAGTGACAGGCGACCAGAAGCTTGGGGTTACCCTTACGGACTGAATGGAGGTGTTCCGCAAAGCGGTCGCCCAATCTGAGTTTGGTCTCCCCAATGTAGAGGAGACCGCATCGTGAGCAGCGAATACAGTATATTAAATTGCAAGAAGTACAAGTAAATCGCTGTTTCACCTGGAAGGGGTGTTTGGGGCCCTGGACAGTGGGAAGGGAGGAGGTAAAAGGGCAGGTGTTGCATCTCCTGCGCTTGCACGGGAAGGTGCCAGGCAAAGGGGAAGGGCTATTGGGGGTGATTGAGGAGTGGGCCAGGGTGTCGCGGAGGGAGCGGTCCCTTCGGAATGCTGAAAGGGGAGGTGCAGGGAAGATGCGTTTGGTGGTGGGATCATGTTGGAGGTGGCGAAAATGGCATTGAATGTGGAGGCTGGTGGGGTGAAAGGTGAGGACAAGGGGAACCCTATCGTGGTTCCGGGAGGGAGGGGAAGGGGTGCAAGCAGAAGTGCAGGAAATGGAACAGACACGGTCAAGGGCCGTGTCAACCACGGTAGAGGGGAATTGTAACAGGTTTTAAGCAGGTGCTGAGTGCTTCCAGCATTTTCTGTTGTTATTTCAGATTTCCAGCATCTGCAGTATTTTGCTATTTTGTTAAAGGTAAATTGTGTCTGGCAACAATGAAATAACAGAGAAAGTATTCAAAACTGGAGGGTGGGAGATACTCTTACATAATGCAGGAAAGCGAAAATCAAATGGAGGTTGCATCCTCCCTTAAAATATCTTAAATGGATAGGTATCCTTGCAAGGTTTGCTTACTGGATATCAACTTCTCACCTTAGGCACAATAAAATGAAGAATACCAAATATAAATGCATCAATGTTTAGAAAGAGATATTATTACATGAATTATGTAATATTTATTTGACAAATGTTCTTCTCCCTAACAATAAATGTTCCAAATGATTACTGTAACTTCGATGATATATGATTCTGATAGTGATATGTTACCTTAAGGCGTAATGATGGAGGAACTGCTCCCTTGATGTTCAAGTTCATAGGCTGATTGCTCTGTATAATTAGCAAGACACTGCACATATGACAGTTATTCCCATGTGTAAATTCAACATCCATGTTAACGCTCCTCTTTCCTGAGCTCCTAATTTTGAGACCCCCAAAAAAAGATTTATCAGGAGTACAATATTGCATAAATGTACAAGTCACAACATTTTAATGTTTGACCATACAATAGAAATTTGATAAAAGAGCTATAAGAATCAACAAAATGAGTCCAGATATGCAAAGTTTAATATAGCTTGATCACCCAGCCTTTCCCTCAAATCTAAATTTGAAAGCTATTAGGAGGGATTGTGAAGGAATAAGCAATATACCTATTCAGAAAAATACACCATCCTATGAAAGAATTTTGACTTTATTAAAACATGACAAACTGGGCTTGAAAATCTAAAAACCTAACAACGGAGAAGCTGTAAACAGCATACAAGCTAGAGATAAGATAAGTTGTTGACACTGAATCAATAGCCTTATTGAAGCAGGAGGTTGGAGGTTCCTGAAAGTCTGAAGTTTTGGAAAGAACACAATGGTATACTCTGTTAAAGTGTCTTAAACCAACACTTTGGAAAGAAACACATAAATTAAAGAAACATATGTCTTTGTAAATATGACATCAAATGGAACACGGAGACACGAGTCTGTGTACAACCAGTTGAGGTAACTGAGAAGACAATGGTGCACCCGGTTGAGATGTTTTTAATTTACATGTCGTAAAACGATACAAACAGAAGATCTTGGTAAGAATGACATCAAATAGATGCACCAGCCATCACATTGTTTTTGTGTTAAGCTTGAGACACCTACACAGGAGACATAATTCTGCTTGCTACAAGCTGAACTAACTGTAAAAATAGCAGGGGTCAACAGAAAAATGACTAGAGATAATTAGCTTACATCAACAGAAAACTTCAAAGGAAATACCACTGAGAAAGGGTATAAAAATTGAACTTTCAAATGGGAAGACAGATTTGCTTGAAGGGGCAACGCAATTCTCAGCTTCAGAGGCAAGCTCTGTAAGTCTTTAACTCTTTGTGACTCGGGTATCAAAGGTATTTGATTTTGCTGGATATCCTGGAATAAGACTAAGAAATGTAAAAATGTAACGAAGTTAAGATTTGAGAATAAGGATCTCTGATAATAGAATTGTAAGATTTTTGTATTTGGAACTGTTAATGTTGCGATTGAAATACCTACTGTAATTACATGTCGGTTCTTTAATAAATCTATATTTTTTAGAATTGTCTCACATAGTACTTCTGTATCAAACTCACAAACTCAATCTCTGTGCACTCTTTGGTGAGGAGTTGCAGAATTCTGGGGGAGTTTTCCGGACCCTCATAATATCCGTAAGGTTACAATCTAGCTAAACTTATTAAAAGTGCTATCTGGAGGACGGTAACATCTTCAGGTTGTTCCTTTCCTTCAGGGAGAGATAGTCTGGACCTTTAGACCCAATTAAGCGTCTTTAGGATTCGGCTACCTCCAACTTTAGTTGAAAGTGAACGTCTGGGGAATAGGCCTGATCCGGGGTAGCCCTAAAGGGACTAGAACTAGTAATAATCCCTTTCAGGATGACAAAAAGCTTGGTCAAAGAGGTCGATTTGCGCTGGACGTAACTTGCGCTTGAAATTCCTCGATCTTTTGCACTCATTTGGCCGATTTCAGGCAAACTCCGCTGAAAACACCAGCGCAACCTAGCGGAAACTCTACACCATGTAGTTGTACCATTTATGTATTTTTAAATACAAATGATGATGAAACAATACGAATAAAACACTTTAATGATAATAGGCTAGAAACTACTTTTGGTGCTATTAATGGGTTAAAATAGTGGACAGTGGAAAGTTAAAGCAACAGATTAAGTATTTATTCACTAATATCGCCAATAGAAACATTGAGGTTAATATTCGATTCTTAAATTATTGGTACTAGATTATAAGGATGCGTTTCCCCTTCACATCCGACGAAATATGTTCTGGTCAAAGAATAGTGGAATGTAGACAGAAAACAAACCCACGGCAGAAAAAGAAAACAAGAAAAGATCTTTCAGATTATTTTCACTTTGTACTGGAATAAACATAAAACCTCAGCACAGTACATTTCTGGGAGAGGAGGTCAGGAACTCGGGGTGGGGGTGGGGGGAAAGAGGGGTTCAGGAACTCCGGGGGAGGGGGAAGGAGGTCAGGAACTCCGGGGGAGGGGGAAGGAGGTCAGGAACTCCGGGGGAGGGGGAAGGAACTCCGGGGAAGGAGGTCAGGAACTCCGGGGGAGGGGGAAGGAGGTCAGGAACTCCGGGGGAGGGGGAAGGAGGTCAGGAACTCCTGGGGAGGGGGAAGGAGGTTCAGGAACTCCGGGGGAGGGGGAAGAGGGGTTCAGGAACTCCGGGGGAGGGGGAAGAGGGGTTCAGGAACTCTGGGGGGAGGGGAAGGAGGTCAGGAACTCTGGGGGGAGGGGAAGGAGGTCAGGAACTCCGGGGGAGGGGGAAGAGGGGTTCAGGAACTCCGGGGGGAGGGGAAGGAGGTCAGGAACTCCGGGGGGAGGGGAAGGAGGTCAGGAACTCCGGGGGGAGGGGGGAGGGGGTCAGGAACTCCGGGGGGAGGGGGGAGGGGGAAGAGGGGTTCAGGAACTCCGGGGGGAGGGGAAGGAGGTCAGGAACTCCGGGGGAGGGGGAAGTGTGGTAAACCACTGTCATACCTGTCTGTGTCTGTATGTGTATTCCACTAGGTACAGGTCTGGACATGCCTCGGCTGACTCCTCCCACTATTCCAGGTATATAAGTGACTACCTCCCAGTCCCTTAGTATTCTGGACGGGTCGACCACTCGAGACAAGACCTTCATTCTTTAGTTAATAAAAGCCTGATTGTTACTCGCTCAACTTCAGTCTTTTGAGTAATTGATGGCGCATCAGGAAGGAGGTCAGGAACTCCGGGGGGAGGGGAAGGAGGTCAGGAACTCTGGGGGGAGGGGGAAGGAGGTCAGGAACTCCGGGGGAGGGGGAAGGAGGTCAGGAACTCCGGGGGAGGGAGGTCAGGAACTCCGGGGGGAGGGGAAGGAGGTCAGGAACTCCGGGGGGAGGGGAAGGAGGTCAGGAACTCTGGGGGGAGGGGAAGGAGGTCAGGAACTCCGGGGGAGGGGGAAGAGGGGTTCAGGAACTCCGGGGGGAGGGGAAGGAGGTCAGGAACTCTGGGGGGAGGGGAAGGAGGTCAGGAACTCCGGGGGGAGGGGAAGGAGGTCAGGAACTCTGGGGGAGGGGAAGAGGGGTTCAGGAACTCCGGGGGAGGGGGAAGGAGGTCAGGAACTCCGGGGGAGGGGGAAGGAGGTCAGGAACTCCGGGGGAGGGGGAAGAAGGGTTCAGGAACTCCGGGGGGAGGGGAAGGAGGTCAGGAACTTGGGTAGGGAGGGGGGAGAGAAGGTCAGGATCTTTGGGGGGGGGGGGTGGAAAGAGAAGAGACGGTCAGTAACTGGGAGGGGAGAAGAGAAGGTCAGGAACTGGGGCGGGGCAGGAGGAGGAAGAGAAGGTCAGGAACTCGGTGGGGGAGTGGGGAAGAGAAGGTCAGGAACTCGGAGTGAGGGGGGAGCCGAGGAGTAGGTCAGGAACTTGGGCGGGGGGGGTGGGTGGGGAGGGGGAAGTCAGGAACATGTTTGCAGGTGGGGCAAGGTCTTAACTGCGAGGGTGAACTCCGTCTGTTGCAAGTGAGCTCTGTTCTGTCTGGAGTAGGCTGTCAGAATGGCTCGAATTACACTTTGCAAAGTAACTGATTACGTAGGCAGGGAGGAGCTAATTACACATTCCAGAGAAACTACTGGGTGTGTCTTGTCCTCCAAGGGGACCAATCAGCAATCAGGACTCGTCATCCAAGGGGACCAATCAGAGCTTTTGGTATTGCGAATAAACACATCCAAGAAAAATAGATCAGAGTATTTTCTAATTGGTGAGAAGCTAGGAACTCTGGAGGAGCAGAGGGATTTAGGGGTCCATGTACAGAAATTACTAAAAACTAGTGGACAGGTATAAAAAAATAATTTAATAGTCTAATAGAATGTTAGCCTTTATCTCAAGTAAGCTGGAATACAAGGTGAAAGTTATGCTATGATTGTATAAGGCTCTGGCTAGATTGCATCTGGAGTACTGTGTTTATTTCTGGTCACTGCATCTCAGGAAGGATACACTGGCCTTTGAGGTGGACATTGCCAGCTACCCTGAATTTCTTTTCACTGGTGAAGGATGCAGCATCTTTAAAATGACTAACAGCTGACTTATACACCAAGCACTTTATGCACGATATTTGCTTTAAAAATCATCACTCATTGCCCTTTGACAGAACTAACTGCTTTTGTGGGCACTATAACTTTGGAAAGGTAAATTAAAATGCAGCTGAATAAGGATTTCCTCCTAATGCAGAAAAATTAAATAGAGGAGTCAATACAATTATTGAGATTATATTTGACACAGATAAATTGAAGCTGATTAGATGATCTACGATTCCAAAATAAATTGGGTTAATTGATACTTCGAGAAGCACCTGCAAGTACCTGTACACAGAAAATTATTCATATTTATTAACAGGTTAGTAATTTACAGATCCATTGCAATTAGATGCCTTTTTTTCCCCACTCCTGCTATTGCATTCTCAGGAAATGAACATTTTTAAAACTCCATGTTTCCACAATTTTGTTGGTGGGTCATGAATAATGATGAAAAAATGTGTGAAATACCTGTTTTATTAAAGAGAAAAATATGTGTGTGAGGAAGTTGCTCCTTAAATCACATTTAGCTTAAACTTTCCATTGATTACAATCACTTTACTGGGATATCTGGCCTTGGTTTTTCATAAAATACTTCACTACATTCACCTCATCACTTACATAACAAACAATATTTGTTTCTGAATTTTTTAAAAACGACAAAAAAGTGTTGAGTTAATGCATTCAACAAATTCTGTACCTGGAATAGGGTGTGGGTATTAGGTTTATGATGTGGTTTTGAGAAACGGCGTGTTGATTAGATGTCACACAACCCATCAAGTCTTTACGGAGAAGCTTGTTATCTAGATACTTTTGAGCATTGATATGAGACTGCTGTTCACATTCAGACGGAAGCATTTCATCTGTTTTAATAAAAAAAGAATAAGTAAGTTTAGTTTAAGCAATAGTGATTCCAGTACTGGCTGTACTACTGAAAAGAAAACCTTTAAAAAAAATCAGTGGAAAAAAACATAATCCTAGTAAGAGCAGGTTTGGTTTTAAAACAGTTGTTTCTCATTGAAAAACAACTAAGTTTTCAAATAAAGAAGAGTTCCAAGTTAAATAGAATGGTTTGAAAATTCTAGTGAAAGAAAAATTGTTAGGTATTTGGTCAGAAAAAAAATGAATAGTTTTTTCCAGACTGCTGGGTAGCTGCAGATAGCAAAGGCTCATTATCTAAAATGAAAGCAAAACAAAAACTCTATTACGCTCTTAAGATGGCTTGGTTGGTTAAAAACAATGGGCTGGAAAAATAATGGTGGTTAATGATTACGCTGTTACTGATGTGCAAATTGGCCAGCAAATTTAGGGGATTAAGAGATACGGCGTGAGTTGTGAACCTCTAGAATTGCTGGTTGATTTACGCAGCTCCACCATTTGCTTCGCACAAACGGCATCTCACCCTTAGCTTCCGTGTTATTTTTAAGGACTTGTTGGATTTGCACATTAATTGCCCACTAACTTACTACAGAAAGATTAGCCTGGTAATTAAGAGCGCAAGTATCCTTTTAATGATGTGATAATTGTTAATGCAATGCCCATCAACCTCTCTGGCTCTAAAAGGAAACAATTTAAATAGTTCAATCTCATTCCTGCCTGTAGTAAATTGTTGCTAGATATTTAAAAAAGTCAAATATAAAATTTACATTTATTTTTCTTACTTTTCCTTTCTGTCTTTTATTCTCTTTCTTAATCCAATCTATGTTTCCCTTTTCATTTCTCTTTCTGTACCTGTATTTCTCTTTCTTCTCCGTAGTTCCTCTGTTTCTTTCGCAATCCATAAATCTAATTGGTTAAGGAGATATACTGTTGGTCCCGCTGTTCACGAAGGTCCCAGATGTCCTGTTGCCCTCGCCACGCCGTTATCAGCTTGCACTCCCAGCAAGTTAAAGTGCAAAAATGTTTGCACTGAAGGGTGCAGAAAAAAGTCTAACTAACAGGGCACGCCTTGAGATGCCTTGCTCCAGCAACATCCTGCCCAAATACGCAACAGTAATTTTAACAGGGATCCTAGGTTTGATCCCTGGTCTGTGTTGAGCTTGCAGATGATGCAAGATGGGCAGTTGGGGTGCTTCAATTGACCCGGCGCAAAGAAGGGAAATTCAGCCACAGTTTCAACACCTGATTGTTATGCAGTAACTGAAAAATGCACATGTGTGGACATTAAAGACATGATTAAATTTGGGTGTGGTGCTCATAATGGTAAAAGAACCTGCAAATGAAAGTACCCCAGAATTCCCTTCCAAAGGAGGATGGAAGATAATTGACAAAAAAATTACAAATTGGTTTCAATTCATTTCACACCCAAGTTCAATCAATGGTGCCTTTCTTATAAGCAGGTTTCCCAAGTCTATTACTCCTATGAGGAATTCCCCTGTGACCTCAGCAAAGCTGGTAGAAGGCTGCTGTAGGGATCCTTGAGAGGCTTGTGGCCAGCAACTTCAAAGTGCTCGACCCTGCCTGCAGACTGCTGTACCTTCGCCTTCCCTGATGCTCATTGGTTTCCCCGGGCCACTAATGTCCAGGGCTTCCTACTCCATTTGGTTGAAGGCTATTATGTCTAGTACTCCTCTCCCTCGTATTATATACTGTTTTGTCCTACTAAAAGAGAGGCTGTTGAAAAAGTAGGTGCATCTACTGAAAGCGAGAGAAGAGGCAAGATGGAATGAGGACGGGGAGGTGATGAATAGAAAGCCAAGTGTGTGGAAGGTGAAGTTAGGAAGGCCTCCTGGGAGGAAGTGCTGGTTGTACAATTGCTAGTATGAGAAGAGAATGTTGTTAGTGTGTGGTGTGAAGGCAGCAAAGAGGTGAGTGTGTTTGGAATAAGAAAGGGAGGTGTTGCAGTGTGCCCTTGTGATTGTATGCTGAATGAATTGATGGAGGAGAAGGAATTATGGTGAGGGTGGGGGTGAGGGAGGGGGAGGGGGTGAAGTGTGTTGGGAGCTTTTGTTGAGGGAGAGATATGTTGAGGGAGATAAAGAGCTGTACACACCAATGCTGCATGAGGTCAATCAACCTCTTCCTACATAAAACCCAGGTGCTAGGGATGATGCTGCTGGCACCAACCATCTATGCCACCTCTGTCCAAGTCTGCAAGATAGTTGCCCAGGGTATACTCCTGCAGATACTGGGGAATAGCATCTCCCTCCTTGCCCTGACCTCCTCCACCAGGACTTCCAGGGAGGCATCTGAAAACCTGGGGGCAGCCCTGTAACTCATTTCAGAGAGTTCCCTCCTTGCAGCAGTATAACAATGAAATCTGAAAGCAGGGTATACAACCCACGCTTTAGGAGGTGCATTCCTGCTATAATTAGGCCTCGAGGGGCCCACCAGAAATTGCCCATTTCCAGAGTTAAAATCACCTGAACCTCAAGCTGGCAATGTCACGGGGTCTTGCCGCTCACCCCGCCCACCCAATTCTCACCCAGAGTTAAAATAGAGTCTAATTTGTCAGAGTGGTAACACCAGAGACCATAACCTGATGATGTTGTAGATTCTAATACATTTAGTTTATTTTGAGAGTCAAAATGTCAGCCAAGGTATTGTGCTTAATTTATATTTGTTCTCTTTTTTTTTTGCTAGAGGCTGGATTAAAGGGATTAAACTGAGGTACCAAGCTCAATTTCATTGAATACTTAGTGATAGCCAGGTGCTTTCTTTTAAAAAAAAAAGAAAAGCTGATAGGGCTGATTCCTCATTCCCGTACTCCCAGCAGTGAAGCCATGCTCAAAGGGAGTGCTACAGAGATAGGACTACAACACTATAGCCCCGAGTCTCCAACCTGTTAGCCTTGAGTATACAGCTCTCGAGTATACAGCTCCCCACTGGGATTGCAGAATTAGCTCATATATTTTTCCAATAGAATTCCTCACACACTCCAAACTTAAAACCAGGGCTTAAACTCACCCTGAGCTTTAGCTCTAACCTCACTCACGCCACACCCTACCATTCACACAATTTGGTCTCATCCTTAGACCATGAGAAGTAACATGGGAAATCCACTATTTAAAAGAAAATTTAAATAAAAGCTGAAAATGCTAGAAATAACAGCATCTGTCAAACAAAAAGACAGGTTAATTCTTCAGGTGCAAAACCCAGATCTGAGGAAGGATGTTACACCTAAAATGCTAACCTGTCTTTTCTCTTTGCAGATGCTACAGACCTGCCCTGTATTTCCAGTATTTTGTTTTTATATACATTATGTTTTAAAAAGATGTCTCATTTCAGTGTTCAGATGAGAGTTATAAACCCCCAGAGCTTTAGTTTGTCACCAGAATGATCACCATTTATATGAAACTGCAACTTTTTATACTTTTTAATGGCTTTTTTCCAGATACCAGAAGAGAAATTGCCCACACCTATTAAAATCTTTCTAAACACCTACCTTCTTTCACTTTTATTGTTATTGGTTCATAATTTTCAAGCTTAGCAAATGTAACGATTGAAGTGCAATTTTCCTCAACTAGCTTCAATAGGTCCTGTTTAGTTGAAGGCTTCTGAATTGTCCTTCTGTCACTGGTCAACAAAATGACCTTGTCAGAATACTGCAAAACAAAGAACTTTGACAATTAGAATAACCTCTGTAAAACACTTATTTACAGTCTTTCTTATTGATAAGTTTTACATAATACTTTTTAAGTTGACACAATTAAGAATGTTGGAATAGTTATTTTATTTCACAAATACATTAGGTAGCATTTATAGCAGGGATCTTTGTGAGTCTTGATAGAACACACTGTCACAATACTTGTGGGGGAAATTTCCTTTGATCACTATTTCTAAAAGAACACACTGATGATTTCATTAGAACTAGAGATCAAAGGCAATCCTCATTTTATGCTTACACTACCATTATTAAAAGATAGTTGCTAGAAAGTATTTTCCCTGTGTTATGTGCAAATGTAATTTTTCAACCCTTTTTAAAAAAAAGGGAGGGCTTAGGTGGAAAAGGTAGTATCAATACTAATTCTAAAACAAACAAAAGGGAAGAGAGTAGAGTAATAGTCAGAAATTGTGCTATGGGCACTACAGGTAAAGGGAAAACTAAAAGATGTAAACTTATTAAATCAGGAGAGAGAAATAAGATGTGCGTGAGGAAAAACAACATTAGAGCAGAAGGACAGGTTAAAGTGTGTGACCCAAATAAGTGTTATTTATACAAACGCACGGAGTATAAGGAACAAACTGAATGAATTACAGGTACAAATTCAACAGAGGGTACGACATGGTAGCTATTAATAAGACATGGCTGCAAGATGGTCAGGACTGGGAACTGAATATACCAGGTTATAAGGTCTACAGGAAGGATAGGGAACTGGTAGAGGGGGAGAAGTAGCCTTAGTGATGAAGGATGAAATTGCTTCAAATGATAAGAGAGGATATAATGAGAGGTAGGTAGGCAGTGGAGACTTTATGGGTAGAATTAAGAAATAGAAAAGGATTTAAGACTGTAGTGGAAGGCCCCTGGTAGCAGCCGTGAAGTGATAGAATTTATAAATGCAGAGATTGGGCAAGCATGAAGCAACAGCAGAATGATTTTAATGGATGATTTAAATTTTCATACAGGTAGACTATCCTTTATCCGAAAACCTCGGGACCAGCCGTGTTTCGGTTTTCGGAAAATTTCGGATGGTATTTTATAAGACTGGGAAATTTGTCGGGGGTGGGGGTCGGCGGGGGGTCGGGGTCGTGCGCACGACTTACGCTGAACGAAAACACTTTCGGTTTTCAGAGGATTTCGGTTTTCGGAAGTGCGGATAAAGGATACACTATCCCTTATCCGAAAGGGTGGGGGTCGGCGGGGGGTCGGGGAGAAAAGAAATATCGGACAGGCCGCTGCAGCTATCGGACGGGCCGCTGTATTGTTGGGTTCACTCTCCCGGTATACCTCCTTCACACTGCCCGGCTCGGCCTGCAATCTCCTACCCAGGAGGGAACTCAGTGACCCTCTGCCCTGCTCAGCGTAAGTCGTGCGCCACTCTGGTCATGTCGTGCGCACGACTTACGCTGAACGAAAAAACCTTCGGTTTTTAGAGGGTTTCGGTTTTCGGAAGTTCGGATAAAGGGTAGTCTACCTGTACAGTAAACTCTCTCTTATCCAGAACCTATGGGACCAGGATGGTGCCGGTTGATGAAAAATTCTGGATAACAGAGAGGTATACCTACCAAGGCAATTCTTAACACAAACAAAAATAAAAACCACTGACTAACTCGGCCACCGCAGGAGACTCGGACTCGGCAAAACGAGTGCTGGATGGATTCGGCAAGATTACCGGTTATCTATTTTGCCGGTTATTAAAGTATTCCGGATGATTAAGTGCCATTTAAACAAGAGTTTACTGTAGATTGGGATAAACAGACTAGCTTGTGTCAGAAAGGTAGCAAATTTCTTGAAAGTGTTCAGTGTAGTTTCCTGCAACAATATGTCCTCGAACCACCAAATTAGATTTAATAATGAGTAATGAGCCAGATTTAGTTAATAGCCTATCGGTGCGTGAACATTTATCTAATAGCGATCATAATATGATCAAATTCAACGTTGTGTTTGAAAGGGAGAAACGAAAAACAGCTATAAAGATTCTAGATTTAGGCAAGGCTGATTTCAATGGGACGAGACAGAGATTGTCCACAGTAAACTGGGCAAATGTGTTAATGGGTAATTTGACAGATGATCAGTGGGTGGTGTTCAAAAAATAATTTAATGTGATACAGACCAGTTTATACCCCAAAGGGGCAAAAGTTCTACTTGCCAAAAAAACCCAGCCATAGACGACAAGAGGTAAGGGACAACGTAAAACTAAAAGAAAAAGCATACAAAAATTCAAACAATAGCACAGATCCTGGAGAGATACAAAGAACAAAAGGTGACAAAACAGATAGCAAGAGCTACAAAAAGGGAGTATGAAAAGAAACTTGCAAGGGATATCCACAATTTTTTTTTACAATTATATTAGGGGAGGGTGGCCAGGAGCAATGTGGGCCCCTTGAAAACTGATAACAGTGATGCTGTAAATAAAAATAAGGAAATGGCAGACATGTTTAATACTTACTTTGTGTCAGTATTTACACTAGAGGAAGAGGATAGCATGACAGACATCCCATGGAAACTAATATTGAATCAGGGATGGGCACTCACCAAAGTTAACATAAACAAAATAACTGTAATGAAGAAAATAATGGCATTAAAGAGTGACAAATCCCCAGGACCAGATGGTTTCCAACCCAGGGTTTTAAACGAAGTATGTGAGCACATTGCAGATGCCCTAACTATAATCTTCCAAAGTTCTCTCGATTCAGGAACAGTTCCTTCAGATTGGAAAATTGCACATGTCACTCGCTACTTAAGAAAGGTGAGAGGGGGAAAGCAGGGAATTATAGGCCAGTTAGCCTAACATCTGTTGTCCAGAAATTACTAGAATTTATAATTAAGGATAGAGTGACTGAATACCTTGAAAATTTTTAGCTGATCAAAGCGAGCCAGCATGGATTTGTAAAGGGTAGTTCATGCCTGACGAAGTGAAATTTTTGAAGAGGTGACTAAAGTAGTGGACAGGGGAATGTCTATGGATGTTATTTATATGAACTTCCAGAAGGAATTCAATAAAGTCCCTCAGAAGAGACTTTTAGCTAAAGTCGAAGCTCATGGAATTGAAGGCAAATTATTAACCTGGTTAGGAAATTGGCTGAGCGGCATGACACAGAGAGTAGGGATAATGGGCCGGATTTGACTAGTGGTGCCCCACAGGGATGTGTTGAGGCCTCAACTAATCACTGCATTTATTAACGACTTAGATGATGGGAGAGAGAGCCACATATCCAAGTTTTCCGATGACACAAAGATGGGCGGCATTGTAAGCAGTGTAGATGGAAGCATAAAATTACAAAGAGATATAAATAGATTAAGTGAATTGGCAAATCTGTGAAAAATGGATTTCAATCTAAACAAATCCTAAAAAGGATTGATCAGAGTGCTTCCTAAATGGTGAAAAGCTAGAAACAGGGGAGATCCAAAGAGACTTAATGGTTCATGTACACAGATCATTAAAATGTCATGGATAAGTACAGAAAATAATCAAAAAGGCTAATGGAACGCTGGCCTTTATATCTAGAGGACTAAAATACAAGGGGGTAGAAGTTATGCTACAGCTATACAAAGCCCGAGTTAGACCACCCCTGTGTTCAGTTCTGGGCACCACAGCTTAAGAAGGATATACTGGCCTTGGAGGGAGTGCAGCGTAGATTTACCAGAATAATACCCGGACTCCAAGGGTTAAATTACGAGGAAAGATTACATAAACTAGGATTGTAATCCTTGGAATTTAGGGAGGTTAAGGTGTGATTTGATCGAAGTTTTCAAGATATTAAGGGGAACTGATAGGGTAGATAGAGAGAAACTATTTCTGCTGGTTGGGGAGACTAGGACTAGAGGACATAGCCTAAGTATTGAGCCAGATCTTTCAGGAGTGAAGTTAGGAAAGACTTCTACACGCAAAGGATGGTGGAAGTTTGGAACTTTCTTCTGTAAACGGCAGTTGATGCTCCGTCAATTGTTAATTTTAAATCTAAGATTGATAGATTTGTGTTAACCGAATGTATTAAGGGTACAGGAAACTTTATTATATCCGGCACCGACGGGACCGAGCTGTTGCCGATCTATCAAAACTGCCGGACATACCAGCGTTAATGTTGAAGCATACGGAGGTTTTCATCTCCGTATCGGACAACAAACACTGTTGCTTAGCAACAGCTTCAAACAGTCGGCCCGTACCTTGGAAGCGTCTCTGTAGCTTAGCAACAGCTTCAGAGAGACTTTCCAGAGCCTGACTGTTGGAAAAAAAAAAGCCACGAGAAGAAAAAAAACCTAACAAAATGGCTCCTGATTTCTGCCGGTAGATCAAGGTTTCCGGACATACAACCTCCGGATAAACCAAAGTCTCCTGTATATGGAGTTAGGTCACAGATCACCCAGGATCTCATTGAATAATGGAACAGGCTCGAGGGGCTAAATGGCCTACTCCTGTTCCTAAAGCATACATTCAAATTATCCATATGTAAAATAATTATACATTAGCTCATCTCCTGTGGCTTTCCAAATTATGATGTTAATTAATCTCACAACCTGTAACAGATAGCTGAAAGATCAAATGTGTGTTTGTGGGGAGAGAGGAGAAGAAATAGGACTTAAAGTCTTGCTTGAATAATATTTGATTGATGTTTAAAGAAATACATGCGTATTTCCAGAATTTTGTGTTTTGGAATTCCAGCATTTGCATTATATTTGTACTAGTCATTAATGGCTACTATTACCATGATTTAATTTACTAAATGTTACCTTAATCTTGAGAAGATACAGAAGTTCGCTTACACGGGATCTGCTAGTGTAAATGGTTTTACATATATTGGAGATAATTAGAATATATGTTTCAAATAAGTTGTAAAGCTACATTTGTACACACACACACACACACACACACACACACTCTAGCCACTATTTGTTAAATTGAAATAAAATTAATCATAAAATTGTTAGGCAATAGTACTACATTGAAATCTATTACCTCTTAAAACAGGATAAAGAAACAATGATAATTATTCACTGTCAATACTGAAAAGATTAGAGCTGTTATCTGGGAGTATGACTAGAACATAAAACAGGCAGCATGAGCTGACCCTTGAGGTGCCATTCCCCAATGTAGACCATTCATATGTAGACATATTAAGAGGACTGCCTTTTAGTGACTAACAGACTATTTATTCTTGGATACAATTAGAAAAAAAATGTTTATTTTCATAGCAACCCCCTCAAGTCTCAGCTGAACAGTTTGGAGCCAAGCTTTTTCCTAAACTTCCTTCGAGTAGGACAGGAAGCAAGACCTTTTTAACTTTTGTGCGTCAGCAGCTCAGAGTCTAACCTTTTAAAGGCCCTTTGGTGGCCCAAGGCCATGACAACAGAATTACTATAAAGTTTATTAAGGTGACCGCTTCTGACACACACAGTCTCTAGAGTTGCCGACTAAATTGCCATTATTTTCCCCAATATATTGTTATACCATATCAATCTAAGCAAGAAAATCCTACTTGCTAATCAGTAGAACAAAGAAAAATGTTCTATTTTAAGCATTCTGTTCAGCTTAACTCTTTAACTTTTGCATTTATTTAAAATATTATATGTAGCATTGAATAAGAGGCTGTCTGTAATTTTCATAGGGTTCAAAGATCACATTGTGGAAGACGTTAATGTGCCATGTACACCATTTTATATTAAAATAATCAATGCCCAATATTTTTCATCATATACATTTGGTTTGTGGTCTTTTCAAAAAGATCTAGATTACAGATTGTTCTTATAGAATTAGATATTTTACCACAGCTTAACTCAGTTAAAGTTGTAAAAGTTAGTAGACAGTTGAGGATAGTTATAGACTTCAGGACAACAGACAGGATGGTGAAATGGGCAGAAGCATGGCAACTTGAGTTCAATGCGGGGAAGTGTGAAATAATGCACTTTGGAGGACTAATATGGAAAGGCAATATACTATAAATGGCATGATTTTGAAATGTGTAGAGAGACCTTGGTGTCCATATAAATAAATCATTAAAGGTGACAAGGCAAGTTGATCAGGTGGTTAAAAAAGCATATGCGTTACTTGGGTTTATAAATAGAGGAATAGAATATAAAAGCAAAGAAATCATGCCAGAACTTTATAAATCAATGGTTAGGCCTCAGCTGACAATTCTGGGTACCACACTTCAGGAAAGAGGCAAAAGCCTTAGAAAGGGTACAGCGGAGGTTTATCAGGATGTTACCAGGGATGAGGGACTTCAGCTATGTGGAGAGGCTGGAAAAGTTGGGACTGTTCTCCTTGGAACAGAGGAGGTTATGAGGTGACCTAATAGAGGTTATCAAAATGATCAGAGGTTTTGATAGAGTAGATGGAGAAAAAATAGTCTCTCTGGTGAGTGGGTCAACAACCAGAGGTCATAAATTTAAAATCATTGGCAAAAGATCTAGGGGGCGATTTTATCAATGGGGACGTGATGGAGGCGGGACTGCTGCTTGTTGGGTTTTAGTCCCGCCTCCATCAACGTCCGGCCAACCCATGCTATTTTCCCTTGATTGACTTTGTTAAACCCGCCCAGCAGGCTTCAGGCCAATTAAGGGAAAGCCGGTGACAGAGAACGTCAGCGTATGACGTTTCATCTGTCAAAGATTGTCATCGTTCAACAGCTTGGAGAAGCTGTCAAACACTGACAATCTGTTCTTTGGTGAGTCCTTGTACTCCAGACTCACCAAACTTCTTTCCTGAGCAGAAATCAGATGGCTGTTGCATCGGAGAATGCGGCAGCCTTTCTGTCATCTCTGCCGTGGAGATGAGGCAGCTCTGCAGCCTAAAGCGATGAAGCCTGGAGGAAGAAGCAAAGGTAAGTAATCTTATTAAAACACTTGAGTCACCTCACACACTTACCTCTTCACACCTGCACTCATCACTCACCTGCACACTGGACATTTCAACCCCTCCGACACCCGCAAACCCACAGCTCGCCTCGCTGACCCTGGTGAGGTTCGGAGCCGTCGGGAAGCCCGCACTTTACGGCTCAAAATAGGGATTAGACAAAAAAACTGCCTGTTAACAGGCAGTTAATTGGCACTAATCCCCTTCCCGCCTTGCGGAGACGGGACCCGGTGCAGGTCGGGTACCCGCCTCCTGGGAAGATGGCAGAGGTGGGTTGGAGGCGGGATGGGTACCCCCTCCCAGATTCTGCCATTTTCCCGGCAGTCCTGCCTCCATACCCGCCTCCCTAGGGCTGGGGAAATCGTCCCCCTAGAGTGGAGATGAGGAGACATTTTTTCACTCGGAGCTGTCGGGGTCTGGAAAAGGTGGTGGAAGCTGATTCCATAAATAATTTTAAAAGGGAGTTGGACAGGTACTTGAGGATGAGGAACTTACAGGGTTATGGACAAAAAGTTTGGATGTGGGACTAACCATGACTGCTCTTTCAAAGAGCCAGCACAGGCACGGCAGGCCGAATATCCTTCTTCTATGCTGTAAGTTTTTATGATTCTATGAACTCCACTTTCCCGCCCTATCTCCATATCCCTTGATTCCCTTAGTGCCCAAAAATCTATCGATCTCAGTCTTGAACATACTCATCAACACAGCATTCAAAGGCCTCTAGTGTAGAGAATTCCAATGATTCACAACCCTTTGAGTGAAGAAATGGTCAGAGAAATGTCAAAGCTCATCACAAACATCTTTTTGGCTGAAAGCAATAAACATCCCAAGAGTAAAATTGCAAATAAAGGCTATTACAATATTCTTAAAACAACTATTTCACATTTTCTACTTAAAATTCCAAAAATACTAAAGATATTATCCATTTTAATTACGTTTTGTTATACAGCAGGAATACAAAGAAAAATGTAGATTTGCAGTATTCAGTTTTTTTTTATATCGCACCATGATTATTGTTCTTCATTATGGTCTTTATTTCACAGCAGACCACTTGCACTCAAAATTTTGGAAAGCTGCCTGTCACTCAAATCACAGACACCGTCACTCAAATCACAGACACTGCCACTCACCCTGCTGCTCAGACTCCTTCCTATACAGTAATCCACACAAAGAAACAGCGTCAGTTATAAACAATGAGATTCCACAGAGCAGGAATGCTGCCAGCAACAGGATAAAACAAAAGTAAAATGTGATGATATAATAAAGGAAGCAGTTTAAAAAAACACTAGAGGTTTGTTTGATTACAATTTTTCCAGAAGTGTAAATATGGGGTACTGTAGTGTAGTGGTTATGTTACTGGATTAGTAACTAGGGGCCTGGACTAATAATCCAGAGAATGCGAGTTCAAATCTCAAGAGAATTTGAATTCTATTTCTTTTAAAAACTGAAAATAATAAACTGGCATCAGTATAAAAATGTCAAATTGTTATAAAAACCAAATTGGTTCACTAATGTCTTTTAGGGAAGGAAACCTGCTGTCATTACCTGGTCTGCTCTATATATGACTCCAGTCCCATGCCAACGTGGTTGACTCTCAACTGCCCTCTGAAGTGGCCTAGCAAGCCACTCCATTGTAGCAGTTCAAGACATTCTCAGGGCAACCTGGGATGGGCAATAAATGCTGGCCTTGCCAGCGACGCTCACATCCCTAGAATGAATTAAAAAAATGTCTGTACCTTGGTTCCTACAGGCACCTTCTTGGAAAGTGGTCCATTAGTGCTTCCATCGCCACAGTTGTCTCACCTTCAATGTCCCTGTTCCCACCAGATCTTGGATAGTGTCCCATCCCTACCATTTCCCCTTGGTTCCAGTTCCATTCACTGCAAGCTTCAACACGCATGACGAGCAACTGGCTTGGCTGCTCTGTCACAATTTCCACATGACTCCCAGCCACACACCCCAGCCTCATTCCACCTTTGCACCGTTCTTTCAGATATTCTGAGGATATGAACAGCACTTTATAAATGCATGTTTTTCTTTTCTTTTGCACACTCCGCATTTTCTGTTTCATCCTCCCCTTCTCATCAAACTCATTGAAGATTAAATTGGGACACGTAGTGCCTGTTTTTCAGGCGCTACATGGCCACCTAAGCGTCCAAGATGCATGTGCACACTTCTGACGGAAAGTGCGCTGCACGCCATCTTGTTGCCAGAGCTTCCGTTATTCCCATGTTTACTTCCCTCAGCAACCTAGGGTGCATCCCATCCAGACTGGGTGACTTTTCTGCTTTGAGTGCTGCCAACCTTTTAAGTACCTCCTCTTTATCTATTTTTATCCTATCCAATTTCTCCATCTCCTCCTCCTTTACTGTTTTTTAGTGTTCCCTTTTATGTTACCTGCTAGTCTTTTCTCATACACTCTCAATGCCAAGCGCATGCGCTGAAAACCAGCATTTCTGATCTGTCAAGAATGCTCTTGACAGATCGGATGCCTGCCCTGGAGAAGGGCCTCTGCAAGCGGATAGTTCCGCTTTCTGGAGAACTTCCGCCCGCAGAAAACCCTTAGAAATCTTACACCTGGTAAAAGCAGGCATAAGGCCTGCTTTTACCAGCATAAGATTTGAAAAAAGTTTAAAAATTTTTTTCACTCATTTATCATTTAAAAATACTTTTAAAAAAAGGTACGTTTATTTTTAGCCTGGTAAAAAACTTTAATTATTTTTTTCAAAAAATTACATTTTTGTTTAAAATATTTAATTTATTGTAATTTCAACTAATTTTAAAAATGTGGGTTTTTAAACATTTATTTAATGTTTTACAGTGTTTTTGGGGTGCTCCCCATTCATATATTTGACAGGTCTATCTGTCAAGTGTATGAAGGGAGATTTCCTTCGATTGGCTCCCCATGGCCCACGTGATCCCAGGGACGCTAGTGAACCGCATGCGCCTCTAGGATACGTGGGCCCTGCACATTTCGAGTTGCCCAGGAGCGGAAGTGTCCGGACCTCGGGAGCCCTCAAGTAAGTCCGTAGATTTTTTCCAGATCAGAAGCCTCCGCACGCAGGAAGCCTCCGATCGGAAAATATGGCCCTATATGTCTTATTCACTGACTTTCCATCTGATGAAGAGAACAGTCATGCAAAGGACAAACTAAAAATGAGTGAAAACTGCAACAAAAAAAAATTGTTTTTCTTTATTAACATCTTCTCATGATATTAAAAAATAGTGCAGTTTTGAAAACATACTAAGATATAGTACATTTTTGAAGATTTTCTGCCCAACAATATCAATACCACTGGTGGTATTGGTTAAGTAGGTATTGGTTAAGTAGGGACTGAGAAATTAGTCTACGGTGCTACTGCCTGATGAATTCACACCCTGACCTACTTTCCGTTTGGGCTGTATGCCCATGTATTTCACTCCCACTCATTCTCGGCAGCAGCAGGCATTCAGCAATCAGGCAATGAGATTTGTGACGACATTAAAGGGAAGTTCGTTAAAATCCAAACTTCAAGGAACTGAAGGAGAAAAATTGTTTTATTCCAGATTTATATTTTCCAGCTATGTTTAATGTGAATGTATTTATAATTTAGCTAATATTTGATGTATACATTTTTCTTGCAATTGATGTTACTGTTCTGCCAGCTAATAGTTCATGTATTTTTCAAATCAGATCATGCAGAGAATGTTTATGTAATGAGAGAAGCAGCAGAATCACTGCTACCAATATAACTGAGAAACCTACTGCACAGTAACTCAAGAGTTCTACAGAACAGGAAGATCATTAAAGAAAATGTGACTTGTTAAGTGATGCCCACAATAGCAGTGCTCATTTCTCCCAGGATGTGCCACTGCATCTAGTTGGAAGATATATTGGGTCGGATGTTGCTGGAGCGGGGAATCTCATGACGTATGCAATTAGTTAAGACTTTTTCCTGCAATCTTCAGCTCAAAATTTTTTTGTGCCATAACTTTCTGGAAATGTGAGCTGGTAACAATGTGGCGAGGGCAAAGGGGGCATCTGGAAATTTAGTGAATGGTGGGACCAACTATCTCTTTAACCAATGAGATTTACGGACTGAGAAAGAAACAGGAATGATGGACCTGGAAATAGGGTACAGACAGAGAAATAAAGAGGGAAAGAAATATTGGATTAAAGAGAGAAAAAAGATACAGAAATGAAAAGTAGGAAAATCATTTAAAAAATTTAAATTTGACAGTTATATAATCTCTTAAGAACAATTCAATACCTGAAGGAATGAGACTTCAGAGTTTCTATTGTTCCCCTTCTGGGCCAGAGATTTTGATTGGCATTGCATTAACAATTATCACGTCACTAATAGGGTGCTTACGGTCTTACATACCAGACTTAACTTTCGGTGGCGAGTTTAATGGGCAATTAATGTGCAAATCAGGCAAGTTCTTTAAAATATCAGGGAGGCTAAGGGTGAGATGCCATTTGTGCGAAGCAAACAGTGGAGTGGCGTAAATTGACCAGCAAGTTCTGGAGGTTCACAACTCACACCCTCTCTCTTAATCCACTGAATTTGCTGGCCTATTTGCCAGTTAATAACGGCGTGCATCGATAACACACCGTTATTTTTCCAGCAAGATCCGGCCCATTAAATGTATTCCCTTTGGCAAGTACCTTTATCTTAAAGCCGGGGGGGGGGGGGGGGTTGCTTTCAAAGCACCCCGATCAAAATATTTCATACTTGAAGTGGAACCTTGATAAAATAAGGCATGCCAGGGACATCAGCAAGTACCAGTGCAGGTTTGGTTGCATCCACTGGGGTAAATTTTAACTACTGGGTAACTGACTGGCGGAGATTGCCATCCGGCCGCCCAATAGTGCCGATAGGAGGCCTGGTCCATTTTCATTGTCGGGCCTCATTACCATACTCCTGGCGGGCTACAGGCAGGAAGCTGGTGCCCTGGGGCAGCCTGCCAGCTCTGGACTGGCACAATATCAGGCAGCCTTTCCAAGAACGATGTAGGGCAGGAAGGGCGTTTTGTTCACAGGGCTGGTGGGAGAACCCGGTGCAGCACTATCCTAGGCTATTTTTGTGCAGCCCAGTTGGACGGCAAGCTGAAACTTGGCAGAGCATGCATGATGCAAGCTCCACCCCGTTCTGTCCTAAAATGACATTTGGAGTCCATATATATATATATATGTCATATAAGACCTCAATTTGTATATTAAAAGGGCCTACCGCCTGAGGTGCTTTGAAGATGGCGGCAGTCAGAACGCACTCCTAAATGAGGCAATAAGCCATTTTCAGGCCACCACCGTTTAAGCTTGGCGGCCCAAGTTAAAATCTATCCCTCTATATTTGCAAGTCCTGTCACATCTAACAATGACTGTTGAGAATTAGATTTGCAGGCTCTAGGTCAGAATGGATACACCTGTAGATCGCTTCCATCTGCTGTAAGCACCAGCAGTCAATCTGTTCCAAAGGGGCAGCAAGGTCAGCAGCAGGTGAGGTTACCAATTTTTTTTGCTTTCGCCTGCTTGCAGTCTTGCCTAGGGATCATCTGCACTATTAACCAGTGTGCTGGCCACAAATGTATGGGTGCATCAGTCAGCGTAGCCAGCTATTTTATCTCCTTTACTACTGACTAGCATCATGCGCATGACATGGTTGCCTAATGTTATCGCACTGCTGCAATTCCCAAACTACTGTGAGCTGAGCACTAAATGTGCTACAGGTTGCCTGGTCTGGCAAAACATTGTGGTATACATACTTGGTAAACAGTACAATTGGGTAGTCTATATTGGCAGCTTTCTTAAGGTGTGCTATCTTCTTCTACACGTTTCAAGATCTTGCAACTAGTGTGTACAGCACTGAACCTGCCCTCCACCTACCACCAGCCATGCTGCAGCACTACCCTCTGGAAGAGTGCCAAACAGAGTAAACCTCCTTAAACCCTATACATTAGCACATCCAACGCGCCAGCCATCAAAGGGTTCAAATACTGTACTGCTTCATCACTTGGCCATAGGCTTCATTTCCTGCCTCTGCATATATTTTTTATCTTTCACTCATTTTTGACAGCCAAAATTTCACCCCTCCCCCCCATGCACCTTTATTAAGGCTTTTTAACTGTTGCCCATTTAAGACAACTTTTAGAAAGGTTTTCAAATAATTCCCTTCCCCAGTACAGCCTTTATAAATGTTGTACAAACTTCTGTTTCCTTTTAAATTCTCCAATATGGCTGACACGGAACTTCCTATTTCCCACCATGCTGAGCCCCCAGCATTAGGTCCAATATGGAAGCTCATCCTCACAAAATTAAATAATTAAAACTGGCTGACCACAGGAAGTTCCAAGAAGTCGGTCTGTGGATAAGGTGGTGGGTGTAACGTTTTAGTGCTGAGACCGGATAATATACACCTTTATGTTTCAAGTGTTATGTATTTCAAGAATATTTGTTACTTTGATCTTGACCTGGTCATAATATTTATTTCAAAAGGGTGAAAAATTTGATATGGTCTCCAGCTTATACAACATTTGTCTTGCTCTTCCTTTTTGTCATATTGAATTGACTAAATAAATTATCTTTTCAAAACACACAAATATGGATGATTTTCATTTTTGTAAGGCGTAGAAATAAATAATCAAACAACTCAGGATTTAGGTTTGAAGTTCATTGTCTTCTCTTTAATCTAGAAAAACTTGGAGACAAATACTATTTTGAAGGGGATGCAAGAGCAGGGGGACATGGGGTGCATATTCACAAATCTTTGAAGGTGGCAGGACAAGCTGATAAGGTGGTTAGGAAAGCTTATGAGATACTGTACTTGGCTTTGTAAGTAGGAGCATTGAATACAAAAACAAGGAAGTCATGCTAAACCATTACAAACCACAGGTTAAGCCTCAGCTGGAATATTGTGTACAATTCTGGGCACCACACTTTAGGAAGGATGCCAAGGTCTTGGAGAGGGTACAGATGAGGTTACCAGGGTGATACCAGTGATGAGGGACTTCAGTTATGTGGAGAGGTTGGAGAAGCTGCAATTGTTCTCCTTAGAGCAGATATAATAGAGATATTCAAAATTATTAGGGGGTTTGATAGAGCAAGTATGGATAAACTGTTTCCTTTGGCAAGTAGGTCGGTAACCAAAGGTCACATTTAAAATAATTGGCAAAAGATCTATATGGGAAATGAGGAGAAATGTTTTCACAAAGAGGGTTTTCACAAAGAGGGTTGTTAAGATCTGGAATGCACTACCTGAAAGAGTGGTGGAAGCAGACTCCATAGGAACTTTCAAAAGGCATATGGACATGTATTTGAAGAGGACTAATTTGCAGGGCTATAGGGAAAAGCCTGGGATGTGGAATTAAATTTGGACAGCTCTTTCAAAGAGCCGGCAAGGCATGATAGGCCAAATGGCTTCCTTCTGTGCTGTAAGATTTTATGATTCAGCTGTTTTAAGTTTTCTGTTGGCAAGGGGGAAAAAATCCCATCAGTAAAATATCTCATACAAGACACCTGGTAACTTGGGCCAATGGGAATAACAGTACAGGAAACTTTGGTTTATCCGGAGGTTGTATGTCCGGAATACTCGATCTAACGGCGAAAATCAGGAGCCGTTTTCTGTAAGTTTTTTTTAGATCTCGTTCTTTTTTTCCCCCCAGTCAGCCACTGCAAGGTCTGTAGCTATAGCAACAGCTTCAGCTACAGACGCTTGCAGCTGCAGCCGACTCTTTAGAAGCTGTTGCTAAGCAACAGTGTTTGTTGTCAGATACGGAGATGAAAACCTCCGTATGCTTCAACATTAACTTTGTACGTCCGGCAGTTTTGATAGATCGGCAACACGCCGGTCCTGTCAGTGCCGGATATCACAAAGTTTCCTGTATGTCCAGAAAAATGTTTGGTAATGCAGTTGTTTTATGTAATGTTAAAATGGTTGTTTTGCTGGCAGTTTAAGTAAAAGAATGTACGCTTAAGACATTTACAGGCTTTATTAGAAAATAATAAATAGATTTGGCTTGATGGTGGCTGACTTGCTCAGAAACAAACACAAAACAGTAAGTGTTAATGACACACAAGATAAGGGATTAGCGTTCCCTTACATACTAAGGTTTATGACCACACTACCCTGGACATACTAAAGGAGATGGGTATTACTGCATGATGCAGTGCGCTCAACTACATTACCTAAAGAACTGACGGAAAACCAAATCTGTTGAAGACATCTTGATAGGAGAGCAACACCAGAGCCCACTTATAGAGAAAAAAGAATTGCAGTACAACAGAATGAAATTACTCTTTGCACTGTAGTAAAAAATATAATAAAGCAAGTTTTGCATAAAAAAGATGAAATTGGCTCCAGACAGACTGTGGAAATAGGACTACTGAATAACATCTTATGGTTGAAACAAAAGAAAGACTAGTTGCCATGGAAACCTACATAGCCTGTCTGTCCAGAGGCTGAAGTAAAAAGACTGTGTCACACCTCATGGATGATAAAAAAAAATATGGATCGCTGTGGAAATCTGTATAATTGAGCCACATCAAAGACAATGGATAAAAATGACCATGGGGAGGAAGTCATAACTCTGCCTCGCTGCTTCTTCCAGATCACTTCCTTCAAGATCACTTCCTTCAATGCTGCCCTGATCCTGAGAAGAGAACATGCTACGAAATTGCCAGTGGGCATCTCCACAGCCTTAACAACTATCAAAGCCTGAGCCAACAGTAAGTATACATAAAAAATTATTTTAAGGGACTGCATAATATAGGCCCTTTTCTCTAATAAAGGTATGCATTTTTGGAGTCAAATGGTTGTCCTTCCTTTTTTTGTTGTTGTTAAAGCAACACTTCTAAATTGTGCATGAACTATAGCTATTGCTCAACTCCAGGTCTGTATTTGTCTCATATATAATACATTATCCTATTCTTTTAAAGTTATGGTTCATGCCTGGTATTTCTTATTAGGATAACAAGCCCATTTAATTAAATAGAAAATTTAATGAGTCCAGGTAAAAAAGGCATTTGCTCAAAATAAAGAATAAATTCACATTGCGCCTTTTATCCTTACAGCACACATCACTAAATTAAATGGGAGTTAAAACTTTTGCTTATTTATTTTTACCCACTAGGAGAAACACAGAACTCTGGGCAATTTTTGGAAGATCGGATGTGCTAAAAGTATGCATAACTAAGAGGGCAATTAGAAAACATCTCCAACAATGCTGTTCAACTAGCTAAACAGCCACTTAAGGAATGAAATTCCATTCTTCGCACATTGGCTGCGCTAGTGGATTTTGCGATACTGGTGAAGAGAGGGAACTTCCACAGGTTTTCTGTTATTCCTTTACTCACATAGTGCTAATGCACTCCTAGTACAATTTCCATAAAGCCCAGGGAGTAGAGGTGGGGGTTTCCTCGGCAGGAGCAGAAACATGCTGGTGCTATTTTTTAGATTATACGCTACGCTATAAATGTTTTTGAATTCTTCATATTTAGTAAAAACAGTAAATTGGGGCATTAAATAAGTTTGACTTTGATATCCTGAAGTTCATTTCCATACTTTCTACCTCTAAAGATCATAGAATCATGCACCACAGACAGAGGCCATTTGGCCCATCGTGCCTGTATCGGCTCTTTGAACGAGCTATCCAATTAATCCCACTCCTCTGCTCTTTCCCCATAGCGCTGCAAATTTTTCCTTTATAAGTACAGTACATTGATGTATGCTGATGATACCCAGCTCTACCTCACCACCACCTCTCTCGACCCTTCCACAGTCTCTAAATTGTCAGACTGCTTGTCCGACATCCTGTACTGGATGAGCAGAAATTTCCTCCAACTAAATATTGGGAAGAACGAAATCATTGTCTTCGGTCCCCGCCACAAACTCCGTTCCCTTGCCACAGACTCCATCCCTCTCCCTGGCAACTGTCTGAGGCTGAACCAGACTATTTGCAACCTTGGTGTCATATCTGACCCCGAGATGAGCTTCCGACCACATATCCACACCATCAAGACCGCCTACCTCCATCTCTGTAACATCACCTGCCTCAGCTTATCTGCTGCTGAAACCCTCATCCATGCCTTTGTTAACTCTAGACTTGACTACTCTAATGCACTCCTGGCTGGCCTCCCTAGTTCTACCCTCCGTAAACTTGAGGTCATCCAAAACTTTGCTGCCCATGTCCTAACTCACACCAAGTCCCGCTCACCCATCTCCCCTGTGCTCGCTAACCCACATTGGCTCCCAGTTAAGCAACGCCTCGATTTTAAAATTCTCATCCTTGTTTTCAAATCACTCCATGGTCTTGCCCCGGTCTATCTCTGTAATCTCCTCCAGCCCTACAACACCCCTGATATCTCTGCACTCTGCCAATTCTGGCCCCTTGAGCCTCCCCTATTTTAATCGCTCTGCCATTGGTGGCCGTGCCTTCAGCTGCCAAGGCCTAAGCTCTGGAATTCCCTCCCTAAAGCTCTGTGCCTCTCTTTCCTCCTTTAAGACGCTCCTTAAAACCTACCTCTTTGACCAAGCTTTTGGTCATCTGCCCTAATATCGCCTTATGTGGTTCGATGTCAAATTTTGTTTGATAACACTCCTGTGAAGGGCCTTGGGACGTTTTACTACATTAAAAGGTGCTATATAAATGCAAGTTGTTGTTGTTATATATGATGGGACCACACCAGAGGAAAACTGCCATCAAAACCTGAATATGTCAAGGTATTCTATGCATCAAGACTCCCTATTGGCAGCACCAAATCAATCACCCCTATAGAGCATACCGACTGTTATTGTGCACAGTGACTGTCTTTGCTGACACAGAAACTGACTAAAAAGAGATAAGGAAGTCCTGATATAAAACTGAAACAGTATACATATTAAAAATCAGATACAAGGGATTGGTTTCAAGGCTGTAAAATCATGAGTGTTCAAATTAATCTAAAGAAACTGTCTATTTCTGAGAAAATGTGCTTTTTAACCAAATGTCCAGTTAACAGGATTTTGTTTAATTACGTGCAGTTAAAAATGCATCTATGAAATTACGGCAGAGTAAAAAATAAACTCTTTGTTGCAGATCTAAATAAGTGTCATTATAGTAACCAACTCTCTATATAAATTGATAACTATATAATACTTACATAGACTTCAAGTGGCATATTCATAGCACTCACATTCCAAACTACATAGTGGTTGCTGGTCAGAATGAGAACCATTGTCTTGTTGACACTAATAGGCTGCACATCCAAAAAAATCTGGAAGGACCAAATAACAAATGGTTAATGATCTATATAACAGTACATAGATTTATATCTAAGTATGAGAGATCTGTGCATTGGGATAACAGATATATTTTCATATTAGACTTTATGAAAATAAGTTAGTGGTGGGCACCGCAATAAAACAAGTGGAAATTCACGTATAGCATGCTGAGAGTTGACCTAAATGTAGTTGCTATTTTATGCTGCAGGATAAAATCTCCTATTTCTAAATTAAAAGTAATGAAATTGAACTTCACAGCAAAAAAATGACTCCCTTATAGCATCCTTGTTATTCTTTTAACGATATGCATCGTTCACATACTGCAAGACATAAGTTAAGATTCACTAGATCTGGGGAAAACACATACTTGACACACACATAAAATCTCACCATGACCTTAGAGATGGGCAGTTCTACATAGTCTCCTATTTCTATGTTCTATAAAGCCCCAGCCCTATATGATAGCATCATTCCATTTTGACTTAAAGCTAAAATTAAACTGATTAGTAATCAAAAACCACTAAAACCAAAACCCTGCCATGGGGTCTCGGGAGATAACTGGGTAGGATTTTGGTATGTGAAGGTTACATATCATTCAAAGAATGGAAAAGTATCTACAAGATAAGCAAACTTAATTGGCTGCACATTGTGATGCTACAAGTCCTAGCCAGAATGCAGATGACTGGGTAATTCCCCCCATCAAGCACACCTGGAGACTGCACTGCTGTAAGTAACTGGGATTGATTTTGTACACTTAATTTGTATTATTGAACTCTCTTCCACACAATGTATTTTGCTGGAGAAACAATCCCACTGTACTGAGAAGTGTGAAGTGATTACTTTGAGAGGACTAATATGGAAAGGCAGCATACTATAAATGGCATGATTTTGAAAAGCAGAGAGACCTTGGTGTCTATATACATAAATCCTTAAAAGGTGGCAGGGCAAGTTGATAAGGTGGTTAAAAAAGCATGTGTGTTACTTGGGATTACAAATAGAGGAATAGAATATAAAAGAGATCATGCTAGAGTTTTATAAATCAATGGTTAGGCCTCAGCTGGAGTAGTGTGGACAATTCTGGGCACCACACTTCAAGAAAGATGTAAAGGCCTTGGAAAGGGTATAGAGAAGGTTTACCAGGGATGAGGGACTTCAGTTATGAGGAGAGGCTGGAAAAGTTGGGACTGTTCTCCTTGGAACAGAGACGGTTAAGAGGTGACCTAATAGTGATTTTCAAGATGATGAGAGGTTTTGTCAGAGTAGATAGAAAAAAATTATCCCCTCTGGCGAGTGGGTCAATAACCAAAGGTCATAGATTTAAAATGATTGGCAAAAGATCTAGAGGGGAGATGGGAATTCCATCCCCCCGCCCCCGACTCAGAGTTGTCGGGATCTGGAACGCTCTACCTGAAAAGGTGGTGGAAATTGATTCCATAAATAATTGTAAAAGGGAGTTGGACAGGTACTTGAGGATGAAGAACTTTCAGGGTTATGGACAAAAAGCAGGGATGTGGGATTAAGCACGACTGCTCTTTCAAAGAGCCAGCACAGCCACGACAGGCCAAATGGTCATCTTCTGTGCTGTAAGTTTCTATGATACTCAGGAGGCTCTTTTTTGCTGTAGTTTCGGTTATGAGTTCGAAGACTCGCAAATCCCGTCCCGCCCTGCCTCCCACTCATTAATAATAATAATAATAATCAACTTTGTCATTGTTAGCGCACAAGTGCAGTACAACGAAATGTAGGCTTGCGGCTCCCGAGAGTGTACATTTAGATTAAGACATTTAAACATTCAACATACATTTGGTTTGTAATACATTAACATGAACATAACCATAATAAAATGCATTGGCAGATGTGCATTAGCTAACACAATGGTGCCAATATTCATGTCAAACTTAATTTACCATCCTCTCGCATATTAGGAGTCTACCAAAGTAATGCAGATGGGGACTCCCCGATAGGACTCATCGCTCCAGCTACCAAGAAAGATCTGTCAAAGATATTATGTAGAGCAGATCCTGGGGCTCTTTAGAGTAAGATATCACATATAATGTCACGCATCAACAACATGGCAACATTTTCTGAGTACTGAACACAGTACAAATCGAAGAAAATGATGAATGAAGAAACAATTATTTCAAAAATTCCTGCCATATCCTAACCCTCTAACATTCAAACTCTGACATCGACTTTTGCACTTTTGAAAGTACAAAAGATATCAAGTGATTTTAATCCAGTTCATTTTTAAAAGTGCTTAACCTATTACAATTTTCAAAAATTAGGTTTTAGCAATTTTTGTCAATCTTATTATAATATAAAGCTTGAAAAGCATATCATGATGTAGTCATTCAATGTTTTTTGTCACAGAAAACTCAGTAGGCTGCGCATGTGTTGCAGATTCATATGAATCATCAAATTGACAATGAATGGAAATAGTAGCCAGTTTCACACTTTAATGTATTTACTTAACAGTTTTCTTTTGTTACATATAATGCATGGAATGTTCCATATGCATTTTGTCAGTTGGGACACTCAGCAACTATGGGATACGTTTTCTTCTATGTCTAATGCTCAAGAGAACTACGATTACTAAACTATCACCGATTTATAATTACAGTTCAGTAAGTTCAATAATTTGCGATCTCTGTGGCGAAAACTTGCAATTTCTAAACGTGTAATTGATTGTAGTGCTGAATAGGGGATTCCTAGAGTGATGCAGCCATGACGTCATCAAGCTGTCTAAGCAGCCAATCATCATGAAGAATTCTCACAGACAGCAAACCAGGAAATAAAAAATGCAACTTTTATCCTCACTTTCTAAAAATGTTAGCGAGCAAAATAAAGATTCCACAAATATACAAATTAGTTTTTCAGAGCCAGAACGTTTGCTTCTAAGGATAAGGGGTAAGCCATTTAGGGCAGAGATGAGGAGGAATTTCTTCACCCAGAGAGTGGTGTGAACCTGTGGGATTCTCTACCACAGAAGGCAGTAGAGGCCAATTCATTAAATATATTCAAGAAGGAGTTGGATATATTTCTTAAGGCTAAAGGGATCAAGGGATATGGGGAGAAAGCAGGGACAGGGTACTGAATTTGGATGATCAGCCATGATCTCATTAAATGGCGGAGCAGGCTCGAGGGGCCAAGTGGCCTACTTCTGCTCCTATCTTCTATGTTTCTATGTTAGCAGTCAATACTCTGTTAAACTCCCAGTTGCACCGATTCCAACAAGGTCTAACATTTAATGGGGTATTTAACAGTGACATTAGCGCAAAAAAGCTCAAGTTTTTGTCAGTTCCACTGATTTCACTGATTGCCGGCTATGGGGTGTGGGGGGCAGCCACAGCGCAGCCTTTGTCTGAGAAGTACATGACTGACCGCAACTTTAGGATTTCCACATTTAGATGCGCATGCGCTAAATCCTGAAGTTGCGCTCGGATTCAGAGGGGTAATGACAGAGAACGCTGGCAGTTCCAGTCATTACCCACCGCAAAATAGGTATGCTCTCTTGTAACAATTCTCTGTTAAATGGGACTGAATAGAGAGCAAAATAACATATACGGAGATACAATTTAATAAGGACAGCAGTCACCAGGCTTTGATAAACTACACCGTAAATATGGTGTGGTTGATAGACACATTGAGAAATTAAGAAATTTGTCAGTTTAATCACCCTAGGTTGGACCACGATTTGTTCATCTCCATGACTGCATACACTTATAACCTTTGTTTCTAATAATATAACCAGATGCGTAGAACATTCAAATCTCATTGAAAGCGGAAATATTACTGTTTTAAAACAATTATCCATTAAAGTTTGCAATTTGCATGTATTAAAATAGAAACTACTCCCTGTGGGCAATCAGTGATCAAAAACTGGAGAGGGACTAACGTAAAGCTGAGCAGCAGTGCTTTGTTATAGAGCAGCTGCTGAATTGAGTGACATTTCCCAGAACATGCAGGTGGATGCGAGTGTTCCTGCAAACAGGAAAAGGAAGGAGTCATGGAAAAGTCCAAATCAGTTACTTAAATGATCAGTTCAGTGCTGACCTTTTTTAAACCGCTAAAGGTGAACTACATTATAATGTCCCATTAGCTATATGCATATAGACAGCAAATTATGGAAAGCATAATAGGCATTTGTATACACTGTATGAAATCTATAGTAAATGGTTATTTCAGATTTCCATACTGGAAGTGTAATAATCTCTTGTGTCAGTGCAACAAATAACTTTTGATCCATTTGCCTGGGTGAAAGTCAGTCTGGTTATGATCCAAATCAAATCATAGTTTTGAACAGCATTTACAAAATTGCTGTTGCTAATATCATACAAAAGCTTAATGTGTACTTAATAAATTATTCTCTCCCCGTTTAAATAAATTCCATTATATTTAAAATGGCTTCTTGTTAAAATAGCAATAACATTGCTGACAATAATTTCCACCCATGTGTCTTTTACAAGTTTATGTTTTTCCTCATCTTTTCCTTTGTTAGGACTCCAACTACTGACTCATTCACTTGAAAGGACAGGGCATCTGGGTCCTAAAATTTCTTAATGGCTTCCGCCATGCTTTTATAAAAAAACATTAATTATAGTGTATAGATGTGTTTGAAGTATATGCTCCTTCCATAGGGTGCACAAAACTGGAGAAACAGTCAACTTGCTTTAATAGAAATTCTCTGTTTGTAGACTAATATACATCATGGGAGATTAGTGCATTCAGAATTAGGAATAAATATTCAGGATACTAATTTTATAGAGCTTGCATGACAGAAAAATTCCCAATGCATACAGTTAAACCTCATTTACCCAAAAGATTTTGGAGTACATGAAAATAAATTGTTTAATTGTAGTGTAGCTCCCACAGACATAGAACAATTAGACAAGCACTTCCAGAAACATTTGCAACAATATGGAACAAAAGTAACAGTATATCAGATTTTAAATAAATAAAGTTAATCTCTTAATTAATACTTCATTCTCCTGCCAGCAATACCAGCAAGCACTGCAAGAGCTGATCTATGTAATTTGTTAGTTTATTTCCCCTCCATTAATCTGCTACAAAAATTAACACGGCTCCATTGCTTTTAATGGGATAATAATAGTTTGATTCTTTATACACCATTCATTTATGACAGAAAAAAAAACTTATAAAACAACACCTAACAGCAAATATATAGTTACCTTCTTGGTAAGTGCTGTCAGCTGAAATATAAACTGTCTATCTTGTTCTGGTTGCGGCAGAAACCCGGTTTTGTGTACTGCCGCAGAAATTAAATTCCACTGCTGGATACTGCCTGATGGAACGTATGAGCCAGGTAGAAATTTAAACAGGATGCGCTGTGCTGGGAAGCAAGTATAGCACCATTCTCCCGAAACTGGCACAGCAATGTAAAAGTGCAATAAACCTAGCTCTGGAAGCTTACTGAATTTTGTAGATGGGTACACGAAGGAGTGGTGAACTAGTAGATTAGCGATTTGATTTTGCCACCAATAGATTGGATAATGAAATATTAATCAAAAGATATATTGTACAGATGCTAAATTGCAATCAGATATTATCATACAAAATCTGGAAGTACTTGTGATTACAAAGTATTTGCAGCACAGAAACAGGCCATTTGGCCCAACAGGTCCATGCCAGTGTTTATGCACCACATATGTTTATGGGAGCTACAGTACATTATAGCTGCTTTTTATATTATGCAAAATCCATGGTTGTGCCACTAGCTCCAGACACATGGATCTTGCACAATCAGTGACAATGACAAAGTAACCTTGTCTAATTTGCTAAAGCCAGCTGCCACATGCTGGGCCAGGAACTTGCATAAATTGTTCATCCTTGCAAATTAGTGTAAAGTTGGACTTTGCAGCATTTGGGAATGGGAAGGGAAGAACTTGTAATTATATTGTCTACCTTCATGTCCTGTTTTAATTATTTGGTGTGGTTTGGTTTTGTAATAATTACGAATATGATCAGCCTAATGCTTCCTTTATACTGTCAAGTGTAAACCAAGACACTCTGAATTTCTGGGAAATTTCAATTTACAATTGATAATACAAACAATGCCCAATGCTGGCAAAACAGATACTCTCATTTTGCATTATTGCTTCTGTGCTGCCTCTCCCTCTAACTTAACCTCACTGTATGTATTTAACTTACTTATATATGTATAACCTACCTGTTGGGGCCGTTGCCCCTTTAACTTACCTTTTAGGGCCATTGCCCCTTTAAGACGCGCCTTAGCGTGCTGACGTCACGTCACGTACAACGTAGCGTGCTGACGTCACGGCACGTACGACGTGACGTGCGTGAGGCGGCTGCCGGCCCGACTCGGCCTTCCAGAAAGGCTGCCGGCACAGCCCGGCCTAGCGTCTTTGGCCGCATCTACCAGCCGCCGGGAGCGACGCGATCTTCCGCTCCCGCGGCAAGCATCGGCTCAGCCTGGCCTCCAGCTCCCGCTCCCGACTTCGGCCTCCACGGCCAGAAACGCGACCACGCGCATCACGTGACGCCCCAAGCGCGGACAACGCTACCGAGCGTGATGAGGTCATCACGCTCCCCACAGGACTGCTACGTAGTCCTCGTGGAGTCCTCGCTGGGACACAGACCTACACCACGGTGCTCCTACAGCAGCACAGGCTCCGGGCAGTTGTATTGTCCCCATGCTTGAGTCTTGGAAATTGTTTGTCTGTAAGTATTTTAGAATGCTATGGATGATTAATGTGCACTGTATGTTGTAGAAAATGTTTAGTTGTAACTTTTCTCTGCCTAGCTGATTAACTAGTAGCTGTATTTTCATACACTATGTACAGGGCTAATTTAAAGAGAATGCCTCCCAGTTTACTAAATGTACTGTGTTGCTCAGGCGTACCTAAATCTGTGTATACATATCAGTTATGCGCCTGTATACTAATGTGTGCTTCCATTTCTGTGTTGTATTTCAGTTTTACAATTAGAATCGTTCAGTAAAGTGTTACAAGAAAAGTCAAGCCTTGTGATTTTATTGGAAGATATCGAGTTGTTCGCTATCTGTCTAGCTCTGCATAGAATCGCGTTGCGAGGGCAGAACAGCTTCAGCTGAATCCAGGACCAAGCCAGAATTGGGGAATAAATAAACATTAATATAGACGGCTAAAGTTTTACACAACCATCTTCCTTTGTGCTAGGTCTGACTCCAGCCAGTGGAGAGTTTTTTTCCAATTCCCATTGACTTCATGATGGTTGTGGTTGTTGGAGACGAATCATCTCAACCCCAGGACATCGCTGCAGGAGTTCCTCAGGACAATGTCCTATGCCCAACAATCTTCAGCTGCTCCGTCAAACGACCTTCTCTCCATTTTATAGGGTTCCTTGATGTCACATTCTGTCAAATGCTGCCTTGATGTCAAGGGCAGTCACTCTCACCACACCTCTAGAATTCAGCTCTTCTGTCCATGTTTGGACGAAGGCTGTAATGAGGTCCGGAACTGACAGAACCCAAACTGAGCATTGATGAGCAGGCTATTTCTGTAAGTGCCCCTTAATCGACGACATCTTCCATCACTTTGCTGATGATTGAGAGTAGACTGATGGGGCAGTAATTGGCTGGATTGGATTTGTCCTGCTTTTTATGGACAGGACATACCTGGGCAATCTTCCACTTTGTTAGGTAGATACCAGTGTTGTAGCTGTACTGGAACAGCTTGGCTAGATGCACGGCTAGTTCTGAAGCACAAGTCTTCAGCATGATAGCCGGGATATTGTCGGAGCCCATAGCCTTTGCTGTATCCAGTACGCTCAGCCGTTTCTTGATATTACGTGGAGTGATTCGAATTGGCTGAAGACTGGCTTCTGTAATAGTGGGGACCTCAGGAGGAAGCTGATATGGATCATTCACTCGGCACTTCTGACTGAAGATGGTTGAAAACGCTTCTTTTGCAGTCACATGCTGGGCTCCGCCATCATTGAGGCTGGGGATGCTCATGGTGTCTCCTTCTCCCCTTAGTTGTTTAATAGTCCACCATCATTCACGACTGGATGTGGCAGGACTGCAGAGCTTTGATCTGATCCATTAGTTGTGGGATTGCTTAGCTCTGTCTATAGCATGCTGCTTCCGCTGTTTAGCATGCACTTAGCATGCACGCAGTCCTGTGTTGTAACTTCACCGGGTTGGCACCTCATTTTTAGGTTCGCCTGGTGCTGCTCCTGGCATGCTTTTCTACACGCCTCATTGAACCAGGGTTGGTCCCCTGGCTTGATGGTAATGGTAGAGTGAGGGATATGCTGGGCCATGCAGTTACAGATTGTGGTGGTATACAATTCTGCTGCTGCTGATGGCCCACAGCGCCTCATGGATGCCCAGTTTTGAGCTGCTAGATCTGTTCTGAATCTATCCCATTTAGCACGGTAATGAAGCTGTCCATGCCTGCATGCAGGAAGACCTGGACGACATTCAGGCTTGAGCTGATAAGTGGCAGTTAACAACATTCGCGCTACACAAGTGCCTGGCAATGACTATCTCCAACAAGCGAGCGTCTAACCACCGCCCCTTGACATTCAGTGGCATTACCATCGCCGAATCCCCCATCAATATCCTAGTGATCACCATTGGGCAGAAACTTAACTGGACCAGCCACATAAATACTGTGGCAACAAGAGCAGGTCAGAGGCTGGGTATTCTGCAGCGAGTGTCTCACCTCCTGGCTCCCCAAAGCCTTTCCACCATCTACAAGGCATAAGTCAGGAGTGTGATGAAATACTCTCCACTTGCCTAGATGAGTGCAGCTCCAACAACACTCAAGAAGCTCGACACCATCCAAGACAAAGCAGCCCGCTTGATTGGCATCCCATCCATCACCTTAAACATTCACTCCCTTCACCACCGGCGTGTCATGGCTGCAGTGTGTACCATCTACAAGATGCACTGCAGAAACTCGCTAAGGCTTCTTCGGCAGCACCTCTCAAACCCGCGAACTCTACCACCTAAAAGGATAAGGGCAGCAGGCGCATGGGAACACCACTACCTCCAAGTTCCCCTCCAAGTCACACACCATCCTGACTTGGAAGTATATCGCCATTCCTTCATCGTCGCTGGGTCAAAATCCTGGAACTCCCTCCCTAACAGCACTGTGGGAGTACCTTCACCACACGGACTGCAGCTGTTCAAGAGGGCAGCTCACCACCACCTTCTTAAAGGCAATTAGGGATGGACAATAAATGCTGGCCTTGCCAGCGATGCCCACATCCCATGAACGAATGAAAAAAAAGTACTGCCACACAACAGGATAGAGGTTGGCCTCAGTGTGAAGACGGGACTTTTTCTCCACAAGGACTGTACAGTGGTCACTCCTACCAATATTGTCATGGACAGATGCATCTGCGACAGGTAGATTGGTGAGGACGAGTTTAAGTAGGTTTTTCCCTAGTGTTGGTTCTCGCTCCATCTGCCACAGGCCCAGTCTGGAGTCCAGAACAAGGGGGCACAATCTTAAATTAGAGCTAGTCAATTCAGGGGCGATGTCAGGAAGCATTTCATGACACAAAGGTTAGTGAGAATCTGAAACCCTCTCCCCCAAAAAGCTGTTGAGGCTAGGCCAATTTAAAATTTAAAAATGGAGATTGATAGATTTATGTTAACTATGGGTATTAAGAGTTATGCAAGTAAATGGAGTTAAAATACAGATCAACCATGATCTAATTGAATGGCGGAACGGGCTGAATGGCCTACTCCTGTTCCTATCTTCTCCTAGATTAAAGATTTTTCTACCAAATGTGGCTAATTTCATAGTGACTGTGTCTGCAATTTCCCAGATTATTACTTTCAGGGGTTTTAATTTGTTATGCTATCAACAGCCAACTTATATAGCCCTGTCAATCTTTCTCCAAGATCTGTATTAGCCATTTGCATATGCATAGAAGAACTGATCAGCAAAAGAGAAAATAGTTCCTAAAGTTACAGGTCTGTAGTAGATATTAGATAGCCATCTTTCTCTCTTCCATCAGACTTTAGGAATGAAAAATCTGTGCAGTTGTCAATGCTTAATTGAATAGGTGAAATAGGAGAGTATCCAAATAAATTTTTAAAATCATGGTGTAATATATGTGCAACTGTATACATTAACGCATATACGTGTAGAAAATCCTCCTTCAAAGAAAGCCAGGAAACTATGATGACGAGTAATTTCCCACTTAACCTTTTCTACCATCCATCATTCATTTAATGAGATAATTTTAAAAATAGAATGCCTCTTACTTTACATATGATTTAATATTTTTTTCCAAATGTTTCCTGTAAAGAATTATTTTTATAATCTTGTTACTTGGAAATTTTATGCCAGCTACTAATCTACAATAAACCTAAAGCTATTCATTTCAGTTTTTGGAACTGTTGTACAATTTGTCTGAAGGCGTTCTCTTTTGATCAAATCACATGTACAACTGGGTCATTAAAATCAGCATATACAAAACAATTAAAATATTGGGCTACAGTTTCTATTTTTGCTTGTGTTTCTTGTAGATATAATTGTTTTCTGTTTGAACATTTTTTTTTCTTTTGCTTTCATACACTGTGCTTATGTAAACTGGTTTCCCGTAATTCTTCGATTCCATTTTAATAGAGACGGCTCCATGCTATGTTGGGCACTCTGCCAGCTATGTTCTTGCCAGACATAGGACATCAGCACTGCCTCTGTATATTTTATGATCTGTCTGGCAGATCTGTTTATATAATGTAATGTGAAGAACAGCTTTCATGCATTTCTCTTCTTAGAAAACTATCTATGGCAACCAAAAGGAAACAAAATGAAAAAGCATTTCTAATTTTTTAAAATGACCAAGTATAGACTGTATTAGGTAATTGCATTGATCCTGTGCTTCAGTGGGCAGCCACACTTAATGCAAGCACAGGTTTGAGATGGGACTATAACCTCGTGGTGTCAATTCTCTGACCCATGCTCCCGTTGGGTGTGGCGCCCCACGGGAAATGTAGAATTAGCAAATTTACCATTACAAAATATGAATGAGATCTAATTATTTTCCGTGTAGTGTAGAAATAACATGAATTTGATACAGCTGCACAAAATATGCTACAAGTGCGAGAGATTAAAGTACATATCTAAATTAGGCTACAGTTAAACTGAAGCTACCAGTCTCAGAACAGTATCTGTAGAATGCAATGCACAGCCAGTAGATCAGAATTATATTGTTTACTGTGTCATGTGGCAGGTCGCATGGCTAATTTGCAATGTTAAGAGGTAATAGCCTGCTTTCTTTGAATATTTTAGAACCATTGAAAATAAGTTTATAAAGTTCCCAGAAAGGTTTAATGAACACATCTTGGCACTTTTAAAATGCAGCTTCACACTGGGCTTCATTTTTACTATTGTTGGAGAAAGCTCAAACTGGAGTGAGGCTCTAGTGCTGGGGAATCAGATCAGGATCCGAGGCCGAGTTATACTGCCACTTCTGCATCAATATGTATCCAAAATCATTTTGGATCCATGCAAAAGTGGCAGTATAACTGCATGCTTAATTACTACAATTATTAACTTGGAATTTCAAACTTCCTTTGTCATCAAAGTTTTCTCACTTGGATTTGGAATAGGAAAATAAAAAAGACTTGGATAATAGAACTGGATGGAATAAAAGATCTTTTCTTGTTCTTACATTTTGGGTTATTGATTTTGATTTCCACAAATGACAAGTTACCTGTTCTGACTTTTTTCTAAATATGCTTCTCTTTTAAAAACACATTCACAACAGGAAAATACAACTGTGTTGCAGATCAACAAAGGCGTATTTATATTAAGGACTGAATGACACTGGATGACATAAATCACAGGCCTGTAGTACTGTGTATTATTTATACTGTTCACTTTAAATGGCATGTCATTTTACCATGGTTTAAATTCTCAACATGCAATATAGAGGAACAATCCATGGGAGAGATTTTCGACGGCTCCTTCAGGTGCTGAGGTGGCCAAAATGGGGTCTTGAGCTGAAACGACGATTTATCTCGCGTTTAGTGCAAGACGCCATCGTAGTAAAGGAATTGAAGCTTGCGCTAGGAATGGCCATTGAGGATCGTTAAGGGGCTGACTGTCACTTAAATTGCCTGCTAGCTCTCATTAATGAGGCTGCATGGGATTTTGATGGATAGCGCTTGACCTAATGCCCTCTCCTAACAGCGACCAACTGATTGGGAGTAAACAAGTCGTTGCAGAGGATTTCGAGCGATACTTAAAGGTATATCACCTTTTACTGTTCACTTGCTGCTGGCAGTTTGAAGAGGACTTTTGAAACACATTGGGAGACATTCTGGGACGGTTTGTCAAGACTTCACCAACACTATCAACATTTACTCTGGAAATTGTCTGAGGACTTCACCTAAAAAGAGTGAGTGCTCTACTACTCTACCTTATTGAAGTCACCAGGAGAAAAGGAGTGCTTGGTCATGGAAATTTGGCGAGGGGTCCCCCTTGTTCTGCAGGAGGAATGGGAGGAGGACATGAGGCCAGGCAGAGCAGTATCAGCTGCTGCAGGAGAGAAGGCGAGGTGGACGCTTTCCCCCCTGCGGGTACAGGACATCCCTCCTCCTCTGGACTTCCTCCACCTGGACCTCCAGTCCGTGTCCAAGAACCTGTGCGCCCTCTCCTTCGGTTCCTGAGCCATCCTGAAACCTGCCGCTGTGTGTCAGCCAGCACACTCCACACCTTCAGTGGCAGTGGGTGCGTGAAGTCCACATATACCGGTCCACAAAAATTGCTTCTAATCAGCACTTGAGTGTTAAACTTGCAAGTGTCTGTTTCAGCACCTCCAGGCAAGTTCAAATTATGGTAATCAGCAATCAGAACCAAAATTGCATGCTAAAATCAAACTTTAAAACAGCACAGCATCCATTTAGCGCCTGTTTTCACCCTTTCACCAAAATAATATAAATGCTTAAATTTGTTAAAATTACCAAACGGGGGCCATTGGAAGGAGAAATGATCAAATCGATGGCATGAACCATTTTGTTGACTGTAGATTTGCCATTGCACATGCAGCCTTGTTGCTTAAGGTGCGAGACGGTGACAGGATGGTTTGTTCCAATCTTTCCGACTTTACATTCATTGGTTGCCACAGGACCTATCAAACACAAAACAGTTATATTTTATTTTACTATAATATGGGAGGAAGAGTTAATTCAGGATGGAAAACTGAAAATTAAGCTAATAATTCAAAGTTCATATCAACAAGATGGAATTATGTACAATCTGCATTTGTCAGATCAAAATGATAGCATTATATCAACATTGATAACTTCATATTAGGGCTTTTCAGTTGTGAATTGATGTGTTTCTTTCCCTCCAACCATCTGCGATCATCAAAAGATCCAGCAGAATGCAGTTTCCAGTTTAAAATTTTATATGAATACATCATTTTATCTCAATAAGAATGTCCAAAATATCACTTGTGGTTGCAGAGATTAGTGTTACATAAAATTAATGCAAACACGACATCAAACTCAATAAACGACGAGCATTAAGGTATGAACAGATAAAATGAATAGTCCTTTTTACAGTACTATACAATGAACACATGATTTCCTGTAAAGTTTTTGCAAAGAATTTTACAGATAAACACAATCGGATAATAAACAGATTAGCCTACTTGTAGGTTGCACACATTCCCACCAACTACACTTTTAGCACTATCAAAAAGTTTGCAGTTCATAGTCTAGTTCAGTTGGCAGTATCCAGTCTGCAAATAGCATATGACAGCAAATTATTTTGCAGTCTGTTTAATACAAATGTAAGTTTTACCTAAATATGTGGGTGACCTGCCCTGTATAGAATGCTGCATTGTCAACACTATGTAAAGAAACTCAAATGCAGCATTCAGCTGGGAATCTCAAGATAGTGCTCACGTGGAGCCATAAACAATGACAGTGAGAATGTACAAGATACAAATTTTTTAAAAAACTGGGTTTACACAAAAGAAGTGACAAAACTCCATTCCCAGCATGGAGTTTTGTTCAACCGAAATGCAGATTGGAGAATCCGACAAGGTGGTCAGCACACCCAATTTGTGGTATTCCCAATTTTCGAGCCGGCATAGCCAACATGTCCTGATTGATATTGATCCTGAGAAACTGATGAAGGGTACACACCCAAAACAACAAATCCAACCTTCCGTCCAAGCTGCGCAGCCGCCTGCCAGTCCCGCGCAGCCTGGGATCAGCTTTTCCAATGTGAAATTTTGCGCATGTGCAAAACTTTGAATTGGCCATGCAGCCCGTTAAAGGGGCCGCGCACCCAAAAGAAAATGAGGGGGTGCATTACAGATGCTGATTGACCTGTTGTGTCCTGTTGTGTCTTTCAGAATTTTTTTTAATTTCAAATTTTCAGCATTTGCCGTTTTCCCTTTGTACTGATCCCAAAAACCCACTTATGTTACCATAACATGAGGGGCAGTGTAATGAGGGCAGTTACCTTGAAAAACTAATGCTGGTGGTTGGCGCTAGCACAGAAAAACTAGATGAAATTGTACTGAGGTGCCAATGATCAAGTCACATATCTTATAACCATGTTTAACCAAGGTAATGGTTAACTGTGTTTAAACTTCTGCATTTAAAAGTCAAAAGTTTCAATTTTGATCTGCAAGTGCTATATGGGGCAACCAGGGCACAGTTAGAAGTGCAGTCCAGCAAGACCACAACCTCAGGGCCTGAACTTCTTGTCAGGCATAATTAAGTATTCGTGATGCACACAGGACACACTACTGGCTGGAAGCTGGAAGGGAAGAGGAAATTTGCACACTTTTTGGGCACTGAAGGCAGCAGTAGCCTTAAAAAGGCATGTACTGTACAACAGAAGCCTTGGTAAAACCAGAAGGACTTTGAAAAGAATTACAGAGGTTACTGGAGCAGAATTTTTATTTTGTCAGAATAGTAGTAAGTTTTTAAATCCATTTACACTAGCCAAAAGCTGTATGTTGCATGTCTCTGGTGCATTACTAGCTGCAAAAATGACTACAAGTTCTGGAAGAAACAGCTGAAAGAGGGAGCGAGCAGGCACCAAATTTCCCTGATGCTGCACTGGAGGCCTTTACTGCGGGCAGTGGAGAGGAGGAGGGACATCCTTTTTCCCTCAGGAGGCAGTGGGAAGAGATCACTGAGGAGGTCAATGCCAGGAGCATTGCCCCAAGAACAAGGTTGCAATGCAGAAAAAAAAAATCAATGATCTAACTAGAGTTATAAAGGTAAGAACACTGCTAAAATACTTTCTCATCATAGCTGCCCCACTCACAGCCTCATTAGTTACAACACTCACATCACTCTTAACACTGCCCTCTCCCATTACCTTTCACTGTCCTGTAATCACTGCACCACACTTCAAACATCCTTCTCCTCATGATCACACTCTCACCGCTATTGTAACCCTTACCCACAACTCACATACGCTTGTCAGTAATTACACCATGACAGCCACATTCTCCAAACTCTTTACAAGACTCTCACTAACACACCACTTTTTCTTGCAGGAGAAGGTTGCACACAACAGCAGGCAACAGGCTGCCACCGGTGGACGAAGAGCCTGTCTGCATAACCTCTTTCCCCCTCCCTTGAAGAAAGCACCCTGGTTATAATGGGAAGGGGCAAAGTAGAGGCTGTAGCCACTGGCAACACTGGAGGAGATGTTGCACAGGGTTTTGTTTTTTACATACCTAATCCCCTTTGACTTTTCTGACTTCTCCCTTAGCCCACACACTCTGCATGACAAGTCAGAGATGATTTCAAAGCCCACTTATTTCTCTCTGCTCTCCCTCACACCACAGACTAACCCTTGTCCCTTTGTTCATTTCAGCTGCTTGGAATGTCAATGCCCCACAGCCAGTGGAGGAAGAGGAGCACAGTGCTCATGAACAGTCACTTGATTAGACTGTCGCAAACACCAGCTCAAATAATGACACTACACGGACTTTAGAGGCTAGGTTAGAGGAGGGATCTGTATGTGCGGAGTCATCGGGCACAAGTGCGCAGGAGCTAAAGCAGAGGGATTTGACTCCACAGGTGCTAGCTCGCCAAAGGGCAAGGCCGTATGGTAATACCGCTGCAGAGGATTCAGATGCTGACCTTGAGGGACCAGGCTACCAAAGAAGGCCCATAGACATATACCGGGAAATGTTTGGTGCACTGGGAAACCTGCCAGAGAGCTTGTGCACAATATCGTGGAGCATGGAGGAGTCCAGCTCAAGGCTTTGCACAGAGCATGGAGACTATTCTGTCCAACAGGAGCTAAGTGGTCAGCTCCATCAGTACCGCAGTGGAACCCATCATGGTGGAGCATGTTATGACAACTCTGACAGCTACTACGGCAGCACATACTGCTGCCTTGGAAGCTCATAGGGCTACTATGGCAGCTGACACTGATGGCATGGAAGCTCAGATGGCTTCCATCTTGGCTATGGGGACCACTGTTGAAAGGGGCTTCCAGGGTGTCATGGCATTTCTGCACTCCAACAGATCCCTAGGAGTGCTGAGGTGCAGCCCCAGGAGAGTGGCCTTGGCTCCATGGAAACCATCACCTGCTGTCCTCTCTCAGGATGACAGGATGCCTGTTCCCCCACCAGACACTCTGGCAGTGCCCTTGCTAGTGCCACTCATCCCAAGTTGAGATTCTGCAGTCTGCAGTCAGGCCCTCTAGGCCCAGAGCTGCTCGAGGTTGTCCTCCAAGACCATCTGAAGTGTCCTGAACGGAAGCTCAGGAGCCTTACACCTCCCCAAGCTGTAGCCACTGGGGAAGCACCTCACAGGAGCACCAGGACAGGAAAACAAGCACACAAGTCAGGTACTAAGGGTTTGCACAAAGGTGTTTAGTAATTTTCTTTGTCTAGCAGGCTAGCCGTTATTCTGCACATTAAAATTACAGCAGGTCTTAATTGCATCATAGGACCCCGACTTACATAAAATTCATGAGGCTTGCACCCACCTGCAGCGACAGCCTCCTCACTGAAGTTCCTCAATACTATTAAAATGCCACCAGATGGGAACAGAGTGACTTGGGGCCAGTAAGTACACTCGGCCCATTTTAATCCCTCACTTGACTATTTCCTGCCCGGCTGGGGGCAGGGGGTTTAAAATTAGGATCTCTATATTTCTCTAGTGTGAATGGCCAAGTACGAAATGTGTACTTTTGATCTGTTGTCTTTCTGTACAACTTCCTCTTGGAACCATCAATAAATAGCTAGCTAACAAATAATCATCGTCTTTCCTCAGGCCTCAGGAAGCACAGCCCTATTTTCTAAGAAGACTGGGAATGGCTTCCAAACAAAAAGTTTCATTCACTTGCATTCAGTGTCCCTATTTGACTAAAGCACAGTCACTATGCTACTGGATGATCACAGCACTAAAATGACAATTCTCTGCTGAGAAGCAAAAATTAAGAATTTCTACAGTAAATATACACTGTTGGGCATTATAAAGTCATGGGCCGAGAAATTCGAGCAGCAGAGAACAATTACCGTGCCTGAACGGATAAGCCCGAGGCGCACCTAATACTGGGCTCGGGCCTTATCATCAAGCCGCGGACACCTGATGGACGCCTCCAGGCAGTTCACCAGAGAAAACGATTCAGAAAAGAGGCCGCCAGTAGCGGCCCTCAAGCAAATCCTGATGGGACTCCAGGAAGGGTGGGCAATCAGGAGAGAAGCTAGCTTTGGCTGGGAGGGAGTAGATCAGTTGGGATTGGAAGGGTAGCAGCGGCGATTGGGGAGTCAAGGTTGTGATCGGGTGGAAGAGGGAGCAGTGGCTGGTGTGGTTAGGACGTGGAGCCGGGAGGAGAATTCCTGCTTTTGTTACTGCAAAGAATGTCAGTGGAATGTTAATTATCTAAAATGAAATCAATAATCAGAACACAGAAGACTAATTTAATATTTCCCTCACAATGGATGTATTATGATAATTACAATGGGAAGTTGCTTGTAAAACAGTGATGTTTATTCCTATTAGAATTTGTTCCCTCTAAAATATCTACATTTTCTTAAAAGGGTATTTTTACAAAAATATACTTCCATACTCTCGAATAGTATAAATCCTTCCACTTTTCAACAATGTGGAAAGTTTGAAAAATATTAATAATGTTAGGAGTTTAAATATTGCTAGATCCTGCAACACAGAACTATAGCTCTACACAATTATCACGTGCGTAACATATATAGAATGTGTTCCAAAAGAAATAATTTAAATCTTACAGAATCCCATGGCACTTTTGGAAAGGACATTGTAAGACTATTTTAATAAAGAATGTACAACAATACAGTTCAAGATGGAAACTAACCTCATTTGCCTCAAAATTTGCTTAATACAGGAAACTTTCGTTTAACTGGAGGTTAAATGTCCGGAAAGCTCTATCTACCGGCAAAATTCAGGAGCCGTTTCCTATAAGTTTTTTTACTTCTCGTTGCTTTTTTTTTTCCAGTCAGGCTCTGCAAGGTCTAGCTGAAGCTGTTGCTTAGCTAGAGATGCTTTTAAGCTGCAGCCGACTGTTTTGAAGCTGTTGCTAAGCAACAGGGTTTGTTGATTCACACGGAGCTCAAAAGCTCCGTATGTTTTAACATTAGCGCTGGTTTCTACGGCAGTTTTGATGGATGGTACGGCACCAGCCCAGTCCCGTCAGTGCCGGATACCAGAAAGTTTCCTGTACTGGTATTAGATTCAGCAATAAGGGTATTCATTTAACAAGAATACTTAAATCTTATCCGAAACATAACCTCTAAGTTGGTATGAAGAGGAAAGTTTATTTTAAAAATTGCAGCAACTGGCAGGTTGAGTTAGCCATTATAGAATGTGAATATTCATAATTTGGCCTATAACATATACAAAATTGTTCAGGTTCTGTAAAACAGATTAGTTCTTAGTAAAAAAAAAATCCTTACTTCCTATTAGCTGACCCCATTGTATCCCTAATCAGGTTGTATCCCTAATAAGGTTGTAACATCCTTGCCTTCCTATCACATGATGTGGATCTACAGACACACAGTCTGGCTGCATGCAACAGAAGTAAAACTACAATAGCAACGATCAGAAAAAGTGTATCAATGGCCCAGAAATTCGGGTCTCCACAGGTGAGTACGCACAGGGTACTCACCCATAGGCCCAATGGAAGTGCCGGTTTCCTGCATGCACTACGCACACGCGGGAAACCGGCACTTCCGTTCCCCTGAAAGCAGGGGTTCAGAGGTCAAACGCGTGCGCGGGAGAGGCTGCGCGTGCGCATCGAACTGCATTTTTTAAATTTTTTATACAGGTTTTCCCGGGAAGGTAGGCCTGCAGAATTTAGAAATGTAAAAAACAGGTAAAGCAGGCGTGGTGAATTAATTAAAATTAAAACATTTTTTCCACAGGTTTATTATTTTTAAATACTTTAAAGCAAGGTAAGTTTATTTTTAGCCCCGTTAGAAAATAAAATTATTTTTTTCAAAAATTTAAATTGTTTTAAGTTATTTCATTTAATTTATAGTTTATTAAAAAATGTGATTTAAAAAAAAATTATTTGAAGATTTAGTGATGTTTTGTAAGAAGAAAGGGCCTGTAGTATTTCTAAGTTTGTCAGCACTTCCTGTCAGACTTATGAATGGAGCATTCCCTGCTCCGATTGGCTCCCCATGGCCCACGTGACCCCAGGGGACACTTCGAACTAACTGCGCCCCTGGGATACGCAAGCACTGCGCGCCGGCAGCTGGACCAGGCCCCGGATCGGAATTCCACGGGGGCCCACAGCTCAATGGCCGGCGCGCTAGTTAAGTGCAGATTGGGGGCTTGCACCTGCGGGAAGCCCCCGACCCGAATTTCTGGGCCCATGTGTTTGTTTTATCACACTGGGAGTCAACAATAAAAGACATATACCCCACTTCTACAGGTAAAGTGGGGTTAGAGGATGGAGTTTAATTGGACCAGAGCATGCGGACATAATTATGTACCCAATTTTACGGGCTAGAAATTCATTGCTGCCCAGGAATGGTGGGTATAATTAGAAAAGTTGGAGAATTAGTGCTCGGCCCTAATGCTTTAGACTGCACGCAAAATTCATGCTCAAAGAAATAATTGGAGTCCTAATTCAAGTCTTTAAGCCCAAACTCATTGGCGTTACACGCAAAGGGTGTGTACGGAGCAGTCCCGTGCAATAAAATTTTAAGTAGGTTCACAGACTCCCAGGCCGCCTTTTCTGCAGCCTGGAGGAGTCCGTGTTTCATGTTTATATGGAGTGCGAGATGTTGCAGCCCCGCTTCCATTGTTTGAAGGGGCTGCTCCTCAATTTTTGACTGCACTTCAGTCCCACCCTCTCGATCTTCGGTCACCCGGTGTGGAGGGGAGCGGGCAGATCGGGGGACCTCCTCGTAGGACTGCTCCTGGGCCTGGCCAAAGTGGCCATCAACTGGTCCAGGCAGCAGGCGGTCAAGGGGGTCGTTAGGCCCGTCTGCCTGCCTCTCTTCCGCGGCCACGTTCGCGCCTGGGTGGCCCTGGAGATGGAGCACGCGGTGTCCGCCAGCAAGCTCGATGCCTTCTGCGACCGGTGAGCACCGCAGGGACTGGAGTGCATCATCACCCCCGGGAACCAAATTTTAATTTAATTTATTAAGATTCCTTTAATGTTTTAAGTTAAGTTACATTTTATTTGTTTTGTGTGCATCAAAAGAGTACACTCAAAGGGTAGACCAATATCAGGTGCAGTCTAATCGCAAGTCATGATTGCCACAGGCTTTTTCCAGTTCTTAAAGGGGAGCTTCACTGATGCTGCAGAACCTCATGCCCAGTATTGTTGGCTGTGCAGCTGCCTCAGCAAGCAGCAGGTCGTCAAGGAGAAGGAGCTGGAGGACTGAAAAAGCTGTACTCATGGCAGATCCACGCCCCAGGGAGAGAGCCCGCAGATTCTGCGAACAAGCATTGGAGGCATTGGTGTTCGCTGTGGCGAGATGGAGGGCAGTGCTCTACCCGGCAAGTGGCAGGAAGCCCTTGCTGCAAGTCTTCCGCACCATGTGGAGGGAGGTAGTGCAGCACGTCTCGGGCAACACTGTGGTCCCCAGGGCCCCCACACAGTGCAGGAAGAAATTTAACAACCTCACTCAGGTGGTCAGGGTGAGTGAATGCTTCTACAAATGCTACGTACCACCACGTGAACCACAGTCTTCACACACTGCCCAAAGCACCACACCCCCAGCACTCATCCACCAACAATCACTACCTACCAACACTCACACCCAAATCTCACACCTTGCACACAATGACAGCTATTCAACTATAGCAGGCACATCACCCAAACACATTGCTCCACACTCACTCACACACTTTCCTTTCTCTTGCAGGCCAAGGTGGCTCATAACAGGAGGAAGGAGGAGCGCACGGGTGGGGGACAAGCCGACACCCAACCACCGTCTGCGCTGGAAAATAGAGTGCTGCAGATTATTGGGTGCGAGGTGGTGGGCACCGTGGCCACCAGTGACGTTGACCCCCTTAGGGACAATAACGGTATGCTCATCCCTACTCCTTCTTCTCACATCCCACTTCCCCCTCACCCCACAAGTGTTTTGCACTTTCCAGCTAATCATGCTGTATGCATGCATTTCTCCCTGCCTTTCTCCCCTCACGCAGCTTAACCCAACTCTTGTGCCTTTATGCTTTCAGATAATGAGCAAGCACCTGAACAGCCTGCCCCTGAGGGCACAGTAGAGAGCGAGGCGGGAGAAGAGGAGGGGGCGAACACACCAAGTCAATGCATGTCTCACCTGCAGGCACCAGCTCAGACACTGGCACTACGCTTTCTTTAGAGACTAGTATAGTAGTGGGATCTGCACAGGGTGAAGCACCGGGGATGAGTGAGCTGCAGCAAGGCCATGGGGAAAGGGTAGCTCAGGGGCAGCACCCCGGAGGGCAAGTTCTGCTGCACAGGACTCAGATGAGGACCTCGATGGGGCGGCGTTTTGAAGAAGGGTGATGGGCATACACATGGAGATGATAGGTGCAATGGCAAGGGTGCCCGAGATCCACTCGGCAATGATAAGGAGTGTGGAGGAGTCCATCCCCAACATTGCATAAGGTTCTGCGCACACCATGGAGCCCATCATTTCCAGTCTGCAAAGGACGGTAGACTCCCAGAGAGACCATGGTGACCCAGACCTGATACCGCGTGTGATGGGCGATCTGGCAATTTCCATTGCAGCACAGGCGGAAGCGATGCAATGTCTTAGTGCTGTAATGCAGTCTATGCTTGGTGGCATCCAATCTCAGACTGCTCTCATGCAGTCTCAGCTTGATGCCACGCAAGCTCTGACTGCTCCAACAGATTGCTATAGATGCGGAGGTGCTGCCCCGGGGGAGTGGCAGTGGGTCAGTGGAACAGGAACCTGTTGTCCTCTCAGGATGACAGCATTCCTGTTCCCACCACTGCCACTCTACCAGTGCCCTGGTCATTGCCTGTCATCCAGCCAGCCCAGACTGCTGCCGCCCATGCTGAGGTGGTGCAGTCTATAGTCGGGCCTTCCAGGCTCAGGGCGGGTTGAGGACGTCCTGCAAAGCCATCTGAAGTCTCCCACACGGACAATCAGCAGCCTTCCACCAGACTTGTTGCAGCCACTGGGACAACACTTCGTAGGAGCACTAGAGCAGGCAAAGGCACAGTAACAAGAGGCACTAAGAGATTGCACAAGGGTGAATAGTTAATATTTTTGTTGTAAATATGTGTTCACTGATTAGTGATAAATTTATTAATTCAGTTTGGATTCTTTTGTGGTGTCTCTCATTTCAGCTTTGCACTGTGAAATGGCCTGCGACAAGGATGGTCTGATGGGGATGTGGTGAGCAACAGGGATCTTGGGTTTAATTCATTCGAACCACAGTCTGAAGATTGGTGTGGGAGAAGTGGGTTTCGATTCATGGGGCGCTGGCACCAGTACTGGGGAAAAAGAGAGCTGTTCCGTTGGAACGGACTACACCTGAACCATGCTGGGACCAGAGTTCTAGAGAATTGAATAACTAGGGAGGGGTGGAGAGAAATCTGGAATGCTAAAGAGAAAAGACAAGGAAGCAGTGCAGGAAAGTGATTGGGGTAAGGATAACCAATTGTGTCAGGAAGGGACAGAGTGTACAATCACAAGAGTGCACGAACAAATAGGGTCCGGGTAAGAAAAAATGGTAATAAGACAAATAGGGTCATAGTACAAAAAAATGTTAAGATGTCTAAAAATGTTAAAAAGACAAATCTAAAGGCACTGTATCTGAATGCACGAAGCATTCGTAATAAGGTAGACGAATTAACAGCGCAAATAGATGTAACCGGATACAATATAATTGCGATTATGGAGACATGGCTGCAAGGTGACCAAGGCTGGGAGCTGAATATCCAAGGATATTTGATATTTAGGAAGGACAGGCGTTGTTAATAAAAGGATGAAATCAGAGCAATAGTGAGAAAGGATATTGGCTCAGAAAATCAAGATGTAGAATCAGACTGGGTGGAGCTAAGAAGCACCAAGGGGCAGAAAACATTGATGGGAGTTGTTTATAGGCCTCCAAACAGTAGTGGTAATGTAGGGGATAGCATCAAACAGGAAATTAGAGATGTATGTAACAAGGTTACTACAGTAATCATGGGTGACTTTAATCTACATTTAGACTGGCCAAACCAAATTAGCAATAATATTGTGGAGGATGAATACCTAGAGTGTGTACAAGATAGTTTTTTAGATCAGTATGTTGAGGAGCCAACTAGGGAACAGGCTATCCTAGATTGGGTATTGTGCAATGAGAAGGGGTTAATTAATGATCTTGTTGTGCGGGGTCCTTTAGGGAAGAGTGACCATAACATGATAGATTCTTCATTAAGATTCTTCATCAAGATGGAAAGTGAAGAAGTCCAATCCGAAACTAGGATCCTAAATCTAAACAAAGGAAACAACGAAGGTATGAGGAGTGAGTTGGCTATGATAGATTGGGGAGCTTTATTAAAAGGCATGATGGTGGATAGGCAATGGCTAACATTTAAGGAACGAATGCATGAATTGCAACAGTTATACATTCCTTTCTGGTGCAAAAACACAAAAGGAAAAGCGGCCCAACCCTGTCTTCTCCACCCTCACCTGTAATAAGCACAAAGAGCTCATGGATTTCTTTGTTATTAAGATTGAGACCATCCAGTCAGCTGCCTCTGCTGCTTCTCCCTTCCACTTGCACACCAAGCCAAACTTCTCCCCAGGCTCCCCTCTGCCCTAGCTCTGAACCTGTGTCTTTCTCCAATTTCTCTCCCATTTCCCCTCTTGTCCTCTCTGAGCTCATCTTGGTCAAAGAGCCACCTCCGGCTCCCTTGAACCTATTCCCATTAAACTGCTGACCACCCAACTTCCATTCCTAGCTTCCATGCTAGCTCATATTGTAAATGGTTCCCTGTTCGCATGTACAGTTCCTCTCACTTTTAAAACTGCCATCATCTCCCCCTCCTCAAAAAACCCTCTTTCAACCCCTCTGCCCTTGTAAATTACCGCTCAATCTCCATCCTTTCTTTCCTGTCCAATGTTCTTGAACATGTTGTCATCTCCCAAATCTGTGCCCATCTTTCATGCAACTCCATGTTTGAATCTCTCTAATCAGGTTTCTGTCTCTACCACAGCACTGAAACAACCCCGATCAACGTCACAAATGACAGCCCGAGTTACAATTACTGTGGTACATTTTACCTTCTCATCCTCTCTGCAGTTTTTGACATGGCAGACCATACCATTCTCCAACTCCTTTCCTCTGTTGTCCCGCTCAGTGGGATTGCCCTGCTTGGTTCAGCTCATCCATCCGATTGTAATCAGAGCATCTCCAGCAATGGCTCCTCTTCCTGCCTCACACCATTACCTCCTGAATCCTTCAAGGTTCTGTATTGGCCCCCTTACTCTTCCACCTCTACATGCTGCCCCTTACCGACATCATCCGCTGACATGGGAATCAGCTTCCACATGTACGTTCTCAACACTCAGGTCTACTTATCCATCTCTCGACCCCTCCACTAACCGTGTTGTCATGTTGCTTGTCCAATATCTAGTCCTGAATGAGATGCAATTTCTTCTCGTTAAACATTGGAAAAATCGAAGCCATGGTCTTTGGCTCTGACCACAAACTCCATACCTTCACCACCAATTCTATCCTCCTCCCTGGTCATGTTCTCGGATGAACCAGAATGGTCGCAATTTTGTCCTCCTATTTGCCCCCAAGCTGCATTTCCCACCACATAATAACCATCACAAAGATCGCCTACTTCCACCGCTGCCTCAGGCCACATGCCGCTGAAGTCCTCATCCATGCCTCAGTCACCTCCATACTCAACTACTCCAATGCTCGCCTAGCCACCCTCCCATTCTCCAACCTCTAAACTTCATCAAAAAATTATCTGTTAGTAATAGGTAAATATATTTAATAGTATTTGTTAGCATAAAGAACTTAGATAAAAGTGGAAAATGACATCATTTTTGGTTTTAGTACAAGTTTATATTTACCTTCACGAAGCACAGCTGAAATATCAAGATGTTATCTGAGCGGAGACAGCTCAGAAAACTGCTCCACAGTCACTTGCAAGTGTGCAATCATCGTGACAAGTTTACATAGTGTTTGCTACTATAAATTTCTATGTCCACATTGATTATGGAAAAAGTTGACACAAAAAGTGCATAAAAAATGACAGGAAGTCAAATGGCACAGACAAGAAGTGCATGCAGGCACTAAATGAGTCAGCGGATATGCTGTTTTATCCATCCATCCATGTAACATACATTAGCTCACTAACTTACAGATCATTCAGTTTTGTAGAAGCATTAGTGGTATTTTTAGATTTTACTCAGAAAAATAAATTGGCGAAGGGCTTTCAGTTTCGAACATCACGGGGCTGGATTTTCATGGGTAAGACGGGGGGGGGCTCCAATGCGGGCGGGAAACCCGAAAGAACGGGTTTCCCACAGGCCCTGTTGACTTTAACGGCAGGGCCTGATTTGTATCTAAAGCCTGTTTCCCACCCATAGCCAGCCAGATGGAGAGGCTGGCTGGCTGCGGACATGTAAGCCTGCAGCACTAGGCTGCACAGAGGAGGGAGGGAGGGAGGGAGTAGCTGGGGGCCGGCACCGGCCTCGGCCTCCATAGGATCGGGGGGGTGGGGGGAGGAGAAGGAAGATCGGGCCTCCTTATGATCGGGGGGAGGAAACAAGGAAGATCAGGGCCTCCGTAGGATCGGGGGTGGGGCTGGGGTCGAGAACAAGGAAGATCAGGGCCTCCGTAGGATCGGGGATGGGGCTGGGGTCGAGAACAAGGAAGATCGGGGCCTCCGTAAGATCAGGGAGGGTGGGACAAGGAAGATCGGGGCCTCCAGAGGATCTTGGGAGGGAAGAATAGATTGGGGCCAGCCACCAGAGGATCGTGGCCGGCCTCAAGATAAATCGGTGGGGGAGCCAGAGAGGGGAATCAGATTGTGGCCAGCCTCAGGATCATCGGTAGGGGTGCGGGGGGGTCGGGGAAAGAGATCGGAGGCCTCGTGAGGGGGTCTCCAATCGCTGGGAGTGGGCTAGGCAGGGACCCTGGATCCAGGAGATAGGTATAAGAAATAGGAGCAGGAGTAGGCCAATCGGCCCCTCGAGCCTGCTCTTAGCTCCTGGATGCAGCAGTCCTTGCCTTGGTGTAACTGCCAGTGTGTAAAATCTGATCAGCCATAGTTAAAAAAAACAAAATGGTGGTTAAAGAGGCTTCTAGCCTCATTAAAATATTTAAATTGACATCCCATCTCCTGGCAGCTGGTTGGCTGCCCACCCTGCCCCGCCTCCATTAAAACCGGAAGTGGGCGGGTTGAGGTCGGGATTCCGATTTTTATCAATTTAACTACCCCCACGCTCCAAATTTTTCGGGTTAAAATTCCCCCCATAGTTTCAGGTGCAATATAAAAGGAACATTCAGCTTTACAGTGAACAGTGCTTTGTGTGTGGGCTCCCGGAAATGCCCATTTTAACTGGCAGTTGCCTCAAGGGTGATTCTGATTTACACTGGCGTGCACAAGGGTATAAACAACTAAATGTACATTTTGAATCCTCAGCATTGCTACTCAATAGTGCAGCATTTTAATCTTGTACCATTAACATGAATAATTTCATAGGAAAGTGGTTGTCTCCTACTACTACATTCTTTCCGTTTTGTTTTACTCGTTTCCTGTTTATGTACCATGATGATACAAAGATTGGTACAGCAAGTACCCAGAGATGGCATCATCTCAGTAACTGCAGGATTGATGTTATCTGGAACCAAAATAATTGACAGAAAGTTGCAAGAGCTGGGTTTCAGACTCTGCCTCCATAAAATTATTGGGGTGAAATTTAACCCCCAAAAACAGATGGGTTGGGATTAGGTGAGATGCAACATTTTTTTAAGTCTCAAACCCAAGAAATGGCGATAGAGAAATCGTGAAAGGGAAGGGAAGGGAAGGATTGGAGGTGCACTATGTGAAGGCGAGGAGAGGGTGCAAATTGGAAGCAAAGTTGATGAAATTTTCCAGTTCGGGGTGAGAGCATGAAGCAGCACCAATACAGTCATCAAAAGAGGTGAGGGAGGGGACATGAGTAGGACTGGAACAAAGAATGTTCCACATAACCTATGAAAAGGCCAGGACCCATACGGGTTCCCATGGCAACACCTTTTATTTGGAGGAAATGAGAGCAGTTAAATAAGAAGTTGTTCAATGCAAGAACAAGTTCAGCTAGGCAGAGTGGTGGTGGTGGATGGGGACTAGTTGGGCCTCCATTCAAGGAAGAAAGCGGAGGGCCTGTAGGCTGTCCTAGTGGAGATGGAGGTGTAATGGGACTGGATGCGCATGGTGAAAAGGAGACGGTTAGGGTCAGGAAATTGGAAACTGTTAAAGTGACAGAGGGCGTCAGAAGAGTCGCGGATGTAGGTTGGAAGAGACTGGACAAGGGGAGAAAAAATAGTCGCGATAGGAAGAAATAAGTTCGGTGGGGCAAAAATAAGCTGAAACGATGGGTCTACCAGGGCAGTCCTGTTTGTGGATCTTGGGAAGGAGGGAGAAGCAGGCTGTGCAATGTTTGGGGACTATGAGGTTGAAGACCATGAGGCCGGGGTTGGGGCGGGGAGATCTCCAGAGATTAGGCGTCGGTCTGGGAAACAATGGCTTGATCTTCGGTGGAGGAGTCGTGGTCCAGGGGGAGGTAGGAGGAGGTATCGAGAGAGTTGGTGTTCAGCCTCCGCAAGGTAGAGATCTATTTGCCAAACAACAGCGCCCTGGTCAGCAGGTTTAACGACAATGTCAGGGTTGGTCCTGAGAGAATGGAGTGCTGCAAGTTCAGAGAGAGTGTAAAAAGTAATAAAGACTTAACTTTTTGGGCATTTTCTGATCTTGCCTCTTCTTCCCATTAGGTTAAAATGGTTTCCCTTCTCAGGCTGATGGTTAAAATAGCAGTCGAGCCCCATTGACATTATTGAAGCCTGATCTGCACATTTAAAGTAGGAGCCTGCCGCTTTCCAGCAGCTGTCCAGAATGCCTGCTCAGAAAAGCAGCTTAAAACCGTAATCTGTGGGACCAGTGCGGGACCTCGGCAGGTGAGTTCCACAAGCTATTTTAATTGTCCAGGCAAGCATAGTTAAAAATGACTCCTTTAGTGTTAATATTCAATCCCAAAAAAACCCTCGATGTACACAAAATGCCCTCAGTGTTGTTCTATAAACAATGGGCTGCTCTTGTAAACTACCTTCAGATATATAGATTTGGCCAACTGACAGTGGTATTGTGTGTTTGGTCAGCAATATTTTATAAAGCTACTAAAAAGATGTCCTGATTTCCACTTCCAACATAACTAAACCTGGTTCATCTGTAATAAATTAGTTCTATTAAGATCAACATAATGTGTGCTAAATTTGGTTGACCTGATCAGATTATTTAAAACTTCAAGGGGAAAAAATTCGGTTGCTTTGCGCCTCTCGTTAGCGCCCCAAGGGGGCGCCAACGGGGCCCAAAACACCTAGCGCCCGGGCGTGGCGCTGCTAACACCTCCCGCGAAATTCAGCGGAAGGTTAGCGCCGGCGGTAGCCAGTAGCGCCCCGAGTCTCCAGCGATGACATCATTGCCGTGCGCAGCGCCCCACCCGCAAACTTGGCTCGCACCCACTGACCTACCAACGGACACTATGTCTGACAGGGTCAGGGTGACGTTTTTGCGGCCGGGGCGGCATAAATTAACGGGCAGGTGCCGGGCGACCATTTTTTTTTGGGCCGTCTGCCAGCACCTGCCTCCTCTCGCCTCCTCCTGCAAGGTGCCGGCCGCGATCGGTCAGCCTGGCACTCCTCTCGAGTGCCGGGCTCTTTTGCCGGTACCCCGCTCCCCGCTGGTCCAGCAGCTCCGGTGCGTGCTGCGCTAGGCCCTTCTCCTTTAATCAGGGGAGGGAGGCCTGCAGTGCCGCAGCGTGATGTGCTGATGCACGTGGCGCTGCTGTACATAGTGCCGCGATATTCAATGGTAGCGCCCCAAGCAGGAGGCTGGGCGCTACCATTCAATTTCAGGCGTGGATGTGCTAACTTTTTCAGGGCGCTACTTTTAGCCAATTTTCCCCCCCCAAATGTTTTGCAAAGAAACCTTCAGAGATTACAAGTATTTAAAGCTTGAGTATTTAAAAAAAATAAAAATAGAAGTGCACATCTTCTTAATGTAAGTAAAACTGATAATTACAAAGTAATTAAAAGTGACTGTTACATAATGTTATTTCCCTTAATGTAGCATTCCTAACAAATGGAGTTAACATCCGGATTTAGGTCATACAATTTCCAATGATATCACAGTAGAAAACTAGATGTCACCAATTCTGTACAAAGCAACTAACTGTCTTACAGCCTGTATATATCAAGCTGATTTTCGTGCAAAGGCTATTTTATAGAATAATAAAGTGCAACACTTGTTTGAAAGTTATACAATAAATTCACTTAAATAGCTATTAGTATACTTCAGTCCTGCTGTGAGGTCTTCAGATAGTGGTAACTCAATTAATGTGTTAAATGAGCTGTAAATGCTGCAAAATGCAGTAATCAGCTATCCCTAGTCAGTCATTATTTTCCATAGAAACTAGTAAATACTCTTTCATTCCACAATATGTATAGGAGGCTGAATTAAATACCACAGTACTTAACAGGGAAATAATTAATTTTTTAAAAATCTAAGTTTTGATTGGATTATATTGGCCAAGAAATTGCAGTTGGCGGCGTAGTTATGGAGTATGCCGCCGACCTGTGAAAAGAATACGAACTTACCTGATGGGGGCCCTCCTTTGTGACACTGCATACTCGAGGGCAGCGTAATGGCCCACGAATTCCAAGGGCGCAGCAGGTGCGGAACCATACCTGGGATAACGTGGGCCTTGTGCTCCAATCAGTACAACAAAAGGAAGGTGTCTACCTCCAATACGGATAACTTTCTTTCTATTGCATTTCATCCGATGTATTTTCAGAATAATTATAAGGATTAGGAGAGTAAATAGTTCCAAAATGACCCGTTCTCTCTCTCTCCCCCACCCCCCAACACAGACCCACCTAAAAACATTATTTGGAAATTAGTTCTTAAATCTAATTTAGGAATTAGAGTTCTGATAAATTGTTGAAGCTCTTGTGAAATTTCATATAAAATAACATGGACAGGTGATACAAACATAAATACAACAGAGCCCAAACAAGATCTGAAAAATCTGTACGTTAATCATTGGAGGTGTTTCGGACAGTTTTACAATTCATTACCTCACATTCCGGAGCTAATAGAATGAGTAACTGTCTTTATCTAATCCCCTTACGCTGATGCAAACAGGCCCTGCGCCTATTTGCATCAACCGTAAAATTTTCGGATGTAATTGCTGGGAAGTGGATGGGCAATTAGCCTAACTCTGCGCCAACAATTGAGATTTCTAAGGTGGTGCGGATCATCAGTTCAGGCGTAACTTGACAGATCGCAAGTTTGGGATTTAGCACATTCAAAGGTGGTATGAGAGTATGCCGTCATACCCACCGCAAATTCTGGCCCTCTAGAATGTTCAAATAGGGTATGTGGTAAATAAGGAGGCGGCATTTAATACAATTGTTTCTGCACTGATGATTGTATGAAGCACAATATAACTCTAGTTTGAGGCTATTCATGAGTACAAACGGAATGTTAGAGTCATAGGCCTAGAAATTCGGTATAGCCGCGTTTGGGGCGCTAGTCCTGGCGATGCGCAAAGTTTAGCGCCAGGCGCAATTTAGCGCCACCTAGTGCGATATTGGGTTGCAGCGCCCCTAAAGGTGATTGCGGCGCTAAATCAGGCGCTGCACGCTACTCCTAAGGCGCTAACCCGGCGGCGCAACCCAATTTCACGGCGGCGGGGCGCAGCGAGGGTGCTGTCAATAATCACTTTCCCTGAGACACACTGGCGCCGGCCAGCTCTTAAAGGGGCAGGTCAATTGGCATCACCAGACACACTCACTGCCTTGTAGGCCTTCAAAGCGGTGGGAGCCTACCTGTGGCGCACCAGCCTAGCAAGACATGGAAAGGGTGAGGCAGAGGGTGGAATGCCTCACTGATGGGGCATTGGATGCTTTGGTTGGCGCAGTGGAATCAAGGCCAAGGAAGATGGTCGGAATGTGATTTATGTTTTGGACAGTCTCCCGGGTGTGAGAGGCAGATATGTGTCTGTGTATTAGTTTTGCTTTCTGTTGCCATAGCTTTCTCATGTTTGAAGGAACCACATTTTGTGTAATGAAATACTTTCTTCATTTACAATGGCCATGCCTGCTATTTACATGCATCTTGCCCTTCACAGGCTTGGGGGTATCAGACCGGTTCCATTCCTGTTCTTGGAATGGCAGCAAGCATTCCATGAGAGGGGCCTAGAAGCTACTTCTGATCAGCCTCTGACGCGCAGCCTGAGAAGAGCCGCTCGTGTAGAAGTTCAGGCCAGCAGGCATCTTCTCAGCCACCGACAGAGATGTCCTGCACCTTATGAGGCTGCAGATCTGGCTGAAGCAGCTGGCACAGCTCAGTCACCACCTCCTTTCTAAATCGCAGCCTTCGGACACACTGCTCCTCCGGCATGTTCATGTAGGAAAACTGCTGTCGGAAAACCCTGCCAGCGTAAGGTCTGCTGTGGCGACGTCTGTTGGCCCTCCTCCGTCTGGCCATGCCCGCCCCCCTCTCCCAGCATTTCAGTGCCCTTTCCAGATGATTCAGCAGCAGGACTTCCCCTCCAATGCAGCCCCCATAATAAGTGTTCCCCGTTGTCAAGGCTCACCAACAGCAAGGTGATGGTCAGAAGGCTGAAGATCGTCTGTCTGTGCTGGCTCAGTGGTCAAATGGCTCTCCGTGTGCAGCTCAGCAACTCTTTGTAGCTCTCGAGGAAGTTGTGCTCCAAAAATGGCTGCCGCTTTTAAACCACACCAGTCCCCTTTAAATAACGCTCCTCCAGCCCGAGAGCGACTTGGTAAGGTCCAGGTAAGCTGTCACTATTAGCGCCAGGCGCTACGGAGAGGGGCGCCACTGAATTTCCGGTCCGGGGTGCCCAAAAGGCGTTGCACACTCAAATGACATCATAATCAGCCTGCGCCCATGAGCGGGTGCTAAGATTTAGCGCCGGCGCTAAATGCATGCTCAATATGGGGCGAGGCACCTTGTGCCCGCCCGGAAATTGGCTAGCGCCCCACTTCTAGGCCTCTTTAGGCGTTAATCGGTGGCGCTAACAAGCGAATTTCTCCCCCATAGAGTTATACAGCACAGAAAGAGGCCCTTCAGCCCATCGTGTCTGCGCCGGCCATCAAGCCCTATCTATTCTAATCCCATTTTCCAGCACTTGGTCCGTAGCCTTGTATGCTATGGCGTTTCAAGTGCTCATCTAAATGCTTCTTGAATGTTGTGAGGGTTTCTGCCTCTACCACCCTTTCAGGCAGTGAGTTCCAGATTCCAACCACCCTCTGGGTGAAAGTTTTTCCTCAAATCCCCTCTAAACCTCCTGCCCCTTACCTTGAAACTATGCCCCCTGGTTATTGACCCCTCTACTAAGGGGAAAAGTTCCTTTCTATCTACCCTATCTATATCCCTCATAATTTTGTACACCTCAATCAGGTCCCCCCTCAGCCTTCTCTGCTCTAAGGAAAACAACCCCAGCCTGTCCAGTCTCTCTTCATAGCTGAAGCGCTCCAGCCCAGGTAACATCCTGGTGAATCTCCTCTGCACGCTCTCCAATGCAATCACATCCTTCCTGGGAGTGGGCCTTTGGCGTAGCGGTAGCATCCCCACCGCTGGGCCAGAAGGCGTAGGGTTTCGAACCCCGCTCCAGACAGTCCCGGCAAGTGGAGTCAGAGCTCCGGCTCTAAATTCTGGGTTGACATCCAGCGCGATACTTGCGTCCGTGGGTGTGGGTGGCCCCCCCCCCTCGTATGGGTTGTGGGAGCCCGTAAAACCCTCCCGCCATAGGACTAACCACCCTAATGGCTGGTACGAAGATGGTTACGGTCACGGAAGGAGCGTTAATCGCGGCCAGAAATCCTTCCACCACTTCATACAGTTCCCCAAAGGGAACAGTTTGAAGCCACGTACGACGACATCCTTCCTACAGTGTGATGACCAGAACTGCACACAGTATTCCAGCTCTGGCCTAACTAGCGTTTTGTACAGTTCCATCATAACCTCCCTGCTCTTATATTCTATGCCTCAGCTAATGAAGGCAAGTGTCCCATATGCCTTTTTAACCACCTTATCTACATGTCCTGCTGCCTTCAGGGATCTATGTACATGCACACCAAGGTCCCTCTGATCCTCTGTCCTTCCTAGGGTCCTACCATTCATTGTGTATTCCCTTGCCTTGTTAGTCCTCCCAAAATGCATCACCTCACTCTTTTCAGGGTTAAATTCCATTTGCCCATCTGACCAACCCGTCTATATCGTCTTGTAGCCGGAGGCTTCCCTCCTCGCTATTTACCACTCCACCAATTTTCGTGTCATCTGCAAACTTACTGATCATACCTCCTACATTCATATCGAAATCATTAATGTACACTACAAACAGCAAAGGACCCAGCACCGATCCCTGCGCTACACCACTGGACACAGGCTTCCAGTCACAAAAACAACCTTTGACCATCACCCTCTGCCTCCTGCCACTAAGCCAATTTTGGATCCAATGTGCCAAATTGCCCTGGATCCCATGGGCTCTTACCTTCTTGACCAGTCTCCCATGCGGGACTTTGTCAAAAACCTTACTGAAGTCCATGTAGACGACATCAACTGCACTACCCTCATCCACGCACCTAGTCACCCCCTCGAAAAATTCAATCAAATTGGTTAGACATGATCTCCCCCGACAAAGCTATGCTGACTATCCTTGATTAATCCTTGCCTCTCCAAGTGGAGACTAATTCTGTCGCTCAGAATTTTTTCCAATAATTTCCCTACCACTGATGTTAGGCTCACTGGCCTGTAATTCCCTGGTTTATCCCTACTACCCTTCTTGAATAATGGTACTGTACTACGTTAGCTGTCCTCCAGTCCTCTGGCACCTCCCCTGTGGCCAGAGAGGATCTGAAAATTTGTGTCAGAGCCCCTGCAATCTCCTCCCTTGCCTCACACAGCCACCTGGGATACATCTCGTCTGGACCGGATGTTGGCAAGCAATACGAGAGCACGTTAAGGTGGTAATCTCACTCTGCCTGGGATGAACACCAGCCTTTTTACAACTGCAACCAGTGCAAAGCCATCTTTTCAAATTTTATTTTAAAAGTTTAAAATGGTATAAAACAACATTTAAATTTTTTATGGTAATAAAGGATGGACAGGAAGGTGCCTCTTTAGTAACATTAAAAGTTTCACTGACACTCCAATTCTGGTGAGTGGAGTTCTGTATATCTGTTCAAGTACATATATAGGGTCCCGTGTTGTCTAAAAGTGTAACTCAGTGTTGCCAACTTGCATTGGTCTAAAGATTGTACTGGTATATAACAGCATAAATTGATATCATGTGACAAAGTATACAATGTCTACATGCACAATTTTGTAAAATAGATTTATTATAAAGTATGGCACATTATTAATCAATCCTCTGGCACTGATTATGGGCAAAATTAGAAAACAAATTGTGCTTCTACAACAACTTGCATTTATATGTTAGTATTTATATTATTCACGTTATTCTTGCATTTATGCTATATAAATATATAAGTTATTATATTCTTCTAACTCTATCACTGCTCATCATAGTGTCAAATATTAATATTTTTAAATCCCAAATTAAATGCAAATGAAATCAAAGTCTACTAATTAAAATGGATGATGAAGTTGAAAGAGATCATGGGGTTTCAGTAGACTCAGTACTCCATGTCCAAGCACAAAGCAGCAATCAATAAAGCAAACAGCTATACAGTCAAAACAGTAGTCCACCTCGGAGAAAGTCAAGTTCAAACTGTGTAGTACTCTCATTAGACCACCACCTCAAATACCATGTCTGTTTCAGGTCAATTAGACTTTAAGGGAAACATTCATGCCCAGAAGGCAATTCAGAACCAGTATCTAGGAGCACAGGACTAAGTTAAAAGGAAAGACTGAAGAAACTTGGGCTTTTCAGCTTCTAAAAAAGAGGTGAATCTTAAACATATAAAACTGGCAGAGGAGATCACAGCAGCACAGAGTAAGGGGGAGAAAGGAGATGCTAGAAATTAAGCAGTTGGCATCAGGGGCTCAGAAGCATGGGGCAAGGGGTTGCCACAGACAGATGTGGAGAAATAAAGCAAGTGACATAGAAAGAGGAAGAGCAAGAGGAGAGAAATAGATTGTGAATGGAGATCATGGAAATGCAGAGATGTTGGACTAAGTAGCAGCATTTTGTTCCTATTTTCCCCCTCTAGAATTAGCACAAGAAATGTGCAAGTGCAACCTTCCAATCCCACTTCCCATCATTGAATCTAATTGCAAAGAACTACTGCAGCTTTGAAGTTCCTGTTGCTGTCCCCTTCTACTTCACCTGTGTCTTAGCTCATTTTTTTCCACAATATTGTTGTCTATGAAGGTCTGAAATGAAAAATCCAGATCTGTCACATCCACTTATATTGAGTCTTTGTGCAGTCCTGAGTATATTTCAACTTATTTGATATAATTATTGTGAATAAAATAGTTCTTTTTAAAATATTTGACCTTGGTGACTATGTTCTGTAAAATAATTACATAACAGTTCCATAGGCAAACTACTAAAAGGTGTAACAGACAGAAGGCCTATATATAAACTTTGCTGTCTCTAAAGACTACAGAACCCAAGGACTCAACAATTGAATAAAATCTTTCAATCCAAGGACTAACCTCTGCAGTCATCTTTCATACACACCTATTGTCCTACACTTCCTCAAGTGCACAAACCATCAACCCTGAATATTTAGTAATGCCTTTAACATAAACAAGCTCTTATCAGAGGCAAACAGAAGGCCATATCCATCCCTTCCTGCCCTGCTCTAGCTTAGCTCTCTAAAGCATTGTATAGTCACTCCAGCATGTGCACTGAATCCAAATAGTAATTTTAGAAAGCTAAAATTTTTAATTCCTATTCAGAAACACAGAATACTGTATTTGTATTTTCAAATCGCCACCAACAGCCAAATTCTATACTTATGTCAAGTTTCACCCTTCCTCGAGTCAGCTGTCTTCACTTTCCTGCCTCGGCCTTAGTCAGACTAAGATTAGATGCCTTTCCTTCAGGAACAAGAAAAAGGCTAGCAGTCAAAAGATAATTATAAAGAAAGACGGCTTTATCTCTTCTCTTTGAAATGACACAGATTGCTTCAAAATTACTGTGACTATTGTTATCAAGGCAAATGTCGCAGCCATTTGGAAATTCCTATAAGGAGCAATAAGATGAATAACCTGTCAATCTTTTTCTGGTGATGTTGGTTGAGGGAAGCATGTTAGGCAGGACACCTGGAGAATTTCCTGCTCTTCTACAAATAGTATCCTATATCTTTAACATCCACGTGAGTCATTGGAGAAGGTAATTAAGGCCACAGCTTTGCATCACATCAGAAGGACATCACCTCCATGAATGCAGCATTCCCTCATCACTTACTGAAATGTCAGTCTAGGTTATGTGCTCAAGTCTACAACCTTCTGTGTCAGCCGTGGCTCAGTTGGTAGCAGCCTCACATCAGAGTCTGAAGGTTATGGGTTCAAGTCCCACTCCAGGGACTTGAGCACAAAAGTCTAGGCTGACACACCAGTGCAATATTGAGGGAGTGCTGCACTGTTGGAGGTGCCATCTTTCAGATGAGACGTTAAACCGAGGCCCTGTCTGCTCTCTCAGGTGGATGCAAAAGATCCCATGGCTCCTGCACCACTGCATCTGGATTCCCCAAGGTTCTATCCTTAGCTCTTTCCTATTTCTCATCTACATGCACCCCTTGGCAACATCATCCGAAAACACGTTAGGTTCCACATGTACGCTGCCGACACCCAGCTCTATATCACCACCACCTCTCTCGACCCCTACACTGCCTCTGATGTGTCACGCTGCTTGTTCGACATCCAGTATTGGATGAGCAGAAATGTCCTCCAATTAAATATTGGGAAGACCAAACCCATTGTCTTCGATCCTAGTCACAAACTCTGTTCCCTTGCCACCAACTCCATCCCTCTTTCTGGCCATATTCTGAGGCTGAACTAGACTGTTCGCAATCTTGGCATTCTATTTGACCCTAAGCTGAGTTTCCGACCCCATATCCTCTCATCACCAAGACCATAACATCATCCGTCTCTGCCCCTGCCTCAGCTCATCTGCTGCTGGAACCCTCATTCATGCCTTTACACTATAGACTTGATTATTCCAATGTTTTCCTGGCCGGCCTCCCATCTTGCACCCTCTGTAAACTTGAGTTCATCCAAACTCTGCTGCCTGTATTCTAACTAGCACTAAGTCCCGTTCACCCATCACTCCTGTGCTCGTACACCTACATTGGCTTCCAGTACGGCAACACCTTATTTTTAAAATTCTCGTCCTGGTGTTCAAATCCCTCCAGCCCTACAACCATCAGACACCTCTGCGTTCCTCCAATTCTGGCTTCTTGTGCATCCCCGATTTTCTTTGTTATCCCTTCAGCTGGCTAGGCCCCAAGCTCTGGAATTCACTCCCTAAACCTCTCCGCCTCTCCTCCTTTTAAGATGCTCCTTAAAACCTACCTCTTTCTGTCCTAAAATCTCCTTATGTGGCTCGTGTCAAATTTTGTTTGATAAATCGCTCCCGTGACGCGCCTTGGGACATTTTACTACGTTAAAGATGCTATATAAATGCAAGTTGTTGTGACACTAATGGGACTTTAAGAAAAATAAATCAGCAGACCCATTGTCACAAAGATCTTGGCAGCATGAAAAAAAAGAACACATAAAAATTAAGAAAAAGCAGTGGCTTGAAAATTCTTCATGGAATCTTCTTACTACACCTTTTAAGAGAGGATATAGGTAAGGCAAAGCAATCAGCGGGGACTTATGGTTAGAATTGAGGAATAAGAGGGGGCTTAAAACTGTAATGGGAGTTGTCTGCAGGCCTCCTGACAGCAACAAGGAAATGGCAGAATGTATTAATTCTGAGATTAGAGAGGCTTGTACCAAGAGCAAAGATGTTTTAATGAGAGAGTTGAATTTTCATATAGTTTAGGAAGTTCAGAGTGGCTCAAATCAGAAAGGTAGTGAATTTCTTGGGTGTATTCAAGATGTTGGTTCTAGAGCATACTGCTCTAGAACCGACAAGAGGACAGACTATACTAGATTTAGTAAAGAGTAACAAGCCAGAATTAGTTAATAAAGGAACATTTTCGAACAGTGATCATAATAATGATCAAATTCAATGTTGGGTTTGAAAAGGAGAAACTTAACAAAGTTACTAAAATTCTCGATTTTAGTAAGGCTAACTTTAACAGGATGAGACAAGACCGATGACAGCAAACTGGTCAAAATTGTTATCGGGTGAAGCTACAGATGAACAGTGGGAGATGTTCAAAAGAGAATTTAGCTTAATACAGGACCAATATATACCTACAAGGTGAAAGAGTTCTACTTGCCAAATAAAACAGCTATGGTTGACGAAAGAGATGAGAGATAACATAAAACTAAAGGAACGAGCATACAAAAAGTGCAAAGAATAGTGTAGATCCAGGGGTCTGGGAGAGATATAAAGAACAGCAAAGGAAGACAGAAAAGATAGCAAGAGCTGCAAAACAGGAATACGAAAAGGAACTTGTGATGGCTATCAAGATTAACACAAAATGTTTTTACAATTATATTAGAAGGAAAAGGGTAGTCAAAGGTAATGTGGGCCCTTTAAAACAGATATGGATAATATTGCAAATGAAAATAAAAAAAACAGCATTAGGAAAAATAATGGCACTAAAGATTGACAAATCCGCAGAATCTGATGGTTTCCATCCCAGGGTCTTAATAATAATAATAATAATAATCAACTTTATTGTCATTGTTAGTGCACAAGTGCAGTACAACGAAATGTAGGCTTGCGGCTCCCGAGAGTGTACATTTAGATTAAGACATTTAAACATTCAACATACATTTGGCTTGTAATACATTAACATAAACATAACCATAATAAAGTGCATTGGCAGATGTGCAAGCTTTAGAGTTTATTTGTGGAGTTCAGTAGGAGGACAGCCCTGGGAAAGAAGCTGTTCCTAAATCTGGTCGTACGGGTGCGAATGCATCTGTAGCGTCTCCCAGATGGCAGGAGGGCGAACAGACTGTGGCTGGGGTGGGTATGGTCTTTGATGATGGTCCGTGACCTCCGTAAACAGCGTTTCTGGTATATGTGCTCTATGGTCAGTAGCCGGGTGCTGGTAATGCGTTGGGCAGTTTTGACTACCCGCTGCAGGGCTTTCCGGTCATAGTAGCTACAGCTGCCATACCATACTGTGATACAGTTCGTCAGGATGCTCTCTATTGTGCAGCGGTAAAAGTTAGAGAGGATCAGGGGTGACAGGTTACATCCCTTCAGCCTCCTTAGGAAATATAGGCGCTGCTGGGCCTTCTTCACCAGAGAGGAGGTATTGAGGGACCAGGAGAGGTCTTCCGTGATGTGGACTCCGAGGAACTTAAAGCTGTCCACCCTTTCCACCACAGCCCCATTGATGTGGATGGGGGTGTGACTTCCGCCTTTAGACTTCCTGGAGTCCACAATGATTTCTTTGGTTTTCTTGATGTTAAGGGCCAGGTTGTTATCGGCGCACCACTTCACGAGATGCTGGACCTCCTCCCTGTAGGCTGACTCATCGTTGTTGGTGATCTGGCCTACTACCGTGGTATCATCCGCAAACTTGATGATGGTGTTGGAACCATGAACAGCCACACAGTCGTGGGTGAAGAGGGAGTAGAGGAGGGGGCTCAGCACACATCCTTGTGGGGCCCCTGTGTTCAGGGTCAGGGGTGGGGAGGTGTGGTTACCTAATTTGACAGACTGGGGTCTGTTTGTTAGGAAGCCCAGGGTCCAGTTGCAGAGGGAAGTGTTCAGGCCAAGAGTTTGGAGTTTGGTGGCCAGTGTTGGGGACGATAGTGTTGAATGCTGAGCTGTAGTCTATGAACAGCATTCTGATGTAGGTCTCTTTACCATCTAAGTGATTCAGTGCAGAGTGTAGAGCAGTTGTGATTGCATCCTCCGTTGATCTGTTTGCACGATAGGCAAACTGGTGTTGGTCAAGAGAGGCGGGAACACTGGCTTTGATGTGAGCCAGGACCAGTCTCTCGAAACACTTCATTATGATGGGTGTGAGTGCGACAGGTCGATAGTCGTTCAGGCACGTCACAGCCGTTTGTTTTGGCACAGGAATAATGGTAGCGGTCTTGAAGCATGTAGGGACTACTGCCTGGGCCAATGACAGATTGAAGATGGCGGTGAAGACATCAGCCAGCTGATCAGCACATTCCTTGAGTACCCGTCCAGGGATGTTATCCGGTCCAGCAGCCTTTCGTGTGTTCACTCCGCGTAGAACACCCCTTACGTCGGAGGTCGACAGAGTGAGCACCTGGTCTTCCGGGGGTGGCAAGACTTTGGTAGCCGGCTCCCTGTTGTCCCTGTCGAAGCGAGCGTAGAAGTTGTTAAGCTCCTCCGGAAGGGAGGCATCGCTAACCGGGGGGCTGGTGTTTTTGCTCTTGTAGTCAGTGATGGACTGGATGCCTTGCCACATGCGCCGGGGGTCCGAGTTGTTGTGGAAATGATCCTCTATCCGCAGTGTCTGTTTCCTTTTGGCAGTCCTGATACCCTTTTTTAGGTTGGTCCTAGCTGCACTGTAAGCCGCCGCGTCGCCAGATTTAAATGCTGTGTCGCGTGCTTTCAACAGCGAGCGGACCTCTCCGTTCATCCAAGGTTTCTGGTTGGGGTATGTCCTGACGACCTCGACGCAACTGTTAATGTAGAATAGCACTGTGGATGCGTATTCCTCGATGTCATTATGGGCAAACATGCCCCAATCAGTGCGTTCGAAGCAATCCTGAAGCTCCGAGACTGCCCCCTCTGGCCATACTTTCACTGATCTCACTGATGTTCTCACTCTTTTGATGAGCGGTTTGTATGCCGGGGCTAGAAACAGGGAGAGGTGGTCAGACTTCCCAAGGTGGGGGCAGGTAATGGCCTTATAAGCATCTACAAGCTCGTGTAGACTTGATCCAGTGTGTTCTCCCCTCTTGTGGGGCAGGAAACATTCTGGTGGAATTTCGGTAGTACAGATTTTAGGTTTATGTGATTGAAGTCCCCCGCGACGATAAAAGCTCCGTCTGGGTGCGCAGTTTGTTGTTCGCTGATGGCCCTGTAGAGGTCCTTCAGTGCTAGTTTGGCATTAGCGTGTGGTGGGATGTAGACCGCAGTGATGATAACAGCCGTGAATTCCCGAGGCAGGTAGAAGGGTCTGCACCTTACCATGAGGAATTCCAAATCAGCCGAACAGGATCTATCGATTATGTCCGTGTTAGTGCACCAGGCATTGTTAGTGTAAATGCACAAACCGCCTCCCTTGCTCTTACCAGAGTCTGCAGTTCTGTCGGCGCGGAAGACCGTGCATCCTTCTAGTTGGATGGTGGTGTCAGGGATGCCGTTGTTCAACCAGGTCTCTGAAGATCGTGGCGCAGCATTCCTTTGTCCTTTTCTGTGAGGAGAGATCAAGTTTGATCTCATCCATTTTATTTTCTAGTGACCCGACGTTGGCCAGGAAAATACTTGGGAGGGTTTGTGTGGGGCCCTCTTCAGCCTATTTTGGATTCCGGCCCTCTTACCCCACTTCTGCTTGCGTTCTCTGCGCGGTCTGCGCCGACTTCCGGCTGGGGAAGGACGCCACGCTGGTCCCGGGCGATGTCGGGAGGCAGATCGATGGCGCCGAGTGTGAGCCGCACGCAGTCGGCCCCAATGTCGAGGAGCGTCTGCCGGCTGTACAGTAGGTCTGCCCTCAATTCCCATATCAGCAGAGTCCAGAAGAGACTCAGAAAGAGGGTGAAAACGCTCAGTCTCGGGAGAGACAAAGCCGCTGCGTCCATGCGCGCCGCCATTTTTTTTTTTTTTTTTTTTTTTAAGGCAGTAGGTGCGAAAAATCGCAGATGCTTTAGCCATAATCTTCCAAAGTTCTCTTGATTCAGGAATTGTACCTTTATATTGGAAAACTGCAAATGTAACTCCATTATTTAAGAAAGGTGAAAGAGAGAGAAACCAGGAAATTATAGACCGGTTAGTCCAACATCTGTTGTGGGGAAATTATTGGAATCTATAATTAAGGACAGAGTGACTGAGCAGAGAGAAATGTGAGCCGAGTAGTGATTGGATTTGTAAATGGTAGGCCATGTGTAACAAACCTGATTGAATTTTTTGAAGAAGTATCTAAAGTAGTTTATATGGACTTCCACAAGGCATTTGATAAGGTTCCACATAAGAGACTGTTAGCTTAAATTAAAGCTCATGGAATTAAAGGCGAATCATTGACTTGGTTAGGAGATTGGTTAGGCAGTCACCCTCCACACACCCCTGTACACTGCACGTCTTCCATCGCTGCAAAGTCCATCGGTGAGCAATTCTAGAAAAAAATCTCAGATTGGTATTTAGACTCGTTACAGATTCTCATCAGGAGGCATCTCAAAATTCAGTACTGCTAAAAGCAGATTAAAACTATATATATAACTCCCAGGTGATTTTTTATTATTTCTTTTCATACTATGTTGAAATCATTTCAAAAACTTTCTTTAAGTACTGCATACCATACAATTTTCAAAATCTGGCACATTTCTATCTTTATAATTGTATTATCACATGGTTTGTCACATCGTTTAGTATGAGCATGCTCAGTTCGCTCTGGCTTAGTCACTCATTCTGTCTCTGTCCTTCATTTGTTCTACCCACATACTGTATATTACATTTTGGCGATGAGAATGGGATCCCAAAGCCATTTTTAGGGATCATGGAGGACACAGTGTTCAACCTTTGAGTGGAAAAGTTGAAGGTGAATTTGTGACACCTAAACTGAATTTGTTGCTATGTTTTACTGTTAATGTGATGCAGAATTGTCTGTGCTTCGCCTTCGGGTGTATGAATACACAGCAACAGCAGCGTTGATTCTCACAGGTACACAGGTAGCATGCTGAGTCACTGTTCAACGGGATCGGGACAATTATGGCCGCACCTATGGGATTCATTGGAAGCCTTGGCATGTATGACCGAGCTCGCAAACCATTCAATTCTTTGAGCGGATAGAAATGCTTTACATTATTGAGACTGAATGTGCAGATGAGAATGTTCAAGCTGAAAATAAATTAATGACTGAATGGAAAAAAGCAATGGGCCAGATGTCTGCGGAATGTTGACAAATTTACTCGCGCCAGGGAAAGCGAAGGATGCGTCGTTTAAAGACATTGTTGAGAAACTCGAGGACTATTTCGACCCAAAGCCATTAGAAATGGCAGAGAGCTAGAAGTCTGGTACCAGAAACCAAAAACAAAGTGAAACCATCAGTGAGTACATTGCAGTTCTTAAAAACCTGTCTGCATTGTAACTTCGGCACATTTTTAGATCGTGCGTCGTGACATGACATGGAAACATAGAAAATAGGAGTAGGAGTAGGCCATTCGGCCCCTCGAGCCTGCTCCGCCATTCAATGCGATCATGGCTGATCATCCAAATTCAGTACCCTGTCCCTGCTTTCTCCCCATATCCCTTTAGCCTTAAGAAATATTTCTAACTCCTTCTTGAATATATTTAATGAATTGGCCTCAACTGCCTTCTGTGGTAGAGAATTCCACAGGTTCACCACTCTCTGGGTGAAGAAATTCCTCATCTCAGTCCTAAATGGCTTACCCCTTATCCTTAGACTGTGACCCCTGGTTCTGGACTCCCCTGCCATCGGGAACATCCTTCCTGCATCTAGTCTGTCTAGTCCTGTTAGAATTTTAAAAGTTTCAATGAGATCCCCTCTCATTCTTCTAAACTCTAGCGAGTATAAGCCTAATCGACCCAATCTCTCCTCATATGTCATTCCTGCCATCCCAGGTATCAGTCTGGTGAATCTTCGCTGCACTCTCTCCATGGCAAGAACATCCTTCCTCAGATAAGGTGACCAAAACTGCACACAATACTCAAGGTGTGGTCTCACCAAAGCCATGTACAACTGCAGCAAGACATCCTTGCTCCTGTTCTCGAATCCTCTCGCTATGAAGGCCAACATACCATTGGCCTTCTTAACCGCCTGCTGCACATGCATGCTTACCTTCAGCGACTGGTGCACAAGGACACCCAGGTCTCATTGCACTTCCCCTTCTCCCAATCTATTGCCGTTCAGATAATAATCTGTCTTCTTGTTTTTGCCACTGAAGTGGATAACCTCACATTTATCCACATTATACTGCATTTGCCATGCATCTGCCCAATCACCCAACCTGTCCAAATCATACTGGAGTTTCTCTGCATCCTCCTCACAGCACACACGCCCACCCAGCTTTGTGTCGTCTGCAAACTTGGAGACATTATATCTAGTTCCCTCGTCTAGATCATTTATATATATTGTGAATAGCTGGGGTCCTAGCACCGATCCCTGCGGTACCCCACTAGTCACTGCCTGCCACTTGGAAAAAGAGCCGTTTATTCCAACTCTTTGCTTCCTGTCTGCCAACCAGTTCTCTATCCAAGACAGTACCTTACCCCCAATCCCATGTGCTTTAACTTTGCACGCTAATCTCTTATGCAGGACCTTATCGAAAGCCTTCTGAAAGTCCAAATATGCCACATCCACTGGTTCTCCCTTATCTATTCTACCAGCTACATCCTCAAAAAATTCCAGTAGATTAGTCAAGCATGATTTACCTTTTGTAAACCCATGCTGACTTCGTCCGATCCTGTCACTGTTTTCCAAGTGCTCTGTTATTACATCTTTTATAAATGGACTCTAGCATTTTCCCCACTACCGATGTCAGACTTACCGGTCTATAATTCCCCGTTTTCTCTCTGCCACCTTTTTTTAAATAGTAGGGTTACATTAGCTATCCTCCAATCCATGGGAACTGTTCCAGAGTCCATAGAATATTGGAAGATGACCAGCAATGCATCTACTATTTCTAGGGCCACTTCCTTAAGTACCCTAGGATTAGATTATCAGGCCCTGGGGATTTATCGGCCTTCAATCCCGTCAATTTCCCTAACACCATTTCCCTAGAAATACTGATTTCATTCAATTCCTCCCTCTTATTTGACCCTATGTTCCCCGACATCTCTGGGAGGTTATTTGTGTCCTCCTTTGTGAAGACAGAACCAAAGTCCGATTAGGCACTTTGCAGCCTTCCGGACTCAATATCGAGTTCAACAATTTCAGATCATAACCTCAGCCCCCATTACATTTTTATATATTTTTTATCCACACCTTTGGTTTGTGCCTTTTCCCCTTTTTTTCTCTCCCACATGGCAGCTGTCTCATTCTGCCAGCACATTTCACACTTCATCTAGAGCCATCTTTTGTCTCTTTACTTGTCCTATTACTATCTCGTCTCGTCTTGAATACCTCTTAATGTCTCTTCACTTCCCTTTTGTTCTTTCATCCCCTCCCCCATTTCCCAGCCCCCAAACTGGCCTTTTAATCTGTTTCATTTCCTGCCTTTTTTCTCAGTTCTGAAGGGTCATCGACCTGAAACGTTAACTCTATTTCTCTCTCCACGGATGTTGCCTGGCCTGCTGAGTTTTTCCAGCGTTTTCTGTTGTTATACCAAAGTATGTATTTAATTGATCTGCCTTTTCTTTGTTCCGCATTATAAATTCCCCTGATTCTGACTGCAAGGGACCTACGCTTGACTTCACCAATCATTTTCTCTTCACATATCTATAGAAGCTTTTACAGTCAGTTTTTATGTTCCCTGAAAGCTTACTCTCATACTCTATTTTCCCCCTCTTAATTAATCCCTTTGTCCTCCTTTGCTGAATCCTAAACTGCTCCCAATCCTCAGGTTTGCTGCTTTTTCTGGCCAAATTATATGTCCTCTCCTTGGATCTTATGCTATCCCTAATTTCCCTTGTTAGCCACGGTTGAGTCACCTTTTTTGTTTTATTTTTATGCCAAACAGGGATGAACAAATTCTGTAGTTCATCCATGCGATCTTTAAATGTTTGCCATTGCCTATCCACCGTCAACCCTTTAAGTAATATTCCCCAATCCATCCTAGCCAACTCGTGCCTCATACCATCGTAGTTTCCTTTATTTAAATTCAGGACCCTAGTCTCTGAGTCAACTACTTCACTCTCCATTTTATTGAAGAATTCGATCATATTATGATCGCTCCTCCCCAAGGGGCCTCACACAAGATTGCTAATTAATCCTTTCTCATTACATAATACCCAGTCTAAGATGGCCTGATCTCTAGTTGGTTCCTCGACATATTGGTCCAGGAAACCATCCCGTATACACTCTAGGAATTCCTCCTCCACAGTATTGTTACTAATTTGGTTAGCCCAATCTATATGTAGATTAAAGTCACCCATGATAACTACTGTGCCCTTATTGCACGCGTCTCTAATTTCCCGTTTAATGCCATCCCCAACCTCAGCATTACTGTTTGGGGGTCTGTATACAACTCCCACTAACGTTTTCTGCCCCATGGTATTTCTCAGCTCTGCCCATACAGATGCCACATCATCAGAGCTAATTCTGTTACTATTGTGTTAGTCTTCTCTTTAACCAGCAATGCTACCCAACTTCCTTTTCCTTTTTTCCTGTCCTTCCTGAATATTGAATACCCCTGGATGTTGAATTCCCAGTCTTGGTCACCCTGGAGCCATGTCTCCGTAATCCCAATTATATCATATCCGTTTACATCTATTTGCGCAGCTAATTCATCCACCTTATTACGAATGCTTTTCGCATTAAGACACAAAGCCTTCAGGCTTGATTTTTTAACACTCTTAGTCCTTTTAGAATTATTATTTACTGTGGCCCTGTTTGATTTACACCCTTGATTTCTCTGCCTTCCACTTTTGCTTTTCTCCTTACTGTCTTTTGTTTCTATCCTTGCTTCCCTTTCCTCTGTCTCCCTGCACAGGTTCCCAACCCCCTGTCATTTTAGTTTAAACCCTCCCCAACAGCACTAGCAAACACTCCCCCTAAGTTTGTGTGTGGACTGGTTGATGAGCGCACACTGTTCAAATTACTGAACACTCCGAACCTGACGTTTGGCATAGCTTGCAAAATTGCCCTATGGCCTCTAAGAATGCTAGGGAGCTCCATCCAACTCAAGTGACTAGTGCAGCTGAGGTCTACAGTTACAAAGCCACTGCCGAACCTAAAGCAGCGAGACCAAGTCAAAAGCAAGTCAGTGAGAGCAGTTCAGTGAATGGTTATCGCTGCAATGGAAATCACTCACCACAGACCTGCCAATACAGAAATGCAAGTGTTTTCACTGCCAGAAGCAAGGCCATATTTCAACAGCTTGCAAAGCTAGATCGAAAGCAGGAAGTAAGAACCATTCTAGTGGCAATGCAAAGCAGCGACAACAAAAAGGGAGGAATTCACAATATTGAAGTGAACCCATCGGATATTGAAGAACTAAGGATCTACAGTATCTATGCCACTAGCGGCAACTCTTGCAGTTGTGAGAAAAACTTCCAATTAAAACTTTTGATCAATGACCAATATATTGATATGTGTATCAACACAGCAGTGGACTGCTCAATCATGAGTAAGGACACACGAGAGTAAGTTTAATCAAATACCACTTACAAAGAGTACCATAGAGTAAAAAACCTACTCCGGAGAAATCCTAGAGATATGTGACAAATGGAATGTACAGTTCAGCACAACGGCCAGTCAGTAAAGCTGCCCATTATTGTAGCAAGCTAAAACAACAGGCCAACCCTTGTGGGCAAAGACTGGTTGAGAAAGTTGAAACTAGACTGGAAAAACATCTTCAGTGTAGATGCTTCAAAGAAGCGATTCGACACAATGCTGAACAAGTATAAAAGCATGTTCTCAAACAGTTATGAGGGCATCACTGGGTATGACACGCATATCCGCATCAAGTCCAACACAAAGCCTGTCTATTGTAAGGCAAGGCCGGACCCCTATGCGTTGAAAAGTCAGGTGGAGGAAGAGCTAGAGAAACAGAGAACAGAGTGCTAGTAAAAACTGACAAAAGTGAATGGGCTACCCAGATTGTGGTAGAGCCCAAAGCAGACAAAACTGTACGCTTGTGCGCTGACTACAAAGTTACTATATCAACCAAGCAGTTGATGATGAACAGTACCCGTTACCTACATCACAAGATTTGTATGCAGCACTCTGTGGGTCAAAGGTTTTCTCTAATCTTGGCCTTTCGCATGCTTACGCTCAACTGAATGTTGACAAAGAGAGTTAATAGTATCTCACTATCAACACACACAAGGGACTGTACTCATACATCAAGCTGCCATATGGTATAAAGTCCTCTCCTAAAATCTTACAGGTTACAATGGATAAGATTTTGCAAGGAATTCCAAATTGCTTATGCAATCAAGATGATGTGCTGATTGCAACAACAGCAAGGAAGAAAATCTAGAAGTGTTAGATTTAGTGCTTCAAAGGTTGAATTCCCACAATGTAAAATTGAAAAAGGGCAAATGTGCTTTTGTGCAGCCCGAGGTTGTGTGCCGTGGTCTGAAAGTTGATGCAAATGGCTTGCAACCAGTGAAGGAAAAGATTGATGCTGTCATCAATGCTCCAAAGCCACAGAATGTGTCTGAGTTAAGATCTTTCCTTGGAATGGTCCAGTACTATTCACATTTCTTACCTGAGTTAGCAACCATGTTAGCTCCATTGCATGAGCTCCTCAAGAAGGATGTCCAGTGGAAGTGGACCAAAGCGCAACAGGAAGCTTACGATGCTTGTAAGAGAAGTCTCTCGAGCGATGCTCTACTTGTGCACTACGACAGAGCATGAGCTTAAGTTAGTGTGTGAGGCTTCTAGATATAGTGTGGGAGCTGTCATAGCCACGTAATGGATGACAGCCAAGAGAAACCAATCGCGTTCGCATTGCGAACCCTCACAAAGAGCAAAAGAAATTACGCGTAAATTGAAAAGGAAGCACTCGCCATAGTGTTTGGAATCAAGAAATTCCAACAGTTCCTGATTGGCAGAAACTTTACCCTGATAACCGATCACAAACCATTCCTAGCAATATTAGGGCCTAAATCTGCCATCCCTGCAATGGCCACATCAAGAATGCAACATTGGGCAATGTTGTTGTCACAATATGACTACACGATTGAATATCATGCTTCAAAGCAAAACGCAATCGCAGATGCCTTGTCTAGGTTGCCACATGAAGACTCGTGTCGGGAGTGAAGGTGAGATTTTCACGCTAGGTGCAGTTGACAAAGACTTTCCCGTGAATGAAACCGAGATTGCAAATGAGACTCAAAAGGACTCGGTACTGAAAAGAGTGTATGAAAACACCTTGAATGGATGGACTGATCAGTGTCTGGACACAGAGTTGAAACCATTCCATAACCATCGTACTGAATTGTCTTGTGAGCAAGGTTGTATCAAGTGGGGAAACAGAGTGGTGGTACCTTCTTCTTTGAGAGATAGAATTCTGGTCGAAATTCATACTGAACATCCAGGGATCGTCAGTATGAAATCAAATACAAGAAGTTTTGTTTACTGGCCTGGATTGGACAGTGATCTTGAATTACTTGTCAGCAAATGCAGTGCTTGCCAAAATTGCAGAAACAAACCACCCAAAACTCCACTACAACCCTGGTCATGGCCAAGTAGACCTTTTCAGAGAGCGTACATGTAGACTTCTGTGAGAAAGCAAATGATTATTTCCTGGTACTTGTAGATAGTCACTCAAAGTGGATTGAAGTGAAACACATGGGTTCAAATACTACAACTGAACGTACCATAGATGAGTTGAGGTCTATCTTTGCATGTCATGGTTTACCTGAAGAGCTTGTTTCTGACAATGGCCCTCAGTTCCGTTCGGCTCTATTCCAAGAGCTCATGAAACACACTCTCGTTCCACCATAATAAACTTTCTTGCTTCCTTGCATGAATGATTGAAAGCCACGATAGTAAATATATGAAAAATCAAACATAAAACAGGAAGTATTTTTTTCCTGACTAAAAAAATAACTTGCTAGGTACAAAGAAATAAGAACGACCATGGTGAACATCAAAAACTCCACATTATATCTGCCTCTCCAAGGAACACGTCATCTCAAAAATCTTTGCATTATCCAAGTGACTAATCACACAACTTGATGTACAGTATAGTACATAAAACAAGTACTTATTGGACAATCTAACTGAAGTCTTACTCTGGGAATATGCAGCACATTTCCTCAAACTAAATATATTCTTCTGGGATTAGTGTTTTTTCCAAGGATTTTAATAGGGCGTGAAGAATTTTGCTGAATGTTTACTAGTTGCTTTTAGGAGACCTCCCTGGAGTAGATCTTGTTCAAAATGAAAAACAAACTATTTTGGTTGAACATAGATAATAACCAAGTATGGTAGTTGCTGGTTATAATTTAACAGAGAGGAGGAAATCTGCTCAATCAGCACTTTTATCTGTGTCCTCAATATAAACTTACTTTTCTTCCATGTCAACAAAGCAGACATGATCAGTTGAATTGACAATGAGATGGGACTGGGAATATATATATATAAATATATAATATATATTTTAAATTTCATGTTTTTAAAACTACTAAATGCTTTTGCTTTTTCCCCCCCATATGCACAAATCTTCCTAGATAAAATTGTTTTGGCAGTTAGTCCAATATTGTTTTCAAAAAGTTGTACATGTGAAGCTTTAAGGTTCATTCACAAAATAATTTACACTTTCTAACAGAAAGTTTCTATCTCAAGAATGCTCAAACAAAATGATTAAAAATAAGATCTGTGGCATTACTCAGATAAAAATTTTAAAAAACTTTTCCTCTTAAGGTCTCCCATCTTTTCTGGCCTCCTCTATCTCTCTTTTGTTTATCTGTATGCGCCTTGTTTTCAAATCCCTCCATGGCCTCGCCCCTCCCTATCTTTGTAATCCCCTCCAGCCCCACAACCCTCAGATATCTGTGCTCCTCTAATTCTGGCCTCTTGAGCATCCCCAATTTCAATGCTCCACCATTGGTGGTCGTGCCTTCAGCTGGCAAGGCCCTAAGCTCTGGAGTTCCCTGCCTAAACCTCTCTATCTCCCTTTCCTCCTTTAAGACGCTTCTTAAAACTTACCTATTTGACCAAGCTTTGGTCATCTGCCCTAATATTTCCTTATGTGGCTCAGTGTCAAATTTTGTTTTATAACACTTCTGTGAAGCGCCTTGGGACATTTTACTATGTTAAAGGCGCTATATAAATACAAGTTGCTGTTGTTGTAGACATTTTCTCTCATTGTCCTTTTTCTAGCTCTTTGTCTCTTATTCTTCTCACTCTTTCTGTAACTTCCTCGATCAGTACCTCTCGTTCTCTGGTCATCTTTCTTTGGTTTGTCTCCCATGCCCTTTATAGCCCCAATTTTAACCTGTGCTGAGAGATGGCGAGGCGGTCAGGGATTACAATTGGGGAGGGGAGGGGTGGGAAGCCCAGTACAGGCCCCAAGGTTTCCCTGTAGGGCACAAACACTACAGCTCCTCCTGGCCCACAAGGAAGCAAAAAATATTTTAAGTAACTTACATCACCTAGGCCTGCTCCCACATGGCATCAGGTTTCGCTGGCAAGGCCGGTACCAGGCGCTGAACATGGGACTGTGCGTTAAAGTCTACTTAGGGTCCGAATTACGTAATTGGACTGTGACTTTTGAATATTTACGAGGCTTGCCTGCCTGCAGTGAATGTGTTACACGCCTCTCAAAACCCGGGAGTTAAAATTATGGCCGCAAGAGTGCGGTGCCAAGCTAGAGGGCACTGCCTCTATTTTAGCTCCCGCACACTCTGTTTTCATACGGCGCGGAGGGTTAAAATCAACCCATGTTTCTTTCACATTTGTTATTTTTTCTCTCTCTATATGTATAGATCTTTCTTTATTTTAACCCAGGCCCACCCTGCAGGGTCCAGGGTGGACGGCAACCCCCGCCCCCCATGACGTGTTTGGCGTCGGGCTCGGTCAATTTTAACTCCCAGGCTTCATTTAAATAAGATTAACTGGCTGCATTGCAAATCAGGCAGCCCGCCCTCATGATGAGTGCACAACTCATGAAAACTGGTTGGCAGACAGGAAGCAAAGAGTTGGAATAAACGGGTCTTTTTCCGAGTGGAAGGCAGTGACTAGTGGGGTACCGCAGGGATCGGTGCTAGGACCCCAGTTATTCACAATATATATTAATGATCTAGACGAGGGAACTAGATGTAATATCTCCAAGTTTGCAGACGACACAAAGCTGGGTGGGCGTGTGTGCTGTGAGGAGGATGCAGAGAAACTCCAGTACGATTTGGACAGGTTGGGCGATTGGGCAGATGCAGTATAATGTGGATAAATGCGAGGTTATCCACTTTGGTGGCAAAAACAGGAAGGCAGATTATTATCTGAACGGCAATAGATTGGGAAAAGGGGAAGTGCAACAAGATCTGGGTGTCCTTGTGCACAAGTCGCTGAAGGTAAGCATGCAGGTGCAGCAGGAGGTTAAGAAGGCAAATGGTATGCTGGCCTTCATAGCGAGAAGATTCGAGTACAGGAGCAAGGATGTCTTGCTGCAGTTGTACAGGGCCTTGGCGAGACCACACCTTGAGTATTGTGTGCAGTTTTGGTCACCTTATCTGAGGAAGGATGTTCTTGCCATGGAGGGAGTGCAGCGAAGATTCACCAGACTGATACCTGGGATGGCAGGAATGACGTACGAAGAGAGATTGGGTCGATTAGGCTTATATTCGCTAGAGTTTAGAAGAATGAGAGGGGATCTCATTGAAACTTATACAATTCTAACAGGACTAGACAGACTAGATGCAGGAAGGATGTTCCCAATGGCGGGGGAGTCCAGAACCAAGGGTCACAGTCTAAGGATAAGGGGTAAGCCATTTAGGACTGAGATGAGGAGGAATTTCTTCACCCAGAGAGTGGTGAACCTGTGGAATTCTCTACCACAGAAGACAGTTGAGGCCAATTCATTAAATATATTCAAGAAGGAGTTAGATAGATTTCTTAAGGCTAAGGGGATCAAGGGATATGGGGAGAAAGCAGGGCCAGGGTACTGAATTTGGATGATCAGCCATGATCGCATTGAACGGCGAAGCAGGCTCAAGAGGCCAAATGGCCTACTCCTGCTCCTATCTTCTATGTTTCTATGTTTCTAACTCAAGGCCTTCTTGAAGCGGACATGCATCTCTTAAAGCAAGGTTGCATCCCTAGCCTGTAATATTAATTGTAAAACTGTGAAATACTTTGGCCTAGAAATTCGGTTGGTTGCGCCAGCGATTAGCGCCTAAAGAGCCCGAGATTTGGGGCGTTACCCAATTTTCGGACGTGCGCAGTGATCCCAGCGCATCCTGCCATATTGAGTAGCCTGTTAGCACCAGTGCTAAGTCTTTGCGCCCGCTCGCGGGCGCAGCCAGATCATGACATCATTTCATTGTGCAACACCTTTTTGGCGCCCCGTACCGGAAATTCAGTGGCGCCACCCCCTCCGTTCCGCCTGGCGCTATTAGTGACAGTTGGATGGAACGTTACCAGGTCCTTCTCGGACTCGGGGGGCGCTCTTTAAAGGGGACAGCACTAGTATAAAAGCGGCAGCCATTTGGCCTGGCCATCCTGCTCGCTGCTGGAGAGAGTTGCAGACCTTCAGTTACAGAGAGTTGTTCTTATTGAGCCAGAGGAGCCTTGGGACCTTCAGCCCTGTCCAAAACAGTTGGATCCAGAAATCTGACTGCGTCTTACTCGTCGGCCAGAATAATGGGAGCTGTTTTGGAGGGGAACGTCATCCTGGCTGAACAACTGGCAAGGGCACAGAGACGGAGGGAGAGGGGGCCGGGATTGGCCAGAAGGAGGAGGGCCAATGGACGTCGCCATATCCGACCATACGCTGCCAGGGTTTTCAGGCAGCAGGTCTCGTACCTTACCATGTCGGAGGAGCAGTGTCTGCGAAGACTCAGATTTGGTAAGGATGTTGTGACTGAGCTATGCCACCTGCTTGCTGGGGATCTGCAGCCGTGGATACGGTGCAGGACCACTCTGTCGGTGGCCGTGAAAGTCACTGTTGTGCTCAACTTTTACGCCAGCGGCTCGTTTCAGGCAGCAACTGGGGACATATCAAATATCTCTCAATTTGCGGTGCATTGCTGCATCCGGCAAGTGACAGCTGCCCTCTACAGAAGGAGGCGCGAATTAATCACCTTCCCTGTGACCTTGGAGAAGCAGGGGGAGCGCGCGCAGGGCTTCGCGGCTATTGCGGACTTCCCCATGGTGCAGGGGGCCATTGATTGCACACACGTGGCTTTGCGGGCGCCATTACAGAATCCGGAGGAGTTCCGTAACCGCAAGGGGTTCCACTCCCTTAATGTGCAGCTGGTCTGTGATCACCGGCAGGTGATCATGGCGGTGAACACACAATTCCCTGGCAGCAGCCATGACGCGTTCATCCTGTGGCAGACCTCAGTGGCTGACCTTTTTGAGGCCCCGGCTCACCCACGAGGCTGGCTTCTGGGCGACAAGGGCTATCCTCTCTGCCCATGGCTCATGACCCCGCTCCGTTTGCCCAGCACCCCGGCAGAAGAGCATTACAACAACAGCCATCAGGCCACCAGGAACATTGTGGAGCACACAATTGGTGTGCTGAAGCAGCGTTTCCGTTGTCTAGATCATTCGGGGGGCGCCCTACAGTACTCGCCGGAGCATGTGGCGCGCATCGTTGTTGTCTGCTGCATGCTCCACAATCTGGCCATTCGACGCACCCAGCCAATGCCAGCCGACCCTCAAGGTCCAGCAGAGCAGGCGGATGAGGAGGAGGAGGAGGAGGAGGAGGAGCATGCGGGCGAGGAGGATCAGGAGGAGGAGGAGGAGGAAGATGGGAGGGCTCTAGAAACTGGAAGGGCCGTTCGTCAGAGGCTCATAAGGACTCGGTTCTAGGCCCCTCGGACGGAATGGTGGCTGTGATTCGAACAGCGCCCTCCGGCTCGCAGTAAGCCTATGAAGGCCTCGATGATTGTAAATAGTGTACAGCTCGATTGTAAATAAAAAGTTTTCTTTATTTTCAAACAAGTGCTTCCTTCCAGCATGACAACCTATTGGTAACAGAAATCATAACTAACAAACTAACAGATAACTGTCTGGCAACCCGGCGAAACTAACCAAAACATAACAAACAAACACAGCAGGTGTGGACGGCCTTAAATCCGGAAAAAAGGCACGTCTTAGCACCTCCCTCTACTGGTGACCCCTTGATGGAGACCGACTCCTCTTACGAGGTCGGCCCCTTCCCTCCCCGCAGCTCCTCCGTAATTGGACCCCAGTGGCTGCATCAAGGCTGGGGGACGCCTGCTGAGTGTCTGGAAGCGCTGAAGCCCCTGAGGGATGGCCTGGACGACCTCTGGGCTTGGAGGGCCCGCAAGCAGGCTGCTCCAACTGGGCATGTCTGCTAGCAGTCTGCCGCGCAGGTGGTGGCAGCTGCACTGCTGACGTGCCAGCGGTGGCATCAGGACTGCTCACATGCAGAGAGAGGACATCTGCACCATGGTCGGCCGACACACTAGCACTCTGACGGGGCCGCACCAGATCATCCGCCACAATCGACTGCTCCACAGATTCATGGCCTGCTGTGGTGCTGCAAGAGCCTGGGGTGATCCTGCCTGATGCAGCTAGGGTGGCAGCAGAGAGTGTTCGCGTGGCCTCAATTTGCGTGTGGACGAGGCCAGCAAGTGAATGCATGGCAGCAGTGAGGACCCGCGTGGCAGGTGCCAGTGCTTCGGAAAAGCCATGGACAGTCCTTTCCACTGCTTTGGACAAGGCCGGAACAGTCCTTTCCACTGCTTCGGACAAGCCCTGGACAGACCTTTCCACTGCCTCGGACAAGCCCTGGACAGACCTTTCCACTGCCTCGGACAAGCCCTGGACAGACCTTTCCATTGCTGCCCCGAAGCCCTGGACAGACCTTTCCATTGCTGCCCCGAAGCCCTGGACAGTCCTTTCCATTGCTGCCCCAAAGTCCAGCACACTCTTTGCCAGTGTGTCGATCGACTCAGGCATCCTCCCCACTGCAGCCATAAGCTCAGTGTGCCTGAGCGCTCATTTCAGCAAGGCTACGCACCTCCTCTGCACTCCGTGCAGCAGTCATGGTGGCCTGCCTCGCCCTCCGGGGAGACGGCCCCAGAGCGTCCCTACCCCCCGCGCGTTGCTGCAGGCCGCTGGTTCCTGCAACTGGCTCCTCATCAGAGCCCCCCCCCTCCCTCCCCTCAAGGGAACTACTATCCCCAGTCTCCACATGCGGTGGCTCCCCTGAGGCTGGCGCGGATGGTCCGGCTTCCTCCTGGTCGTCGCCTCCGGAGGCACTGGCACTGGCAGCATGAGGGGCCGGCTCCCAAGCTGGTGATGCAGCATCTGAAAGCAGGGAGGTTGAAGAGTGGCTTTAGCAAAAGGAGTTTGGCAGCAAGGGATGCAACAGTGTGGCAATGCTATGACATGGGTCCACATTGAGAAAGCATGCTGGCGGGGGAAACAACTGGAAGGTGACAGCTGTAATAGTTGAGAACCTTACCATCGCTGTGGACAATGGGGTCGGCAGCTGCAGTGGTGACAGGACCACTCAGATGTCCTCCCACAATCTGGTGGACTCTCTCTCCTCGAGATCCGTCAGAGGCTCCAGTTGAGGACGGCCTCCTCTGGTGCGAAGCTGTTCCTTGCGGTTTCTCGCCAGCTTCGCCTGCAGGGCAAAGGACGGGAAGTGATGTTACATGATGCCCTGAGTTATGATCTTATGCCCCCCATGGTGGAACAGCCCTTACATGATGCCCTGAGTTATGATCTCATGCCCCCCATGGTGGAACAGCCCTTACATGATGCCCTGAGTTATGATCTCATGCCCCCCATGGTGGAACAGCCCTTACATGATGCCCTGAGTCAAATGTGCATGTGTGTGACCAGAAAGGGCCATGGGTGCTTGCTGACAGATGGCCAGTGGGGCATAGCGCACCCTGTAGCCATAAAGTCAGGTGCTAATGGTGGGATGCATAAGTTTACATTAACTCCACTCACCCTCATGACCAGAGTGAGGTCGTTGAATTTCTTCCTGCACTGCACAGGGCTCCTGGTCGCCATGCTGCTGGAGTTGACCCTCTGAAAAACATCCCTCCAAGCTCGTCGGTAGTCCTTATGATTAGGCCTCCTGCCATTGTCGGGGTAGAGGACATCTCGCCGGCACTCCACTGCGACCACCAATTCCTCCAGAGACTCATTGTTGAAGCGCTCTGCTCTCTGCCTCACCCTCTCCATATGCTCCAAGTTTTTTGCGCCAGAGAAGGGCCTGCGCCGATTTGCAGGCCTACAAGGCGCAGACTGTGGATGCTGGAGCTGCCTGACCCACCCCTTTAAGAGCTGGCCAGTGCCTGGAAGTCTCGTGGTCATGGGTAATTGAGAGCACCTGCGCTGCAGCTGGACGCCCCGATATTGGGTTGTGCCGGCATGTTAGCACCTTAGGTGCCCCGTGTAACGCCTGAACTCGCGCCTCAATCACCTTTGGGGCGCTGCAAACCAATATCGCACGAGGTGTCGATAAGTTGCGTCTGGCTATAAAATTTGCGCTCCGCCAATTCTAACGCCCAAGCGAGGCTATACCCAATTTCTAGGCCTTTGAGTTCACAGATGAGTCGAACGGCTGCTCCTCACTTTTCAAATGACTCCCTGGAGGTCCAAGTGGAGGAAGCGAGAACAAGAAGGGAGCAGCTGTACACCAAAGCTCGCAAAGGCATCTCCAAGGCCAGAATGAAGTCAGTGACACCAGCATCACCCACAGGACTTGGGATCAACAGACAAAGAGATTCAATTACCTCAGAAGACAAGGGTGAGTCCAGCTCTTTACCTTCCCACCTCTCAGCACTCCGGTCACCCCTCCCCCACCACACTTAATAATTCCCACTTCTCCATCACTTCCTTCAGGATAGCACATTGACATATTGCCACACCTCTTTCTCATTCTAAACAGGCCTCTTCCTTTCCTCTCTTCACATACTTACATCATTCTGTTCTCACATACTACCACTTGCACAACTCCTTTCGAGGGTCTTGCGAATAGTCGTCGTCTGCTGCACCCTACACATAGCGCAGCAGCGAGGCTTGGTTCTGATGAGGAAGACGCCGCTGAGCGCAGAGCCTCATCGGAGGACGAGGATGAGGAGGCTTACCATGAGGTTGATTAACGAGGATGAGAAACACCTGGACGACCCGGCAGTCCCATTGCGACCAGTACGCGAGCACGTTGCTGCCCATCACGTCAGGGATACCTTCATCAATGGCAGATTTCAATAACTTCATGCAGCTCATACATATGACTACCACGCACGTACGCAGGTTTGCATCACCCAACACCATGCAGCGGTCAAACAATAATTCGTTCATTTTGACTCTCACCACCATTGCTGGGTGTGAAATGACCCCTGACCCTTCAGTCTGTTACTTCCATTTCATCACATAAATTTGCCAACGACCTCCAAGTATGACAATTAGATGATTTATTAACAGCACTTCATAGCATACTAACATGACATTGATAAAGAAAGACACACCCGAGTGACTACCCTTGTGACTATTTGTGTGGGATCTTTCTTTTCTGGGTGCTTCTACGTTGTGCTACTCCTGCTGCTTTAGCAGAGGTCGAGGCAGCCGCCTTATCTACGTGCTGCGCCTGTTTTGACGCCTTTGGCGGTCGTCCTCTGGGGTTTGGAGTCACTGATGTCTCCGCCAAAGTCTGCTCCTCCTGCAACTGTGCATGCGCAGACTCGGCCATCTGGGGCTCTGACCGAGGGGTTGGCGGTCAGAGCGCTTGGAGCGGAGCCCTCACTTCCATGTCCCCTCTCACCATCGCCCCTCTCATGAACCACCCGCACTTCCCTGCTAGCAAGTAGCTGGAGAGCACCTTGCTGCACTTCAGTGGGGCCATGAGGGTCCACCTCTATATGACATCCCTCCTACAAAGGATGTCGATGAGCCTCTGGTTTCTCTCCTCCATAGATGGCCATCTCTCCTCCATTTTTCCCCCCATCTCTCCTCCATAGAGGAGTATCTATTTTGAAGAGAAACCATGTTCTCATGCGACTGGCTCAGTGTCTCCTCCATGCAGGTGGCCATCCTATCCATGGAGGAAGCTATAGTTGCCAATGAGTGCGCCATGGTGTTGGTCATGCTGGAGATGGACTCCTCCATTCTCTGCACACTCGCAGTCACAAAACCAGTCAGAGCCTCCTGCACTTGTTCCTGCAGCTCCAGGATTGCCCTCTTCCTGGATGGCCCGAGGTTCAGCGTCTGCATGCAGCTGAACAGAGCTAAGAGACTCCTGCGCACTCCAACGAAGGGTCTCCACTGCTGTCAATGTCTCCACCATCTGCTGCTACTCAGTTGTGATCTGTGAGACACCAGGTGGCAACACTACTCTATCTCGTGACATACCCACCGAGGTGTGCGAGTCTGCGCTGGTGCTGGGTTGCGTTGTCTGAGATGACGCTGCGCCCTCAGAGGCAGAGGCTCCTCTGAGGAGTCTTCTTGTTGTTGCCCCTGGACATTGGGGGGTGGGGGGGGGAAGGGGGGCACTTGATGGACCTGTGTTACAGATACAGGATGTCTACTGCAGGCAATAACCATTATCCACATGATGAGCATTCATCTCGTCTTGACATCACTCTCCATATGAGGCAATGATGAAAGGTATGCAATTGTATGGAAATTCATTCTGTCACCAGCTTCTTCTACTGAGCCCCTCTCTCATTCCCTCACTTCCGGAATGTCCACCACTCCAGCAATCTCCAGTGCTGCCTCATCTGCACTTGTCAGATATAACATGGTTTGTGGAGGCCATCCTCCCATTCTCTCCCTCTTATTGTGGGTTATCTTTTCCTGCAAGGAGGGAAAGAAGAGAAGGTTCAGTGAGAGTGATGGTATGAGTGTAAGGAATGGAATGGCATAGAGCTTTACACTGACAATTAGATGAAGTGAGTTAGCAATACCAAGTTGCCTCCTTTTGTGTTGTTAGTTGCTGTCATTGCATAACGATGAGGCTCAGTGTGAGGGCTGCATAGTAGGATGGCGACCTGATAGTGTAGATAGAGTTAGAGGGATGGATGAAGGTACAAGAGATGTTGGGCTGTATTGCGTTGTGCAGGAGTAGGGGTGGCAATGTAGAGTGGTGCGAATGTGATGAGACAGCAGCATCAAGGTAATTGTGGCTTAATACTCACTTTTCCTGATCTTACTAGATCATTGAACCTCTTGCGGCACTGTGGCCAAGTGCGAACCACCACTGACAGCCCCGCAACCGCCTGCGATATCTGCAGCCACGCTGCCTTTGTCTGCTGGGGAGGCCTCTTCCTGCTGTCCGCAGGGAAGAGAACCTCCCTACGTGCTCTCACTCCCTCCACAAGATGATGGAGGGACTCATCTCTGAAGCGAGGTGCTGCTTGTTGGCGCTGCAAGTTCATAGTGCAGAGACTCAAACACTGACAGCACTGAACGCTATCCATTTGCAACTGACAGTAACTGGGGCCATGGCCCCTTTAAATAAACCAACAATAATCGCGTCATCTGGTGACGTCACCCGACCCGCACCCTTTAATAGGGCCCGAAAACGCGCAAGGTGCAAGGGCCACTAGGGCAAGATTTGATTTATCGACGGGATCCACGCAGCAGTGGGGTCACCCCCCGCCGCCAACCTCTCCCACCTTGAAGTTGCCCAGGTAGGCGAAATTGCAGCCAAAGTCTTGCTACAATCGTACAGGGCCTACAGTATTGTGCACAGTTTTGGTCTCCTTATCTAAGGAAGGATATACTTGCCTTGGAGGCGGTGCAACGAAGGTTCACTAGATTGATTCCTGGAATGAGAGGGCTGTCCTATGATGAGAGATTGTGCAGAATGGGTCTATACTCTCTGGAGTTTAGAAGAATGAGAGGTGATCTCATTGAAACATACAAGATTCTGAAGGGAATTGACAGGGTAGACGCTGAGAGGTTGTTTCCCCTGGCTAGCGTGTCTAGAACTAGGGGGCATAGTCTCAGAAAAAGGGGTAGGCCATTAAAGACTGAGATGAGGAGGAATTTCCTCACTCAGTGGGTTGTAAATTTTGGGGAATTCTTTGCCCCAGAGGGCTGTGGATGCTGAGTCTTTGAGTATATTCAAGGCTGAGAAAAGAACATAAGAAATAGGAGCAGGAGTAGGCCTGGAGACTCCACTTTCCTGCACTATCCCCATATCCCTTGATTCCCTTAATGTACAAAAATATATTGATCTCAGTCTTGAATATGCTCAACGACAGCCTCCACAGCCCTCTGGGGTAGGGAATTCCAAAGATTCACCACCCTCTGAGTGAAGAATTTTCTCCTCATCTCAGTCCTAAGTGGCCGACCCCTTATTCCGAGACTGTGACTGCTGGTTCTAGACTCCCCAGCCAGGGGAAACATCCTCCCTGCATCTACCCTGTCAAACGCTGTAAGAATTTTGTATGTTTCAATACGATCACCTCTCATTCTTCTAAACTCTAGAGAATATAGGCCTAGTCTACGCAATCTGTTCTCATTGATTCCTGGGATGGGGGGGGATTGTCCAGTCTGGTGAACTTTTGTTGCACTCCCTCTATGGCAAGTATATCCTTCCTTAGGTAAGGAGACCAAAACTGTACACAATTCTCCAGGTGTGGTCTCACCAAGGCCCTATATAATTGCAGTAAGACGTCTTTACTCTTATACTCAAATCCACTTGTAGTAACGACCAACATACCATTTGCTTTCCTAATTGCTTGCTGTACCTGCATGTTAACTTTCAGTGATTCGTGTACAAGGACACCCAGGTCCCTCTGAACACCAACACTTCCCAATCTCTCACCATTTAAAAAATACTCTGCTTTTCTATTTTTCCTACCAAAGTGGATAACTTCACATTTCTCCACATTATATTCCATTTGCCATGTTCTTGCCCACTCACTTAGCTTGTCTATATCCCTTTGAAGCCTCTTTGGATCCTCCTCACAACTTACATTCTCACCCAGCTTTGTGTCATCAGCAAACTTGGATAGATTACATTTGGTGAATAGCTGAGGCCCAAGCACTGATCCTTGTGGTACCCCACTAGTTACAGCCTGCCAACCCGAAAATGACCTGTTTATTCCTACTCTCTGTTTTCTGTCCGTTAACCAATCCTCAATCCATGCTAGTATATTACCCCCAATCCCATGAGCCCTAATTTTGTTCAATAACCTCGTGTGGCACTTTATCGAATGCCTTCTGAAAATCCAAATATCCCACATCCATTGGTTCCCCCTTATCTATTCTGCTAGTTACAACCTCAAAAAACTCTTAATAGTTTCGTCAAACACGATTTCCCTTTCATAAATCCGTGTTGACTCTGCCCAATCCTATTATTATTTTCTAAGTGCCCTGTTACCACATCCTGAATAATAGATTCTAGCATTTACCCTACTACTGATTTCAGGCTAACTGGTCTGTAGTTCCCCGTTTTCTCTCTCCCTCCTTTCTTAAATAGTGGGGTTACATTTGCTACCTTCCAATCCGCGGGAACTGTTCTAGAATCTATGGAATTTTGGAAAATGACAACCAATGCATCCACTATCTCTATAGCCATCTCTTTCAAAACGCTAGGATGTAGGCCATCAGGTCCAGGGGATTTATCGGCTTTCAGTCCCATTAATTTCTCCAGTACTATTTTTTTACTAATACTAATTTCTTTCAGTTCTTCATTCTCGCTAGACCCTTGGTTCTCCACTATTTCCGGGAAGTTTTTTGCGTAAAGACAGATACAAAAGCATATAGAACGATAGATAGATAGATATTTGAACTCTAGTGGAATCAAGGGATATGGAGATCGGGCGGGAAAGTGGAGTTGAGGTCGATGATCAGCCATGATCTTATTGAATGGCGGAGCAGGCTCGAGGGGCCGTATGGCCTACTCCTGCTCCTATTTCTTATGTTCTTATGTTCCAGAAGGCATTCAATAAGGTTCCACACAAGAGACTGTTAGCTTAAAGTAAAGCTCATGGAATTGAGGCAAATTATTGACCTGGTTAGGAGATTGGTTAGGCGGTAGAAGACAGAGAGTAGGGATAATGAGTATGTACTCAAATTGAAAGAAAGTGACTAGTGGTGTCCCACAAGGATTTTTGCTGGTACCTCAACCAACGTTCCCTATAAGCTGCACAGCCGCACAGCTCTATGCCGGTCCCATCAATGTTAAAGTTCGCGCATGCATGAAGCTGTGAATGGGCCGCGTCGCCCCTTAAAGGACATGCGCACCCAAAAAAATAATTACTGGGAACATTGGCCTCAACTATTTATTAATGACTTAGACAACACAATAGTGCGCCATATATCCAAGTTTGCCAATGAAGCAAAGATTGATGGCATAGTTAGTAGTGTAGACAGGAGCATAAAAATACAAAGAGACATTAATAAATTAAGTGAGTGGGCAAAACTGTGGCAGATGGATTTCAATGCAGGTAAGTGTGAGTTCATCCATTTTAGACTAGAAAAGGATAGATCGGAGTATTATTTAAATGGTGAAAAGCTAGGAACAGTGGAGATCCAGAGAAATTTAGGGGTCCATGTACACTGATTATGAAAATGTAGTAAAAAATAATCAAAAAGGCTAATGGAATGTTAGCCTTTATAACTAGAGGGTTGGAATATAAAGGGGAGGAGGTTTTGCTACAGCTATACAAAGCCCTGATTAGACCACATCTGGAGTACTATGTGCAGTTCTGGGCACCGCACCTTCGAAGGGATATACTGGCCTTGGAAGGAGTGCAGCGCAGATTCATCAGAATGTTACCATGGTGCCAAGGGTTAAATTAGGAGGAGAGATTACATAAATTAGCCTTGTATTCCCTGGAATACAGACAGTTAAGGAGTGGTTTGATTGAGGTTTTTAGGATTTTGAAAGGAATTGATAGGGTAGATAGAGAGAATAATTTTCCACTGGTGGGGGGGGGGGGGGGGGGGGGAGTCTAGGACAAGCGAACATAACCTTAAAATCAGAGCCAGGCCATTCAGGAGAGAAGTTAGGAAACACTTCCTCACATAAAGAGAGGGTAGAACTCTCTCCCACAAAAAGCAGTAGAAAGGGGTCCTTTAACAAGCGTTAAGCTCCTAATTTACATATTCAAGAGGCCTCACGCCCGTTTTAGGTGACCACCCAAGGTAACAAAAAATGGACCCCATGCATTTGGCAGTGAGACCCAATGCCAGCGCAGATTGGATGCAGGCTGTCCCACTGCTAAATTGGTATGCATTGTGCGGTTTTATTGCCTGATAAATGGGTGCAACGCTTACCAATATCTACCCCCATGATTCCATTTTAATTCAGCTAACTAAAAGGTTGAGTTTGAGTAAACTGGAACCTAGGAACAAAATCCAAGAATGCTTCCAAATCTGATTAAAAGAAATAAGAACGACTAAGCACGGCATAATAGCAATGCCATATTTTAAGCTTACCGGAAAGTGATTCTGCACCAGTATTAAACAGCTATCAGATAAGTGGGCAGTGCTGACTGTGGCATTAAACAAGACACAAGGGTGTGAACCACAACATGATATGTAAATATGAAAGTCAAAAAAACAAGGCGAGACTGGCTGGCAACAAGCAGCACCAAAATGTCTCCCAGTCGGCCACACAGCAAGATTCTTATCTTCATTTGTCTTTAGTGTATGTTAGTTGGCTGTGATATTACAACTGCTGAATAAGGGTAAGCTCCCCCAAGAAGCAGCTGAAAGGCTAAACGACTGCCAGATCCCATCTATAGTGAAATTAATTAAGCCAAATCATTATTATTATGGCATACAATGAAATTTGTGCTTGATAAACTAATAAATGTTAAAATTTCACTTGACTGTAATACTGACCAACAAGAGGACACAAACTGTTTTTTCGTACTTGCACACATCAACTTACAGGCTTTTGGTAACATTCTCATAGTAATAAATTTAAAAATTGCAATTTTTCTCCTCCCTTAATTCAATAAAAACACTTAAGAGAAACATCACACGAAAGGAAAAAAATATTTTAACCAAACACTATAGAATGAATACTGAATAATTTCCACTTCAAATGTTCCCTTTAAATAGATCTTTTCATCAGTACACAAGCTGTGAACTGCTATATATACTTTACTAGCTGAAGTGCCCGGCGGTGCCGAGGCTTTTTCGAGGGCATGTTGTTGTTGGAAGAGAGAGAGAGAGCGCGACTGGGGGGTAGAGAGAGCGCGATTGGGGGGGAAGAGAGAGCGGGTGGGGGAAGAGAGCGGGTGGGAAGGGGGGGGGGAAGGGAAGGGAGGGGGGGGAAGGGAAGGGAGGGGGGGGAAGGGAAGGGAGGGGGGGAAGGGAAGGGAGGGGGGGAAGGGAAGGGAGGGGGGGAAGGGAGGGGGGAAGGGAGGGGGGGAAGGGAAGGGAGGGGGGGGAAGGGAAGGGAGGGGGGGGAGGGGAAGGGAGGGGGGGGAGGGGAAGGGAGGGGGGGAGGGGAAGGGAGGGGGGGGAAGGGAAGGGAGGGGGGAAGGGAAGGGAGGGGGGGGAAGGGAAGGGGGGAAAGGGAGGGGGGGAAGGGAGGGGGGGGAAGGGGGGGCAAGGGGCGGGGGGGAGGGAGGGGGGGAAGGGGGGCGGGGGGGGAAGGGGGGGCGGCAGGGCGGGGGCGGAAGGGGGGGGGCGGGGGGGAAGGGGCGGGGCGGGGGCGCCCAGGCCGAGAGCCCCTCTCTCCGAGCCCCGCCCCCCCCCGGCCGAGAGCCCCGCTCTCCGAGCCCCGCCCCCCCCCCCGGCCGAGCCCGATTGCGGCTCGGAGAGACGGCAGGCGGCCGAGCCCCGCCCCCCACCCGGCTGAGCCCGATTGCGGCTCTGAGAGACGGCCGGCGGCCGAGCCCCGCCCCCCCCCCGGCCGAGCCCGATTGCGGCTCTGAGAGACGGCCGGCGGCCGAGCCCCGCCCCCCCCCCCCCGCCAAGCGCGGAACAGAGACGCCGCGTCTCACCTGCTCCTGCTGCGCGCGCGCGCACCCTGACCCTCGTGGCTGACGCCGTTGCCCTGGGTAACGTGACACGGCCGGGGGGGGGGGGGGGGGGGTGAGGAGCTTAGCAGAAGCGCAGTCACCTAGCTCGGGCCTGGCTGGGCAAGAAAGGCGCAGGCTTTGAGGCCTAAGAAAAAAACGGGCAAAGGTAGGAAAAAGAATGTTCAGGTTAGGTTTAAAAACAATTTAATAAATTCAATTTTATTTTGGTGGAAATGTATATTTGAAAAGAAAGACGCAGGAAGCAGGAAAAAGAATGGAAGCAAGATGGCGGCGACTCACCTCGGTTCAGAACGATAAGGCCCGGCCACACACGCACCGATTGGCCCGGCGGCACACGCCAGCAACCCGGCGTACGATTGGTCGAGCTCGAGGTCACTCTGTTGCTAATGAGCGGATAATGAGATGCTAATGAGCGGAATGTTGAAGGTTTTTGGGATACCGCGGGCGCGATTTTAGCCCGGCCGAAACGTAAATACGCTTAAAACCGTCTCGGAAGCGTAAGCTTTCTTTGGAGGTAACGCGCGCGTAGGTATGCCCTGTAACTTTCGAGCGCATAGCCCGACAGACGCACAGGCGATGAATGACAGAATGACAGAATGACAGAAGTACCGATTTATATATATAGAAGATAAGATACTTACAAGAATGTTTGTTCACCCCCCACCTTTACATTAAGAATGCTTAGTAAATTGAAGTTTACCAGTGCTACTTTCTGGCAATAATAGTTTAATTACATCATAGCATTTTTTAAATTTCCTTTTCTCCCCTCCCCTTTCTCTCCTGAATGCCTTAACTCCTTGTTGTGGTCCAGTTCCACAGGCACTGGGCGCTCCCTCAGATATCTCACCCAAGTGACTATTATTTATGCGCGTTCTTTGACAGAGTGCAGGTGGGTTATTCAATTGCAGGTAGTATCAGCCAAACCTAATCTTATCCTCACCCAATCCCTATATATGTGCATTTCCAGCTGGGGTCACCGGACAGAGATCAGGAACTAGAAGCCAGGGATGCTAAATCCACTTATAACAACAGAAAACGCTGGAAAAACTCAGCAGGCCAGGGCAGCATCCGTGGAGAGAGAAACAGAGTTAACGTTTCAGGTCGAAGACCCTTCACCAGAAATCCACTTGTAGTGTTCCTACTGAATCCTGGCTGAGATCAGCTAACTTAGTACAGACTGGGGATCAAACTCGGGATCATTCCTGGTTTGTATGGTTCAGCCACTCACGGGATAAATTTGGTATGCCAACAGGGTAGCCCATTTCCTAAAGTGACTGTAACGATTTTTTAAAAACTCTTAATTAAAAAATTGTAACTTTTAAAAATTGTATTGGTTCTGAATTGTCAACTGATTTATGGTTTTGCAGGATGTATGCTAGATATTCATTCCATTGACCGTGGCTAGATGCTGCATCCTGTGGAAGTCTGTTGGTTTCAACACATGCAGCCTGACCAATTCTTTGCTTATCAAACTTAACTCTTTAAAACTTTTTCAAATACTGTAATAGTTTAAGATTGGCCTATTTCTTGCTAGATTCCTATGATGGTGTAGTGTAAAACATATAAAATTAGAGAATACACAATGGGAATAGGCATGGTTATGATACTAGACTAGCAACCCAGAGGTGTAAGCTCAAATGCTATCATAGCAAGTTATGAAACTGAATTCAATAAATCTAGTCATTTGTGGGCTGGCATTAGAAAGAATGACCAAAAAGGCTGGCAGATTGTTATAGAAACCCAACTACTTCAACAATGTCCTTCAGAGAAAGGAATGTGCCACCACTACCTTTTCTAACTAACATATGACTCTTAATGATCTAGCAAGCCTGAAAAAGTAGTTAATGAATAAGTCCCACCCCATATTCTCAAGGCAATTCGGCATGGGCAATAAATGTAGCATTAACAAAAAAACTGAACCAGAAAAAAGTTACCAAATGACAGCGAGATTCATGTCAGAGAGATTCACAGAATCACAGAAATCACAGAAACCCCACAGTGCAGATAGAGGCCATTTCGGCCCATCGAGCCTGCACCGACACATATCCCACCCGATCCCTGTAACCCCTACACCAACACATATCCCACCCTATCCCCGTAACCCCACGTATTTAATCCCCCTAACACTAAGGGTCAATTTATCATAGCCAATCAACCTAACCTGCACATCTTAGGATTGTTGAAGGCCATTTGATGGTGTATTTGTTAAATAAAACAATTTCCGCTATGTATTTTGTTTAAAACATATATTACATGATGATGATATTCAGGTATATTTGAGAAATGAAATCCCAGCCAATGAAGTACATCTGCAGTGTAATCACTACGGTAATGTAGGAAATGTGGCAGCCAATTTTCACACAGGAAGGTCCCATTAACAGCAATGATTTTTATGACCAGATAATTCGTTTTTGGTGACGTTTGAAGGATATATGTTGGCCAGGCTTTGAGGGTGTCCTTGAAGTATTTCCTTGAAAAAGTGTAACATCCCCACCGACACCTGGGAATCCCTGGCCCAAGACTGCACAAAGTGGAGGAGAAGCATCCGGGAAGGCGCCGAACACCTCGAGTCTCTTCGCCGGGAGCAAGCGGAAGCCAAGTGCAGGCAGCGCACGTCAACCCAAGCACCCCACCCACCCGCCCCTTCAACCACCGTCTGCCCCACCTGTGACAGAGGCTGTAGGTCCTGCATTGGACTCATCAGTCACCTGCGAACTCATTTTTAATGTGGAAGCAAGTCATCCTCGGTTCTGAGGGACTGCCCAAAAGAGAGAGCAAGAGATAGATATGTTGGCCAGGACAGTGGGAGAACGCCCCTACTCTTCTTCATGGGATCTTTTATGTCCATCTGAGAGGAAAGCCAGAGCCTCGATATAATATTTAATCTAAAAGACAGCACCTCAAACAATGCAGCCCTCCCTTAGTATTACACTGAAGTACAGCCGAGATTATGTGCTCAAGTTTCTGGAGTGGGGCTTGAACCCATGAACATCTGAGTCAGTCGCGTGAGTGTTACCCACTGAACCTGCCTGCCTGAACTATGTACAGGGCAAGGACAAATCTTTAAGTTAATTGTTAACGTTACAACTTACCTCTATGTTAAGATTCAGAAAATATTGTGCTGTAATGCCATGAGTTGTGCAGTAGGTGTGATAAAATGACACAGAAAACTGTCATGATCTCTTGAACAATATTATATTTTGAATTAGGAAGGGTGCTCTCAATATAACCACTTTGAAAATAAAACAAAAAGCAGACCAACAAACAAATCATTCTATGGATGGTCTATTTTTTATATCAATACATTTGAAGTTTAACCAATTTTGATATAAAAATTCTCCCAGCCTCGGATTCCTTAAGCAAAAAATTGAAATTTCCATCTTCAAAACATTCTTGAAATTTCGTACTTAACATCTGCTTTATGTATTTACTCGTCCATTTAAGAAATTCAAATAGTAAAAGCTGAGAATTTTGGAAGGCAGCCTCATTAAATCTATTGCCCATCTATTCCACTGATGACCATTCGTTTGGTACATGTACAGTTAAAAAAAGTATGCTCTCGGTTACTGATATAAAAATATTTAATATTAATTTACCTGCTTGCATCTGTGATCCTAAAGCGACTAATATGATTACCAGTAGAATTGTCTCCATGGTTTTATTTTTCCCAATGAATGGTTCTTCTATCCTGTATCTAGGAGGCGATGCACCGGAAGCTGTACTTCTCCCAGCGAAAGAGAAATTTGTTGGAATTGAGTTTCGGAGAAATCTCAAAATGACTGAAGACCTTACTCCACAAATCCAGCCTCAAGATGTGTTAGAAATCTATTAGAAAAGTAAAAACGCAATTAACTGTCGCAAAAAATAAAATATTTTGTCCTTTTCATCTTTCTAAATCAGAACCCCATGGCAACCATTGGTGTACATTAACTGTATCTCTGGGAGAGTTCAGCAAAGTCAAACTTTTCAAAAATCGTTCTGATCTTGATCTATCGTTTTAGGAAATAGATTAGATGGGGGATTCAGAGTATAGTTCGTTATTTTGCGCTAAACAGTCCCATTTTGTTAAATATATAACTATGTATCGTTGAAAGAATTTATAATTAACCTAAAATTGTATTACTTTTGTAATCTAACCTCAAATCAAGCCTATGGCCATGAATTGGTTAGTTTTTCCACCCCAGAATTCTAACATTAAAAGCATTAGGGTGACTAGTGGCCACAATATTTTGTTTCTTTTACTTTTATTAATGAGTCTGGGATCATTTTCTAACATTGTGTTATAGCTCTGTATAATAAATACTTATATGCCGGATATCTGCACGAAAGTCAATTTATCCATCCGCTTAACTACTCAATGTGTCATTAAACAATGGACCTAGAAACTCAAGTCTCAGGGGCCCAAAAGAATTTATTTTATAAAAGGATAAATTTTATTCCCTGGAAATGTAACAGAGCGCAAAGAGCATTTTTCTACCTGTGAGGATTATAAACAGCTGATGAACATATTTCAGTAAACTGTTGGAAGAAAAATTTGCAATTTAGCTCATCTCTCCATTTCATATACAATTAAGTGATTATGCTGGCCCACAGCAAGATCCCACCAACAATAATATGAATGAACAGTTAATCTAGAAGATTGGCCAGAAGACCAAGAGTTCTTTCAAGGGTGCCATGGGACATTTTCTTGCACCACTGGAACAGACAAATGGGGTTTAACCCATCATCGGAAAAGGAGGACACTTCAGACAATGCAACACTTTTTGTGTCATCTTATATTATGCGGACAGGTCATTGCGTGGTTTGAACCCACAACTTTCTGAATCAAGGGCAAGTGCTCCACCAACTGCAGCAAAATAATATCCTTACAGGAGAAGCTTGTAGTACAATTAAGTGTGAAATGCCTAATTCGAAATAACCCGTATTAATGGTCAAGTGCTTTGATAATCTTTCAAAATCATTATTCATACTGATTACAGAATATACATTTCAATGCGCTTTCCAACCAAATACGGAAATCTACCCCTACTCGAATACACTACCTACATTAAGTTAAACACATCACAGTATTACTTAGTTACTTAAAGCACTTGTCTAACACTTGATAGGTTACAATCAAGCGTTATTGACTCATGCATTCAACCGACAGCAACAAGTGAACTTCGCGTTAAATGCATTACAGATTCTTAAACCATACTTAGACTCGGCTCCTTTCAGGATTATTTCACAAAAGTTCATCTCACTTTTACAAAAAGAACTGAGACAGAAAGCGTAAGAGCGCTATTACCAACAGAATGGCATTCACCACTGTAAAGACAGTTACTTCCAGAGTTTGCTACGATCTGTCTGTTCCCTTTAGTCAGGATCCCGGTTGGCGAATACAGTATTTTGACAAATAATCCCATCAAAAATCTGACTTTTTACAAATGCACCTGTACCAGTGTGATCTGTATTACTGTATTGGACACGCCAAATACAGTAGTCAAATCACATTTTAGTGCCGATTTGATTTATAAATTAAATCATATATATACCAGCACAATAAATCGTTATCTGTATCACTGACTCAAAACTTTTTTTCTAGGTCTGGGGACTGTTGAATAGTTTTAATCGTAGAAATTCGCCAAATCTCGTTTTTTATATAAATCTGAGGCACAAATGAGTGAACTCAAAGCATTAAAAAAAAAGTATTAGACATAAAGTTTCTACAAACTTCTACCCAGCAGCCGAGCGTGAATCGGTTACCTGCAAATACAATTTAGGTAGTTGACAGAGCCCTTTTCTTTTTCGTTGCTGTTCCCCGTCTCGCGTGCGAAGAACTAACCCTTTAACTCAATTTTTTGACCCCTGTATAAACTTTTGGTGAAACTTTTTCCTGTCTGCTCGAAGCAAAGGCGGAGCTTGCGGCGCGTTCTGCCCTTCCAACTGAGTGACAGCTGAAATATCGAATCAGGCGCTAAGATTCGCTCTTTGGACCCGCCCCCAACCAGACTGACTGGCCAATCGGCATCGAAAGGCGGCGGGATCATTGGGATGCGGTTGAATGACGCCACCGGTCGTCCAGTCACAGGAAAACGTAATTCATATTCGTGTCAAAAAACCGTGGGAGGAAAACAAATAAAAAATACATTTTTCCTTCAAAGTATGCCATTTAATAGGCGCATTTAATAACTTTTTTTTAAATAAACAAAAACCGTAACAATCACCAATTTTGGGAAGACTCATACCAGTCTGTGATTAATCATAAATATTTTCCAATTGCGTCGTTATTTCCCCGAGTCTTTTTTTTTACTTTTTACTTAAGTGCTCCTACAAAATAAACATGGAAAACGTTTCAGCGGTAACTGGCAAATTTGACTACTGTAATGAAAACAAGTTACAAAAGTACTTTTCTTACCTCAGTTTAGGCAGTTCTAAATTTCCCAATTTCTCTTTTTATTTCCTCCTTTGCCCTCTCCAAGAAATAACGGTCTGAAATGGCGGTACTGACTGCGAGCTCGGGCTGTGCGTTTTTTCTGTCAAGATGAGATTTTCCTGTTCCGTGTCTTCCTCTCGTCATGCACTTGTGAGTAAACTTGTTTTTCTCCTTCACCTCTTGTCTCGGAAAAGGCGAGAGCGGAAAAAAATGCCTCCAGCCGGCGCCGGGAAATCCGATTGGAGAGGCGTCGCGTGGGGACTATTAGGCGCGGAGCGGAGTGGCGACCGTTGGGCGCGCGTGAGGGTGAAGGGAAGCTCAGCGCGCGAGGATCAAGAGTGGGTCGGGAGAGGAGAGGAGAGGAAAGGGGGTGGGGTGAAGAGCGGGCAAGGGAGTGGGGAGGATAGGGAGTGTGGGAGGTGTGGGGGGTGGGGTGGCGAGGGGTGTGGGGGGTGGCGTGGCGAGGGGTGGTGGCGAGGTGGGGAGGGGCGAGGAGTGGGGGGAGGAGCGGGGGGGTGGGTGGGTGGGGCGGGCGAGGAGCGGGGGGGGGGGTGGGTGGGTGGGGGGAGGAGCGGGGGGGTGGGGCGAGGAGCGGGGGGGTGGAGGGTCGAGGAGCGGGGGGGTCGAGGAGCGGGGGGGTCGAGGAGCGGAGGGGCAGGGGAGGGGTGGGGGAGGAGGGGCGAGGAGTGGGGAGTGGGGGAGGAGGGGCGAGGAGTGAGGGGGGAGGGGCGAGGAGTGGGGAGTGGGGGAGGAGGGGCGAGGAGTGGGGGGGGAGGGGCGAGGAGTGGGGGGGGAGGGGCGAGGAGTGGGGGACGGGGGGGGTGGGGGACCGGGGGGGTGGGGGAGGGGGAGGGGTGGGGTGGGGGAGGGGGAGGGGTGGGGGCGGGGGGAGGGGAGGGGCGGGGAGGGGGGGGCGTGGGGAGGGGGAGGGGTGGGGTGGGGGAGGGGGAGGGGTGGGGGCGGGGGGAGGGGAGGGGCGGGGGGAGGGGTGCGTGGGGAGGGGGGCGCGGGTGGGGGCGGGGGGAGGAGAGAAGCGGGGAGGGGCGAGGAGAGGAGCGGGGAGGAGCGAGGAGAGGAGCGGGGAGGGGAGAGGAGAGGAGCGGAGAGGGGAGGGGCGAGGAGAGGAGCGAGGGGAGGGGCGAGGAGTGGAGCAGGGAGGGGAGGGGAGAGGAGCGGGGAGAGGAGTGGAGCGGGGAGGGGAGGGGCGAGGAGAGGAGCGGCGAGGAGCGGGGAGAGGAGAGGAGCGGGGAGAGGAGAGGAGCGGGGAGGGGCGAAGATAGGGAGTGGGGAGAGAGGTGGGGAGGGGCGAGGAGAGGGGCGGGGCGAGGAGAGAAGCGGGGAGGGGCGGGGAGGAGCGAGGAGAGGAGCGGGGAGGGGAGAGGAGCGGGGAGGGGCGAGGAGAGGAGCGAGGGGAGGGGCGGGGAGTGGAGCGGGGAGAGGAGTGGAGCGGGGAGGGGAGGGGCGGGGAGAGGAGTGGAGCGGGGAGGGGAGGGGCGAGGAGAAGGAGCGGAGAGGAGCGGGGAGAGGAGAGGAGCGGGGAGGGGTGAGGAGAGGAGCAAGGAGGGGCGAGGGGAGGGGGGAGGAGCGGGGAGGGGAGAAGATGGGGAGGGGGGAGGAGGAGGGGAGTGGGGAGGGGAGAGGAGTGGGGAGGGGAGAGGATTGGGGTGGGGAGGGGAGAGGAGTGGGGAGGGAGTAGGTGGGGAGTGGGGAGGGAGTAGGTGGGGAGGAGAGAGGAGTGGGGAGGGAGTAGGTGGGGAGGAGAGAGGAGTGGGGAGGGAGTAGGTGGGGAGGAGGAGAGAGGAGGAGGGGAGTGGAGAGGAGTGGGGAGGAGGAGAGGAGTGGGGGGAGAGGAGGGGGAGAGGGAGGAGGAGTGGGGAGGGGTGGGGAGGGGAGGGGAGCGGAAGCGGGGTGGGGAGAGAGGAGCCGGAGCGGAGGGGGGCAGAAAGGAGCCGGAGCGGAGGGGGGCAGAGAGGAGCCGGAGTGGAGGGGTGGAGAGGAGCCGGAGCGGAAGGAGAGGAGAGTAGGGGGAGAGGAGCGGGTGTGGAGCTGGGGAGGGGGGAAAGGAGCGGGCGTGGGTAGGGGGGAGAGGAGCGGGCAGGGGGAGAGGAGCGGGAGGGGGGAGAGGAGTGGGTGTGGAGCTGGGGAGGGGGGAAAGGAGCGGGCGTGGGTAGGGGGGGGAGGAGCGGGCGGGGGGAGAGGAGCGGGCGTGGGGAGGGGGGAGAGGAGCGGGTGTGGAGCTGGGGAGGGGGGAAAGGAGCGGGCATGGGTAGGGGGGATAGGGGGGATAGGAGCGGGAGGGGGAGAGGAGCGGGAGGGGGAGAGGAGCGGGCGTGGGTAGGGTGATGGGGGGAGAGGAGGGTGCTTGGGGGGGGGGGAGAGGAGGGTGCTTGGGGGGGGAGAGGAGGGTGGTTGGGGGGGAGGGAGGTGGTTGGGGGGGAGAGGAGGAGGGTGGTTGGGGGGAGAGGAGGAGGGTGGTTGGGGGGGGAGAGGAGGAGGGTGGTTGGGGGGGAGAGGAGGAGGGTGGTTGGGGGGGAGAGGAGGAGGGTGGTTGGGGGGAGAGGAGGAGGGTGGTTGGGGGGGAGAGGAGGAGGGTGGTTGCGGGGGGGGAGAGGAGGAGGGTGGTTGGGGGCGAGAGGAGGAGGGTGGTGGGGGGAGAGGAGGAGGGCGGTGGCGGGAGAGGGGGAGGGTGGTGGGGGGAGAAGCGGGGGGAGAGGAGGGTAGTGGGGGTGAGGGGGAGAAACATAGAAGATAGGAGCAGGAGTAGGCCATTCGGCCCCTCGAGCCTGCTCCGCCATTCAATGCGATCATGGCTGATCATCCAAATTCAGTACCCGGTCCCTGCTTTCTCCCCATACCCCTTGATCCCTTTAGCCTTAAGAAATATATCCAACTCCTTCTTGAATATATCCAACTCCTTCTTGAATATATTTAATGTATTGGCCTCAACTGCCTTCTGTGGTAGAGAATTCCACAGGTTCACCACTCTCTGGGTGAAGAAATTCCTCCTCATTTCTGTCCTAAATGGCCTACCCCTTATCCTTAGACTGTGACCCTTGGTTCTGGACTCCCCGACCATCGGGAACATCCTTCCTGCATCTAGTCTGTCCAGTCCTGTCAGAATTTTATAAGTTTCAATGAGATCCCCTCTCATTCTTCTAAACTCCAGCGAGTACAAGCCCAATCGACCCAAACTCTCCTCATACGTCATTCCTGCCATCCCAGGTATCAGCCTGGTGAATCTTCGCTGAACTCCTTCCATAGCAAGAACATCCTTCCTCAGATAAGGCGACCAAAACTGCACACAATACTCAAGAAGTGGTCTCACCAAGGCCCTGTACAACTGCAGCAAGACATCCTTGTTCCTGTACTCGAACCCTCTCGCTACAAAGGCCAACATACCATTTGCCTTCTTAACCGCCTGCTGCTCCTGCATGCTTACCTTCAGCGACTGGTGCACAAGGTCACCCAGGTCTCGTTGCACTTCCCCTTCTCCCAATCTATTGCCATTCAGATAATAATCTGCCTTCCTGTTTTTGCCACCAAAATGGATAACCTTGCATTTATCCACGTTATATTGCATCTGCCATGCTTTTACCCAATCACCCAACCTGTCCAAATCATCCTGGAGTTTCTCTGCATCCTCCTCACAGCACACACGCCCACCCAGCTTTGTGTCGCCTGCAAACTTGGAGATATTACATCTAGTTCCCTTGAGGGAGAGGAGGGGTGAGGGGGAGAGGAGGGTTGTAGGGGTGTGGGGGAGAGGAGGGGTGTGGGGGAGAGGAGGGGTGTGGGGGAGAGGAGGGGTGTGGGGGAGAGGAGGGGTGTGGGGGCGAGGAGGGGTGTGAGGGAGAGGAGGGCAGTGGGGGTGAGGGGGGAGAGGAGGGTAGTGGGGGTGAGGGGGAGAGGAGGGTAGAGGGGGAGAGGAGGGTAGTGGGGATGGGGGGAGAGGAGGGTGGTGAGGGAGGGGGGAGAGAGAGGAGGGTGGGAGGAGGAGAGGGGCGGGCGAGGATGGGGAGGAGGAGGGGGCGTGCGAGGATGGGGAGGAGGGTGGGAGGAGGAGAGGGGCGGGCGAGGATGGGGAGGAGGGTGGGAGGATCAGAGGGGCGGCCGAGGATAGGGAGTGGGGAGGGGAGAGGGGCGGGCGAGGATAGAGAGGGGCGAGGGGTGGGTGAGGATAGGGAGGGGAGAGGGGAGAGGGGCGGGCAAGGATAGGGAGAGGGGTGGGCAAGGATAGGGAGGGGAGAGGGGTGGGCGAGGATAGGGAGTGGAGAGGGGTGGGCGAGGATAGAGAGTGGGGCGGGCGAGGAGGGGGCGGGTGAGGATGAGGGAGGGTAGGGAGAGGGGCGGGAGGATAGGAAGGGGGTAGTGCGAGCTGGGATAGCGAGTAGGACGGACGGTGATAGGGAATTGGGCACGCTAGAGTAGGGAGAGGATGAGCTAGAATAGGGAGAGGGTAGGCAAGAATAAGAACATAGGAGCAGGAGTAGGCCATACGACCCCTCAAGGGAGAGGGGGGCAAGGATAGGGAGATGGGGGCTAGGATGGGGAGGAGGCTAGAATAGGGAGGGGGGTTTAGGCCGGAGAGAGGGTGGGCAAGGATGGGGAGAGGGTGATCGAATGCAGGAAGGCAAAGGGAACATGGCAGGTGATGGGGATGCGTGATGATGGACAAAAAATGGTACAATGCTTTTCTTCTAATAAACCCATAAAGAGACATTTTAATGAATATTTAAATGAAGCACCTGCCTTTGCCTCTCCTCACCAGAAACTATTACAGGCACAAAGTATACAGAGATTTGGCAGGATGGAACTTGGGCCCATTTTTCACTACCAGCTGCCTGATTTATGCCATAGCAGTGGGCAGCTAGCAGCAGAAAATCCAGACCAGTGTGTCTGCAGGGAACCTAAAAAGATAAGAGGAATATATAAAAATCTCTAAGTATTTTAATGTTTTACATAACGCACACTTGTGCAAAATGCGCACACTCCCAGCTAAAAGTTTTTCATTGTACTACATGTTAGGGATTCAGGCTGTTATTCAATGTAAAACAATAAGTCTTATACATAACAAATTACAGTATGTTGGTATATACTGTGCAACGTGCAAAAGGTCAAGAAAAATCACAATATTTGTATTAGTGCAAAAAATGTTGAAAATTGTTAACAAGCTTACACCTAAGACATCCAGAAGGCAGGACAGTAATGACGTTTAAAGTGCAGACTCACAGACCTTTTTTAAAAAAACACAGGAAAGTATGAGATCAACTGATAGGAACATGCAGCCAAACAACCTTGGAAATAGGAAGCAGACAAGACTGAAGTATATCACTGGAAAATCTGTTTGGAGTCACAGTGACATAAAGGGCAAGGTATTAGAAGTGCACAAAGGGCGGTAACATTCTTGAGAAGAAAGGAGCCAGTGGTGTCAGTTTATTTTCTGTCTGAATTAATCCAGAAACTATAACATTATTTTGCCAGACATAGCACCAAATCTAAAATATTTCCTTTGTCTCTGTTGTTGACCTCTTTTTTTTTTTGCTTTGTGATTGCCTCGTCTAGATTTTAACTCCTTATTCACATAATGCTCACAAATTAAAATACTCATTTTTAACCATGCCCCAAGACTGAACCTGGAAATAGAGTGGCACTGGAGACTTGTTCCTTCTCTAAAACTTAATGGTGCCCTCAAAGGATATTTTTATAACTTCAAAATGGCGTACTACCCACACTCTTGGGATGAGCGGGTGGGATTGTTAGCATCTATACACAGACCTGACCTGCTTCAAACATTTTGGACCTTGAACACGAGTCATAAGCTAACTGATGTGTTGCAGGAACAATTTTGGTACAGTTGCTGTTGGAACATAGGAACAGGAGTAGGCCATTGAGCCCCTTGAGACTGTTCCGCTCATCAATGAGATCATGGCTGATCTGTGACCTAACTCCATATACCCGCCTTTGGCTGATATCCCTTAATACGTTTGGTTAACAAAAAGCTATCAATCTCTGATTTAAAATTTACAATTGATCTAACATCAATTGCCATTTGCGGAAGAGAGTTTCAAACTTCTGCCACCCTTTGTGTGTAGAAGTGTTTCCTAATTTCACTCCTGAAAGGTCTGGCTCTAATTTTTAGACGATGCCCCCTAGTCCTAGAATCCCCAGCCAGCGGAAATAGTTTCTCTCTATCTACCCTATCTGTTGCCCTTAATATCTTGAAAACTTCGATCAGATCACCCCTTAACCTTCTAAATTCTAGGGAATACAACCCTAATTTGTGAAATCTCTCCTCGTAACTTAATCCTTGCAGTCCGGGTATCATTCTGGTAAACCTACGCTGCACTCCCTCCAAGGCCAATATATCCTTCCTAAGGTGTGGTGCCCAGAACTGTACACAGTACTCCAGGTGTGGTCTAAGCAGGGTTTTGTATAGCTGCAGCATAACTTCTACCCCCTTGTATTCTAGTCCTCTAGATATAAAGGCCAGCATTCCATTAGCCTTTTTGATTATTTTCTGTACCTGTACATGACATTTTAATGATCTATGTACCTGGACCTCCAAGTCTCTTTGGACCTCCACTGTTTTTAGCTTTTTACCATTTAGAAAGTATCCTGTTCTATCCTTTTTAGGTCCAAAGTGGATGACCTCACATTTGCCTACATTGAAATCCATTTGCCACAGTTTTGCCCATTCACTTAATCTGTCGATATCCCTTTGTAATTTTTTGCTTTCATCTACAATGCTGCCTATCTTTGTGTTATCGGCAAATTTGGATATATGACTTTCTATGCCATCATCTAAGCTGTTAATAAATACTGTGAATAGTTGAAGCCCCAACACAGATCCCTGCGAACACCACTAGTCACATCCTGCCAATTTGAGTACCTACCCATTATCCCTACTGCCTGTCTCCTGCCGTTCAGCCAATTTCCAAACCAGGACAATAATTTACCCTCAATTCCGTGGGCTTCTACCTTAGTTAACTGTCTCTTATGTGGGACTTTATCAAATGCCTTCTGGAAATCCATATAAATAACATCCATAGACATTCCCCTGTCCACTACTTTAGTCACCTCTTCAAAAAATTCAATCAGGTTTGTCAGGCATGACCTACCTTTCACAAATCCATGCTGGCTCTCTCTGATCAACTGAAAATTTTCGAGGTGTTCAGACACCCTACCCTTAATTAGGGACCCTAGCAATTTCCCGATAACAGATGTTAGGCTAACTGGTCTATAATTCCCTGGTTTCCCCCTCGCCATTCTTAATTAGCATTGTGACATGCGCAGTTTTCCAATCTAAAGGAATGGTTCCTGAATCGAGAGAACTTTGGAAGATTATAGTTAGGGCATCTGCAATGTGCTCACCTACTTCCTTTAAACCCTGGGATGGAAACCATCTGGTGCTGGGGATTTGTCACTCTTTAGTGCCATTATTTTCTTCATTACTATTAGTTTACTTACGTTAATTTTATTGAGTCCCTGTCCCTGAATTAATATTAGTTTCCTTGGGAATTCTGGCATGCTATCCTCTTCCTCTACTGTAAATACTGATGGAAAGTAATTATTCAACATGTCCGCCATTTCCTTATTATCATTGACAATATCACTGCTTTCAATTTTTAAGGGGTCAACATTGCTCCTGACTACCCTCTTTTTCCTAATATAATTGTAAAAATTCTTTGTGTTGATTTTGATATCCCTTGCATGTTTCTTTTCATAGTCCTGTTTTGTAGCTCTTACTATCTGTTTTGTGACCCTTTGCTGTTCTTTGTATCTTTCCCATTCACAAGGATCTGTGCTATTTTTTGCATTTTTGTATGCTTTTTCTTTTAGTTTTATGCTGTCCCTTACCTCTTTAGTTGTCCATGGCTGTTTTTTTTGGCAAGTAGAGCTCCTGCCCCTCAGGGGTATAACTGGTTCTGTAACACCTTAAATTCTTTTTTGAACATCTCCCACTGATCTTCTGTCGTTTTATCCATTAACAGATTTGCCCAGTTTACTGTGGACAGTCTCTGGGGGGAAAATTCAGTATCGCCCCATTTGGGGCGCCATTATCGGCCGTGCACAAAGTTTAGCGCCCGGCGCTAATTATCGCCTCCGACGGCAAACTTGGCTTTTATTGCCCTTGAAGGTGATTGGAGTGCTAAATCAGGCGCTTCACACCTGTCTTAAAGCGCAAAGGCCGAGCAGCGAGGCGCTACCTCAGAGCGCTGGCGAAGCAAGCAAGGAAGGGCAAATCAAAATGAACCTGCAAAGTGCTGCTCAGTACTCAAAACCCCTTCACACAGCGTTGAATCTCTCCAGAAGTGTGTCTCTCTCTCAGAATGCGTGGTGCAAAAATGTCACCAACAAAAAAAGGCAGGAAGCGGTCACCTTTAAATAGCGCTCCCCCAGTCCCTTTCTAACTGCAAAACACTCCCCTCAACCTGTCGTTGCTAGCGGCAGACGGTAAGGCAGGGGGCGCCACTCAATATCCGGTCCGGGGCGTTGCGCACTCGACTGACGTCACGATCTACCGGCACAGGAGATCATGGCGGTAGTGTTTAGCGCCGCCGCAAAATGTCTAGTTAATTTCGCGCCCGGGCGCTAGTTGCTTTGCGCCCCATTAGCGTCCTCTTAAGGCGCTAACTGGAGGCGCAAACAACTGAATTTTTACCCCTCTGTCTCATACCGTTGAAGTCGGCCTTACCCAAACCTAGAAACTTAGTAGCTGTTTTGTATTTTTCCCTTTCAAATGCTGCGTTGAATTCGATCATGTTATGATCGCTATTCGATAAATGTTAAACAAGTCCCTGGACTCAGGAAAGGTCCCGGCAGATTGGAAAACTGCTAATGTAACACCCTTATTTAAGAAGGGAAGTAGACAAAAAGCTGGAAACTATAGACCAGTTAGCCTAACATCTGTGGTTGGCAAAATGTTGGAGTCCATTATTAAGGAAACAGTAACAGAGCATTTGGATAAACATAATTTAATAGGACAGAGTCAGCATGGTTTTATGAAGGGGAAGTCATGTTTGACAAATTTGCTCGAATTCTTTGAGGATGTAACATACAGGGTGGATAAAGGGGAACCAGTGGATGTAGTGTATTTGGACTTCCAAAAGGCATTTGACAAGGTTCCACACAAAAGATTACTGATCAAGATAAGAAATCACGGGATTGGGGGTAATATACTGGCATGGGTGGAAGATTGGCTATCTAACAGAAAACAAAGAGTTGGGATAAATGGTTCATTCTCGGGCTGGCAATCAGTAACTAGTGGTGTTCCGCAGGGGTCAGTGCTGGGACCCCAAATCTTTACAATCTATATTAACGATTTGGAGGAAGGGACCGAGTGCAACATATCCAAGTTTGCCGACGATACAAAGATGGGAGGGAAAGCAATGAGTGAGGAGGACATAAAAAACCTGCAAAAGGACATAGACAGGCTAAGTGAATGGGCAGAGATTTGGCAGATGCAATATAATGTTGGAAAGTGTGAGGTTATGCACTTTGGCAGAAAAAATCAAAGAGCAAGTTATTATCTAAATGGAGAGAAACTGCAAAGTGCTACAGTACAAAGGGATCTGGGGGTCCTGGTGCATGAAACACAAAAAGTTAGTATGCAGGTGCAGCAGGTGATCAGGAAGGCCAATGGAATCTTGGCTTTTATTGCAAGGGGGATGGAGTATAAAAACAGGGAAGTCTTGCTGCAGTTATACAGGGTATTGGTGAGGCCACACCTGGAATATTGCGTGCAGTTTTGGTTTCCGTATTTAAGAAAAGATATACTTGCTCTCGAGGCGGTTCAGAGAAGGTTCACTCGGTTGATTCCGGAGATGAGGGGGTTGACGTATGAGGAAAGGTTGAGCAGGTTGGGACTCTACTCATTGGAGTTCAGAAGAATGAGAGGCGATCTTATCGAAACATATAAGATTGTGAGGGGGCTTGATCGGGTGGATGCGGGGAGGATGTTTCCACTGATGGGTGAGACTAGAACTAGGGGCTGCGCTTTCAAAACTGAGATGAGGAGAAACTTCTTCACTCAGAGGGTAGTAAATCTATGGAATTTGCTACCCCAGAGAGCTGTGGAAGCTGCAACATTAAATAAATTAAAAATGGAGATAGACAGTTTCCTAGCAGATAAGGGAATTAGGGGTTACGGGGAGAGGGCAGGGAAGTGGACGTGAGTCTAGATTCGGATCAGCCATGATCCTATTGAATGGTGGAGCAGGCCCGAGGGGCCGTATGGCCCACTCCTGCTCCTACTTCTTATGTTCTTATGTAATGTTCATGCACAGTTGGCTGTTAACGAACTCTGGCTCATTACTCATTACTAAATCTAACATGGCATGCCCCCTTATTGCCTCTAGGACATATTGTTGTAGAAAATTATCCAAGACACACTCAAGAAATTCACTATCTTGCTGACAGGTGCTAGTCTGCTTATCCCAATCTATATGAAAGTCAAAATCCCCCATTAAAACCACTCTGCTTTTGCTACACACTTGTCTAATGTCTACATTTATACAGTCTAGCACTTCACAGCTGCTACCGGGGGCCTATACATAACTCCCTCTACAGTCTTAAATCCTTTCCTATTTCTTAATTCTACCCATAAAGTCTCCACTGCCTGCTTACCTCTCGTTTTATCCTCTCTTATCTTTGAAGTGATTTCATCCTTAATCACTAAGGCTACTCCTCCCCTCTGCCATTTTCCCTAACTTTCCTGTAGACCTTATAACCTGGTATATTTAGTTCCCAGTTCTGACTGTCTGCAGCCATGTCTCAGTGATGGCTACCGTGTCAAACCCTCCAATTTGAATTTGCGCCAGCAGTTCTGGGTGGTGGACTTCAATGTCCATCACCAAGAGTGGCTCAGTAGCACCACTACTGACCGAGCTGGCCGAGTCCTGAAGGACATAGCTACCAGTCTGGGCCTGCGACAGGTGGTGAGAGAACCAACACGAGGGGAAAAACCTACTTGACCTCATCCTCACCAATCTACCTGTTGCAGATGCATCTGTCCATGACAGTATTGCTAGCAGCGACCACCACACAGTCATTGTGGAGACGAAATCCCATCTTCACACTGAGGACACTCTCTATCGTGTTGTGTGGCACTGCCACTGTGCTAAGTGGGATAGATTAAGAACAGATCTAGCAGCTCAATACATGAGGCGATGTGGGCCATCAGCAGCAGCAGAATTGTATTCCACCAAAATCTGTAACCTCATGGCCCAGCATATCCCTCACTCTACCATTACCATCAAGCCAGGGGACCAACCCTGGTTCAATAAGGAGTGTACAAGAGCATGCTGGGAGCAGCACCAGGCATACCTAAAAATGAGGTGCCAACCTGGGGAAGCTGCAACACAGGACTACATGCATGCTAAAAAGCAGAAGCAGCATGCTACAGACGGGACTAAGCAATCCCACAATCAACAGATCAGATCAAAGTTCTGCAGTCCTGCCACATCCAGTCATGAATGGTGGTGGACCATTAAACAACTAACTGGAGGAGGAGGCTCAATGTATATCCCCAGCCACAATGATGGTGGAGCCCAGCACGTGAGTGCAAAAGACAAGGCTGAAGCGTTTGCAACTACCTTCAGCCAGAAGTGCCAAGTGGATGATTCATATCGACCTCCTCCTGAGGTCCCGACCACCACAGAAGCCAGTCTTCAGCCAGTTTGATTCACTCCACGTGATATCAAGAAATGGCTCAGCGCACTGGATACAGCAAAGGCTATGGGCCCTGATAACATCCCGGCTATCTTGCTGAAGACTTGTGCTTCAGAACTAGCTGCGCCTCTAGCCAAGCTGTTCCAGTACAGCTACAACACTGGCATCTATCTGACAATGTGGAAAACTGCCCAGGTATGTACTGTCCACAAAAAGCAGAACAAATCCAATCTGGCCAATTACTGCCCCATCAGTCTACTCTTAATCATCAGCAGAGTGATGGAAGGTGTCATCAACAGTGCTATCAAGCGGCACTTACCAATAACCTGTTCACTGATGCCCAGGTTGGGTTCCGCCAAGACCACTCGCCTCCCGACCTCATTACAGCTTTGATCCAAACATGGACAAAAGAGCTCAATTCCAGAGGTGAGGTGAGAGTGACTGCCCTTGACATCAAGGCAGCATTTGACCGAGTGTGGCATCAAGGAGCCCTAGTACAACTGAAGTCAATGGGAATTGGGGGGAAAACTCCACTGGCTGGAGTCATACCTAGCACAAAGGAAGATGGTTGTTGTGATTGAAGGTCAATCATCACAGCCCCAGGATATCGCTGCAGGAGTTCCTCAGGGCAGTGTCCTAGGCCCAACCATCTTCAGCTGCTTCATCAATGACCTTCCCTCCAACATAAGGTCAGAAATGGGGATGTTTGCTGATGACTGCACAGTGTTCAGTGCCATTCACAACTCCTCAGATAATGAAGCAGTCGATGTCCACATGCAACAAGACCTGGATGACAGTCAGGTTTGGGCTGAAAAGTGGCAAATAACATTCGCGCCACAGAAATGCCAGGCAATGACTATCTCCAACAAGCAAGAGTCTAACCACCGCCCCTTGACATTCAATGGCGTTACCATCGCCAAATCCCCCACCATCATCATCCTGGGGGTCACCATTGACCAGAAACTTAACTGGACCAGCCACATAAATACTGTGGCAACAAGAACAGATGGAGGCTAGGTATTCTGCGACGTGTATCTCACCTCCTGACTCCCCAATGCCTTTCCACTATCTACAAGGCACAAGTAAGGAGTGTGATGGAATACTCTCCACTTGCCTGGATGAGTGCAGCTCCAACAACACTCAAGAAGCTCGACACCAGCCAGGACAAAGCAGCCCACTTGATTGGCACCCCATCCACCACCTTAAACATTCACTCCCACCACCACCGGTGTACCGTGGTTGCAGTGAGTATCATATACAAGATGCACTGCAGCAACTTGCCAAGGCTTCTTCGGCAGCATCTCCCAAACCTGAGACCTCTTCCACCTAGAAGGACAAGGGCAGCAGGTGCATGGGAACTCCACTACCTCCAAGTTCCCCTCCAAGTCACACACCATCCTGAATTAGAAGCATATCACCGATTCTTCATCGTCTCTGGGTCAAAATCCTGGAACTCCCTCCCCAACAGCACTGTGGGAGTGTAATGATCAATAACATGTCATTCTATAGTGGACACTAGGTGGAGCCGTAGAGCTGTATATAGCTGTATGTATAAGACTACACTACCCAGCTGTATGTATATTAAGACTACATTACCCATGAGGCACTAGGCTACCCACAAGGCAGCAATCAAGATGGAAGCCTCTACAGATACTGTACCTAGTCCACATGTGCTCAATAAAAGTGTCTAGCAAAAGCTAGCTGTGTTCATAATAAGAATGTCTATTTATTAATGAACATAAGATGGTGCCAGGATGGTGAAGATCTGCTGAAAATTGTGAAAAGCGACATGGAGAATTTGAAGCCACCAGAGCGTTTGAAACTCACAGGAAACATCGACTACAATTGGCAGACTCTTAAACAACAATTCGAACTCTACATTGCAGCCATCGGATTCAGTACGAAGCCAGACGCAAGGAAGATAGCGTTGCTGCTTACGGTTGCAGGCCCACAGGCGATAGAGGTATTTAATACATTTGTATTTAATCCAGAGGAGAACAGAGAAAAATTAGAAGATGTGCTAAAAAAATTTGATGCACATTGCTCTCCCAAAAAGAATGAGACCTATGAAAGGTACATCTTCTGTTCTCGGACACAGCAGCAAAATGAGACTTTTGATAGCTTTATAACTGATCTGAAACTGAAAGCACAGACATGTAATTTCTCTGAGCTCAAAGCATCCATGATTCGTGACCAGATTGTGTTTGGTATTCATGATAAAAAAGTCAGGGAACGTCTGTTGAGAGAAACCAAGCTAAATTTGGAAAATGCGGTGAAAATATGCCAAGCCAGCGAGCTAGCTCGAAAGCACGTGAAGACTTTCAGTGAAATCAATAATGATGCGATTGTAATGAGGGATAATGCTGTTGTCGGTGCTGTGTCCTACAAGGGGAAGAAACGTGGGCAGAACAGAAATGAAAAGCAATCGGAGGATGAAATTTTTAATTGTAAACGCTGTGGTTACAAACACCAGTTAAGACAATGCCCAGCGTTTGGAAAAATGTGCACAAAGTGTAATGGAAAGAATCACTTTGCCAAACAATGCTTTTCAAAAGTAAAAACTAAGAAAGGGCAACGAGTTAATGTAATTGAGGACACTGATTTAAGTGAGACATTTTTTGTACGAATGGTGTCATGTGACAATATCAAAAAGGATACAGAAAATGTGCAGCCCTCAGAAATGGACAATGCTGAACATAAAGTTAATGCAGTAAAAGAGGACAAATGGATGATCCCACTGCAGGTAAATGGAGCATTAGTTACCTTGAAACTAGACACTGGGGCAAAAGCAAACTTAATCAGTATGAGTGACATTAACAATATGAAAGAAAAGCCCAAAATACAGAAAAAGTCAGTACTACTGAAGGACTATAATGGACAGAAAATAGATAGCTTAGGTGTATGCAGACTCAAAGTGACAGTCAAAGACAAAGTGCATCATCTCATGTTTTCTGTTGTGGCTGAAAGACTTGATTCACTACTGGGTGACAAAGCTTGTGAGGACTTAGAACTGGTCAAGAGAGTCTACCGTATAAACTGTGCCATAAGCAGACCAGATGACTCGGTGGATTCTGTAGTGAATAATTTCCAGGATGTGTTCAAAGGATTTGGAGTTCTACCATTCACTTACAAGATCCAGCTAATGGAGGATGCTCAGCCAGTGGTACATGCTCCACGAAGAGTTCCAGCACCCCTGCGTGACTGGCTCAAGAATGAACTGGACAGAATGACCACACTAGGATTCATCAGGAAAGTCGAAGAGCCAACAGACTGGGTTAACTCCATGGTATGTGTAAAGAAAAAGAACAATGATCTAAGAATATGCATGGATCCAAAGGACTTAAATGCAAACATAAAACGTGAACACTACCAGATTCCCAAGCGAGAAGAAATCACCAGTGAAATGTCAGGTGCCAGATACTTTACAAAGCTCGATGCCTCACAAGGATTTTGGCAACTAAAACTGGACGAAGAGAGCACCAAATACTGTACCTTCAACACACCATTTGGCAGGTATTGTTTCCTCAGAATGCCTTTCGGGATAATATCTGCATCTGAAATCTTTCATAGAGCGATGGAACACATAATTGAAGGTCTGGAAGGAGTTCGGGTCTATGTTGATGACATCATCATCTGGGGCTCCACACTGAAAGAACACAATGAGAGACTGACTAAAGTGCTACAGAGCATACGCCGGAATGGACTGAAGCTCAACAAAGCCAAGTGTCAGTTTGGCGTCCAGGAAGTCACTTTCCTAGGAGATAATCTATCTGGTAAAGGAATAGAGCCAGATATGGAAAAAGTAAACGCCATACTCAAAATGCCCTGACCCACTGACAAAAAAGGAGTGCTACGCATCATGGGGATGATAAACTTCATTGGAAAGTTCATTCCTAACTTGTCAGCCAAGACAGCCTGTCTGCGAGACCTGCTACATAAAACAAATGAGTTTGCATGGACAGAAAGACATGAACAAGAGTGGATAAACCTCACAACAGTGCTGACAACCACACCTGTACTCGCCTTCTTTGACCCAACAAAAAGAATCAAAGTGTCAACGGATGCATTAAAAGATGGCCTAGGTGCGGTCTTGCTACAAGCAGAGGGTGAAGATTGGAAGCCTGTTGCCTATGCCTCCAGGTCTATGGCTGATACTGAGTGTCGATACGCCCAGATTGAAAAGGAATGTCTAGGCTTGGTAGTTGGACTAGAAAAGTTTCATGGCTACATATATGGACTTCCCACCTTCACAGTTGAGATAGACCACAGCCCTCTGGTTGCCGTCATAAAAAAAAAACCTGAATGAGATGTCTCCAAGGATTCAACGACTCATGATGAAGCTGCAAAGATATGACTTTGAACTGATCTACACACCAGGCAAATACATAGTGTTAGCAGATGCACTATTCCGAGCACCCACAATGAGTCATGTGAGCTCTACTGAAGAAGACGTGGATGTTCATGTGAGTATGGTCACTGCTGCGCTGCCCGTGTCAGACACAAAATCAAAGCAAATAGCAGAAGAAACAGTAAAAGATACAGTATTACAAACAGTAATAGAGAACATTCATCATGGTTGGCCAAAAGGTTCCTGTCCAAAATATTTTCACATAAGGTCAGAATTGAGTGTCGCAAGTGGACTATTACTAAAACAGAACAGAATAGTCATTCCACAGGCTCTACGTCAAGACATGCTCAAAAGGATTCATGAGGGACACCTCGGAATTGAAAAATGCAAAAGGAGAGCAAGAGACACTGTTTATTGGCCTGGCATAAATAAGGACATTGAGAACATGATAGGCAAATGTGAGAAATGTCAGAAACACCAAAACAAACAAGCAAAGGAACCAATGATAGTAGCTGACATACCAACAGCACCATGGCAAAAGGTTGGTATGGACCTTTTTCATTTAAATGGTAAAGACTATCTAATAGTGATTGACTACTATTCTAACTATCCTGAGATGGCGCTGCTCTCAAGCACCACAGCAAGCAGTGTCATAATGCATGTGAAATCCATCTTTGCCAGACATGGAATTCCCAGGATTGCCGTTAGCAACAATGGTCCGTGCTTCAACTGTAAGGAGTGGCAACAGTTTGCAGCACATTATGACTTTCAGCACATCACATCCAGTCCTTTGTATGCTCAGTCAAATGGTAAGGCAGAGAAAGGTGTTCAAGTTCTCAAGCAGCTACTGAAGAAAGCGACAGAAAGCAAGTCTGATCCTTACCTCGCCCTGCTGAGCTACCGAGCCTTACCTTTAGACTGTGGTTCTTCACCTGCTGAACTACTAACGGGTCGCAAGTTGCGCACCACGCTACCCTGCTGTGCAAAAGAACAGCAAAGTGAGGAACTGAGACAGAGACTTCAACTGTTAAAGCTGAAACAGAAATCATACTATGACAAGTCATCCAAAACTCTAAAACCATTGACAAGGTATGATGTTGTCAGGATTGAGGATCCAGATGCATGGAACAGGAAAGCTACAGTTCTTGAGGAAGTAGGACCAAGGTCATACACTGTTAGAACTGAGGAAGGACAGATTCCCAGGAGGAACCGCCGTTCCCTCCTAAAAACACAAGAGACTATTCAAGAGCAGATTGATGACAATGCCGCAACTGCATCTTGTCATTCACCGCCAGAACAATCTCATGAAGACACATCAGACTTACCCGTGTTGAGAAGATCCACACGTGAAGTAAAAAAGCCTGATAGACTTAATCTTTGAGTACAATGTAAAGCTTTGAAAATGTGTTGACTGTTTTGAAAATGTTTGTTTATAGAGCACTAACAAAAGTGTTACTGATATTATCTATTGTTTTCTTGAAAGTTGATTGATATTGATTTTGTTAAACCTCAAAGAAAGGGGGATGTAATGATCAATAACGTCATTCTATAGTGGACACTAGGTGGAGCCGTAGAGCTGTATATAGCTGTATGTATAAGACTACACTACCCAGCTGTGTGTATATTAAGACTACATTACCCATGAGGCACTAGGCTACCCACAAGGCAGCAGTCAAGATGGAAGCCTCTACAGATACTGTACCTAGTCCACATGTGCTCAATAAAAGTGTCTAGCAAAAGCTAGCTGTGTTCATAATAAGAATGTCTATTTATTAATGAACATAACAGCCACATAAACACTGTGGCAACAAGAACAGATCAGAGGCTAGGTATTCTGCGACGTGTATCTCGCCTCCTGACTCCCCAAAGCTTTTCCACCATCTACAAGGCACAAGTAAGGAGTGTGATGGAATACTCTCCACTTGCCTGGATGAGTGCAGCTCCAACAACACTCAAGAAGCTCGACACCAGCCAGGACAAAGCAGCCCACTTGATTGGCACCCCATCCACCACCTTAAACATTCACTCTCTCCACCACCGGCGTACCGTGGTTGCAGTGAGTACCATATACAAGATGCACTGCAGCAACTTGCCAAGGCTTCTTCGGCAGCATCTCCCAAACCCGAGACCTCTTCCACCTAGAAGGACAAGGGCAGCAGGTGCATGGGAACTCCACCACCTCCAAGTTCCCCTCCAAGTCACACACCATCCTGAATTAGAAGCATATCACCGATCCTTCATCGTCTCTGGGTCAAAATCCTGGAACTCCCTCCCCAACAGCACTGTGGGAGTACCTTCGCCACACAGACTGCAGCAGTTCAAGAAGGCGGCTCACCGCCAACTTCTCAAATGCAATTCGGGATGGGCAATAAATGCTGGCCTTGCCAGCGATGTCCACATCCCATAAAAACAAATTTAAAAAAAAGTTAATTCAATTAATTCCTTATACTCTGTGTGTTTGTACAAAGAAGGTTTATTTGGACCACACACCCTAGCCTGTCCTTCAGCTCTAATGTTTTACTCACTTGTACCTTATTTCTCTCTCCTGGTTTAATCACTCTACATCTTTTAGTTTTCCTTTTACATGTAGTGTCTAAAGCACAATTTCTGACTGTTACTCTACTCGCTTCCATTTAGTTTGCTTTTAAACTACTATTTGTGCTTCAATTTCCACCTGAGCCCCCCTTCACCCCCCCCCCCCCCCACCACCATCTTCCAAATAATATGTTGAACTGAAACCCTGTCTGCCCTCTCAGGTGGACATAAGAAAATCCGACGGCGCTATTCATAGAAGAGCAGGGAAGGTGTCCTGGCCAGCATTTATCCCCCAACCAATATTACTAAAACAGATTATTTGCTCATCTATTTCACGTTGGGACTTTGCTCTGCACAAATTGGTTGCTGTGTTTCACTACGTTATAACAGTGACTACATTTCAAAAGTACTTTGTTGGTTGTGAAGTGCTTTGGGACATCCTGAGGATGTGAAAGGTATCAAATAAATCCAAGTTCTTTATATCTTCTGCCACCCTCCAACAGCTTGCCCAGCTAGCCAATCCTGAACTACTTAGATACCCCTGAAGTTCATAGTGTTTTAAAGAAAAGGGCTAATTGTACAATAAATAACTGCTAACCATACAGTTGGTTGCAACTGGATGTGACATTTAATCAATTAGCCAGTTCTCAAGTTCCTTTATTTATCTCCCATATTGTTGTTTATGGACAGAAACAAAAGTTGTGGTCTTCTTCCAGTAATTGTGCGCTTCTCTCTTACTCTGTAATTCTTTTAGTCCTATTTTCTGTTTACTATTGATTGTATTCTATTACTGTCTTTGCATTTTATATTATTTTCCATTTTTGTAATTCTCTATCCTGTTTCTCATTTTTATCTTTACTTCGCCATCATTATCTCATGTTCCTTCTAGTTTTAGATTATTTCTTGCTATTTTATGTATCACTTCTTTTTTCTCATTACCAAGAAGCAAAATTAAAGGAAATCCCCTATTGCTTTCTTGCAGTTTTCAGTTTTATCTTAGGCAGACAACTTTTTAAAATTATTTCATGGGATGTGGGCATCGCTGACAAGGCCAGCATTTATTGCCCATCCCTAATTGCCCTTGAGAAGGTGGTGGTGAGCAATGTTCTTTCTTTTTTTTGGATGTGCGGCCCCTTCGCGAAACTTTACATTGAAAAAGCCGGTCACGGGCTGCGCAGAACTGGCAGAGAGGTGCGCGGCCACACGAGAACATTGGTGGTGAGCTGCCTTCTTGAACCACTGCAGTCCGTGTGGTGAAGGTACTCCCACAGTGTGCTAGGGAGGGAGTTCCAGGATTTTGACACAGCAACGAGGAAGGAACGGTGATATATTTCTAAGTCAGGATGGTGTGTGATTGGAGGGGAACTTGCAGGTAGTGGTGTTCCCATGCGCCTGCTGCCCTTGACCTTCTAGTTGGTAGAGGTTGCGCATTTGGGAGGTGCTGTTGAAGAAGCCTTGGCGAGTTGCTGCATTGAAAAAAAGAAACACTTGCATTTATATAGCACCTTTCACGACCACCGGATGTCCCAAAGCACTTTACAGCCAATGAAGTACTTTTAAAGTGTAGTTACTGTTGTAATGTAGGAACATTGCATCTTGTAGATGGTACTCACTGCAGCCACGGTGCGCCGGTGGTAGAGGGAGTGAATGTTTAAGTTGCTGGATGGAGTGCCAATCAAGCGGACTGCTTTGTCCTGGATGGTGTTGAGCTTCCTGAGTGTTGTTGGAGCTGCGCTCATCCAGGCCAGTGGAGAGTATTCCATCACACTCCTTGTTTGTGCTTTTTAGATGGTGGAAAGGCTTTGGGGAGACAGGAGGTGAGACACTCATCACAGAATACCCAGCCTCTGACGTGCTGTTGTAGCCACAGTATTTATGCGGTTGGTCCAGTTAAGTTTCTGGTCAATGGTGACCCCCAGGATATTGATGGTGGGGGAATTCGATGATGGTAATGCCATTGAATGTCAAGGCGAGGTGGTTAGACTTTCCCTTGTTGGAGATGGTCATTGCTTGGCACTTGTGTGGCACGAAGGTTACTTGCCACTTATCAGCCCAAGCCTGAATGTTGTCTTTTGCATCGTGCTGGGCTCGGCCATCATTGAGGATAGGGACGTTTATGGAGCCTCCTCCTCCCGTTAGTTGTTTAATTGTTCATCACCATTCACAACTGGATATGGCAAGACTGCAGAGCTTTGAGCTGAGCCGTTGGTTGTGGGATCGCTTAGCCCTGTCTATAGCATGCTGCTTCCGCTGTTTAGTGTACATGTCGTCCTGTGTTGTAGCTTCACTAGGCTGGCACCTCATTTTTAGATATGCTTGGTGCTGCTCCTGGCATGCTCTTCCACACTCCTCATTGGTCACTCCTACCAATACTGTCATGGACAGATGCATCTGCGACGGTTAAATTGGTGAGAACGAGGTCAAGTAGGTTTTTCCCCTCGTGTTGGTTTTCTTGCCATCTGCCACAGGCAGCTATGTCCTTCAAGACTTGGCCAGCTCTGTCATTATTGGTGCACCCAAGCCACTCTTGGTGATGGACATTGAAGTCCCCCACCTAGAGCCCTTGCTACCCTCAGTGCTCCTTCCAAGCGGTGTTCAACATGGAGGAGTACAGATTCATCAGCTGGGGGAGGGTGGTAAGTGGTAATCAGCAGGAGGTTTCCTTGACCATGTTTGACCTGATGCCATGAGACTTCATGGGGTCTGGAGTCAATGTTGAGGACTGCCAGAGCCACTCCCTCCCAACTGTAAACCACTGTGGCCCCACCTGTGGTGGGTCTCTCCTGCTGGTGACGGACATTGTTTTTCATAGCTGTTTGATACAACTGAGTGGCTTGCTATAACAACAGAAAATGCTGGAAATACTCAGCAGGCCAGGCAGCATCCGTGGAGAGAGCCGCAGTATTGTGCAATTATATGAGTGGCTTGCTAACCCATTTCAGAGGGCAGTTAAGAATCAACCACATTGTATCTGCCCTGAGAGTCAACCACATTGTACCTGCCCTGAGAGTGTTTGATAGGATAGTGTCGAGGGAGCTTTACTCTGTATCTAACCCGTGCTGTTGCTGCCTTGTGAGTGTTTGATGGGACAGTGCAGAGGGAGCTTTACTCTCTATGTCTGGAGTCACATATCGGCCAGACTGGGTAAGGACAGCAGATTTCCTTCCCTAGAGGACATTAGCGAAACAGATGGTTTTTAAAATGATAATCCAGTAGTTTCATGGTCACCATTACTGATTCTAGCTTTTTATGCCAGACTTATTTAATTAACTGAATTAAAATTTCCCAGCTGCCATGGTGGGATTTGACTCATGTCTCCGGATCATTAGTCCAGGCCTCTGGATTACTAGTCCAGTAAAATAACCATTATGCTACTGTACCCCTAACTCTTCCAAAGCTATCCCTTTAATAGAAGACACCCGTTCATGTTTTCCCATCAATATGATTGCATCTCTCAATATGATTGCATCCTTTCTTTACCTAGAGAGTGGTTAGAACATGGAGTAGTTGAGGCGAATAGCATTGATGCATTTAAGGGGAAGCTAGATAAGTACACGAGGGAGCAAGGAATAGAAGGATATGCTGATAGGGTTAGATAGGATTAGATGAAGTAGGGTCGAAGGAGGCTCGTGTGGAGAATAAACACTGGCATAGACCAGTTGGGTTGAATGGCCAGTTACTGTGCTGTAAATGGTATGTAATTTACATCAAACGGTATGAACTAAACTAAATTTTAATTTAAACAATATAAAATGTTGCAATTCTGATCAGCGCTATACTTCTTCAAACAGTATAATTTTTAAGTATAAATTACGTGCTTGTTTCACATGGGTGATGCAATCTCTATTTCCCACGATTTCTTTGATTGTAATTTTCAAATGATTCAATCCGTCCCTGAACAGCCATTAATCAATAAGCAGCAGCAAATTAGATCCCAACTCCACACAAACCGAATAAGCAGCAGGCTCATACCAAACTCTTAATAAAGAAGAATAATAGACATCATGAAGCTAAAGGAGCACCGTAAACCCTGTTCTGTCAAAAATGTAAGTAACTCTGCATGGTTTTATTCCAACATTACAAGCACTATAGAAATCACGTGGGAAATATAAGGAGCAGAGGGTCAACAATTGTTCAACCAAACCAGATGGGATTGCAAAACGTACGTCTCATTGCTAAAGAATAACTATTTTCTCTCAATATGTGTTTCTGTCTTTTTGGAATTTTGTTTTTGCTTTATTAATTCTTTCCACTAGTAATCATGAGCTGCTTAAACATTTAGGGAGATGAAAACTAATTGGCAAGAGTCATCATGGATTTATCAAAGGGAGCTCATGCAAGTAACAAAGGTTGTAGATAGGAGGTGACAATGCAGATGTGGTTTACTTTCTGTCTCAGGGAAAACTACTTGAGAAAATTAACAGCATTTGGCTGAGATAGAATGGCTAAGTGGTAGTAATCAAAGAGCCTGTAAATGACAAATATTCCAGATGGAGGAATGTGATGAGTGAGGGCTCGATGTTGGGACTGATGCTCACTGTTTCCTAAATCATCTGGAGGAAGGTGTTGGTAACTTCATCTCAAAGTTTATGTTAGAGCGGTTAATACTGTGGAAGATGAGGAAAAGCTACAGTAGCTACTTATATTGTTTGAGGAGGTGGGCTGATAACTGGCTGATGCAATTTATAATGTAGATAAATATAAAGTCATGCACTTAGGAATATGAAATAAGCAGAGGGATTATAGGACTAATGGGAAAAAAATCATCTACTTGTCATTGCCCGGATTTTCCAATTTGGTGGGAATCCCCCACCCCCAATATTGTTGGTCAAGCAAGCACTTCTGTCCATCCATCTCACTCCTTCCTCATCCTAGTAGATCTTCTGTGGTCAAACTAATTACAAACTAATTACAATCATTGTGGTGGTCTCCTGGCGGTATGTAAACCCCGCTGGGTTGTCCATCTTGGGTAGGGGGTGGGAACTCATTGCAGTACAGGTGTCTGCCGTGGCTCAGTTGGTAGCACTTCACCTCTGAGTCAGAAGGGCTCAAGTCCCAATCCAGAAACTGGAGCACAAAATCTAGGCTGTCACTGAGGGAGTGCTGCACTGTTGGAGGGTTCATCTTTCGGATGAGGCGTTAAAAGTCTGTCCTCACAGGTGGACGTAAAAGATCCATGGCGCTATTTCGAAGAAGAGCAGGGGAATTCTGCCCAGAGTCCTGGCCAATATTTATCCCTCAACCAACATCACTAAAAAACAGATTATCTGGTCATTATAAGAGGTGGTAGACAGTGGGAAAGAGTGGCCCTTGGAGTCCTCAACAATCACTCCAGACCTCATGAAGTCTCATGGAATCAAGTCTAACATGGGCAAGGAAGCCTCCTGCTGATTACCACCCTCCCTCAGCTGATAAATCTCCTCCATGTTGACCACCACTTGGAAGAAGCACTGAGGGTAGCAAGTGTAATGATCAGTAACCTGTCATTCTAGAATGGTACACTAGGTGGAGCTGTATGTTGCTGTATGTTTAGCTGTATATGTATATATAAGAGTGGGCTACCCACGATGCACTAGGCTACCCAGAAGGCAGTAGTCAAGATGGATGCTATAGAAGTCCACATGGCATGAATAAAGTGACTAGCTAGAAGCTAGCTGTTCATAATGAAAATGACTAGTTATTAATGAACATAACATGGTACCAGGATTGGTAAAATCTGCTGAATATTGTGAAACGCGACATGGAGCATTTGAAGCCACCATAGGGTTTGAAACTCACGGGGAATGTCGACTGCAATTGGCGGACTTTCAAACAACAATTCGAACTTTACATTGCTGCCATCGGATTCGGTACGAAGCCAGACGCAAGGAAAATAGCGTTGCTGCTCACGGTTGCAGGCCCGCAGGCGATAGAGGTATTTAATACGTTTGTATTTGATCAAGAGCAGGACAGAAAAAAATTGGACGATGTGCTAAAGAAATTTGATACACATTGTTCTCCCAAAAAGAACGAAACCTATGAGAGATACGTGTTCTGTTCACGGACACAGCAGCAAAATGAGACTTTTGATAGCTTTGTGACCGATCTAAAACTGAAAGCACAGACATGTAATTTCTCTGATCTGAAATTATCCATGATTCGTGACCAGATTGTGTTTGGTATTCATGATAAAAAGGGCAGGGAACGTCTGTTGAGAGAAACCGAACTAACATTGGAAAATGCTGTGAAAATATGCCAAGCCAGTGAGCTAGCTCAGAAGCACGCGAAGACTTTCAGTGAAATTAATAATAATGCGATTGTAGTAAGTGATAGTGCTACTGTCGGTGCTGTGTCCTACAAAGGAAAGAAACGTGGGCAGAACAGAAATGAAAAGCAATCGGAGGAAGGAATTTTGAATTGTAAACGCTGTGGTTACAAACACCAGTCACGAAAATGCCCAGCATTTGGAAAAATGTGCACAAAATGTTGTGGAAAGAATCACTTTGCCAAACAATGCTTTTCAAAAGTAAAAACACAAGAAACTATCCAAGAGCAAATCGATGACAATGCCGCAACTGAATCTTGTCAATCACCACCAGAACAATCTAACACAAACACACATACAGGCTCTCATGAAAACACATCAGACTTACCTGTGCTGAGAAGATCCACATGTGAAGTAAAAAAGCCTGATAGACTTAATCTTTGAGTATAAAGTAAAGCTTTGAAAATGTGTTGACTGTTGTGAAAATGTTTATGTTTATAGAGCACTAACAAAAGTATTACTGATATCATCTTTATCATTTTTCTTGAAAGTTGATTGATATTGATTTTGTTTAACCTCAAAGAAAGGGGGATGTAATGATCAGTAACCTGTCATTCTAGAATGGTACACTAGGTGGAGCTGTATGTTGCTGTATGTTTAGCTGTATGTATATAAGAGTGGGCTACCCACGATGCACTAGGCTACCCAGAAGGCAGTAGTCAAGATGGATGCTATAGAAGTCCATATGGCATGAATAAAGTGACTAGCTAGAAGCTAGCTGTTCATAATGAAAACGACTAGTTATTAATGAACATAACTAGTGGCAGCACGGTGGCATAGTGGTTAGCACTGTTGCCTCACAGTGCCAGGGACCCGGGTTCGAATCCGGCCTCGGGTGACTGTCTGTGTGGAGTTTGCACATTCTCCCCGTGTTTGCGTGGGTTTCCTCCGGGTGCTCCGGTTTCCTCCCACAGTCCAAAGATGTGCGGGTTAGGTTGATTGGCTATGATAAAAATTGACCCTTAGTGTTAGGGGGATTAAATACGTGGGGTTACGGGGATAGGGTGGGATATGTATTGGTGTAGGGGTTACGGGGATCGGGTGGGATAAGTGTCGGTGCAGGCTCGATGGGCCGAAATGGCCTCTATCTGCACTGTGGGGTTTCTGTGATTCTGTGATAACAGCAAGGGCACAGAATATACTCTAGGTGGGGGACTTCAATGTCCATCACCAAGAGTGGCTAAGTAGCACCACTACTGACCAAGCTGCCGAGTCCTGAAGGACAAAGCTGCCAGACTGGGCCAGTGGCAGATGGTGAGAGAACCAACACAAGGGAAAAACCTACTTGACCTCAACCTCACCAATCCACCTGTTGCAGATGCATCTGTAGGCGTGACCACCTCACAGTCCTTGTGGAGACAAAGTCCTGTCTTCACACTGAGGATACCGTCTATCGTGTTGTGTGGCACTACCACTGAGCCAAATGGGATAGATTCAGAACAGATCTAGCAGCTCAAAACTGGACATGCATGAGGTACTGTGGGCTATCAGCAGCAGCAGAATTGTATTCCACCACAATCTGTAACCTTGTAGCCTGGCACATCCCGCACTCTACCATTACCATCAAGCCAGGGACCAACCCTACTTCAATGAGGAGTGTAGAAGAGCATGCCATGAACAGCACCAGGCATACCTAAAAATGAGGTTCCAACCTGGTGAAGCTGCAACACAGGATTACATCCATGCTAAACAGTGGAAGCAACATGCTATAGACAGCTAAGTATCCCACAATCAATGGATCAGATCAAAGCTCTGCAGTCCTATCACATTCAATCATGAATAGTGGTGAACAATTAAAAAACTAACGGGAGGAGGAGGCTCCATGAACATCCCCATCCTCAATGATGGCGGAGCCCAGCACGCAAGTGCAAAAGACAAGGCTGAAGCATTTGCAACCATTTTCAGCCTGAAGTATTGAGTTAATGATCCATATCGGCCTTCTCCTGAGGTCTCCACCATCACAGAAGCCAGTCTTCAGCCAATTCGATTCACTATTTGTGATGTCAAGGAACGGCTGAACGCACTGGATACAGCAAAGGCTATGGGATCCGATAACATCCTGGCTGTAGTGCAGAAGACTTGCGCACCAGAACTAATTGGCCTCTAGCCAAGTTGCTCCAGTACAGCTACAACACTGGCCTCTACCCGACAAAGTGGAAAATTGCCCAGTTATGTCCTGTCCACAAAAAGCAGGACAAATCCAATCCAGCTAATTACTACCCCATCAGCCTACTCTCAATCATCAGCAAAGTGATGGAAGGTGTCGTCAACAGCACTGGTGACCAGCACTAAGCCACCAATAACCTGCTCACCAATGCTCAGTTCGGGTTCCACCAGGACCACTTGGCTCCAGACCTCATTACAGCCTTGGTCCAAACATGGTCAAAAGAGCTGAATTCTAGAGATGAGGTGAGAGTGACAGCCCTTGACAACAAGGCAGCATTTCACCGAGTGTGGCATCAAGGAACCCTAGCAAAATTGTAGCCATTGGGAATCAGGGAGACAACGCTCCACTGGCTGGAGTCATACCTAGCACAAAGGAAGGTGATTGTGGTTGTTGGAGGCCAATCATCTCGGCCCTAGGACATTGCTGCAGGAGTTCCTCAGGGCAGTGTCCTAGGCCCAACCATTTTCAGCTGCTTCATCAATGACCTTCCCTCCATCATAAAGTCAGAAGTGGGGAGGTTCGCTGATGATTGCACAGTGTAAAGTTCCATTTGCAACTGCTCAGATAATGAAGCAGTCTGTACCTGCATGCAGCAAGACTGGGACAACATTCAGGCTTTGGCTGATAAGTGGCACGTAACATTCGCGCCACACAAGCACCAGGAAATGACCATCTCCAATAAGAGAGCGTCTAACAACCCACCTTTACATTCAATGGGATTACCATAGCTGAATCCCCCACCATTGGGGGTCACCATTGACCAGAAACTTAAGTGGACCAGCCACATAAATACTGTGGCTAGAAGATCAGGTCAGAGGCTGGGTATTCTGCGGCGAGTGACTCACCTCCTGACACCCCAAAGTTTTTCCACCATCTACAAGGCACAAGTCAGGAATGTGATGGAATACTCTTCACTTGCCTGGATGAGTGCAGCTCCAACAACACTCGAGAAGCTCAACACCATCCCAGACAAAGCAGACCGCTTGATTTGCACCCCATTTACCCCCTTAAACATTCACTCCCTCCACCACCGGCACACTGTGGCTGCAGTGTGTACCATCTACAAGATGCATTGCAGCAGCTCACCAAGGCTTCTTCGACAGCACCTCCCAAACCCGCGACTTCTACCACCTGGAAGGACAAGGGCAGCAGACACATGGGAACACCATCACATAGAAACATAGAAGATAGGAGCAGGAGTAGGCCATTCGGCCCCTTGAGCCTGCTCCGCCATTCAATGCGATCATGGCTGATCATCCAAATTCAGTACCCTGTCCCTGCTTTCTCCCCATATCCCTTGATCCCTTTAGCCTTAAGAAATATATCCAACTCCTTCTTGAATATATTTAATGAATTGGCCTCTACTGCCTTCTGTGGTAGAGAATTCCACAGGTTCACCACTCTCTGGGTGAAGAAATTCCTCGACCCAATCTCTCCTCATACGTCATTCCTGCCATCCCAGGTATCAGCCTGGTGAATCTTCGCTGCACTCCTTCCATGGCAAGAACATCCTTCCTCAGATAAGGCGACCAAAACTGCACACAATACTCAAGATGTGGTCTCACCAAGGCCCTGTACAACTGCAGCAAGACATCCTTGTTCCTGTACTCAAACCCTCTCACTACGATGGCCAACATACCATTTGCCTTCTTAACCACCTGCTGCACCTGCATGCTTACCTTCAGCGACTGGTGCATAAGGATGCCCAGGTCTCGTTGCACTTCCCCTTCTCCCAATCTATTGCCATTCAGATAATAATCTGCCTTCTTGTTTTTGACACCAAAATGGATAACCTCACATTTATCCACGTTATATTGCATCTGCCATGCTTCTGCCCAATCGCCCAACCTGTCCAAATCATACTAGAGTTTCTCGGCATCCTCCTCACAGCACACACGCCCACCCAGCTTTGTGTCGTCTTCAAACTTGGAGATATTACATCTAGTTCCCTCGTCCAGATCATTTATATATATTATGAATAGCTGGGGCCCAAGGACCGATCCCTGCGGTACTCCACTAGTCACTGCCTGCCACTCGGAAAAAGAGCCGTTTATTCCAACTCTTTGCTTTCTGTCTGCCAACCAGTTCTCTATCCAAGTCAATACCTTGCCCTCAATCCCATGTGCCTTAACTTTACACGCTAATCTCTTATGCGGGACCTTATCGAAAGCCTTTTGAAAGTCTAAATACACCACATCCACTGGTTCTCCCTTATCTATTTTACCAGTTACATCCTCAAAAAATTCCAGTAAATTAGTCAAGCACGATTTACCTTTTGTAAATCCATGTTGACTTTGTTCGATCCGGTCACTGTTTTCCAAGTGCTCTGTTATTACATCTTTTATAATGGACTCTAGCATTTTCCCCACTACCGATGTCAGGCTTACCGGTCTGTAATTCCCCGTTTTCTCTCTACCACCTTTTTTGAACAGTGGGGTAACATTAGCTACCCGCCAATCCGTGGGTACTGTTCCAGAGTCTATCAAATTTTGGAAGATGACCAGCAATGCATCTACTATTTCTAGGGCCACTTCCTTAAGTACCCTAGGACCTTTGTCCTCCTTTGTTGAATCCTAAACTGCTCCCAAACCTCAGGTTTACTGCTTTTTCTTGCCAATTTATATGTCCTCTCCTTGGATCTTATGCTATCTCTAATTTCCCTTGTTAGCCACGGTTGAGTCACCTTTTTTGTTTAATTTTTATGCCAAACTGGGATGAACAAATTCTGTAGTTCATCCATGCGATCTGTGAATGTTTGCCATTGCCTATCCACCGTCAACCCTTTGAGTGACATTCCCCAATCAATCCTACCCAACTCGCGCCTCATACCATCGTAGTTTCCTTTATTTAAATTCAGGACCCTAGTCTCTGAGTCAACTACTTCACTCTCCATCTTAATGAAGAATTCGATCATATTATGATCGCTCCTCCCCAAGGGGCCTCGCACAACAAGATTGCTATTTAATCCTTTCTCATTACATAATACCCAGTCTAAGATGGCCTGATCTCTAGTTGGTTCCTCGACATATTGGTCCAGGAAACCATCCCGTATACACTCCAGGAATTCCTCCTCCACAGTATTGTTACTAATTTGGTTAGACCAATCTATATGTAGATTAAAGTCACCCATGATAACTGCTGTGCCCTTATTGCACACTTCTCTAATTTCCCTTTTAATGCCATCCCCGACCTCCGCATTACTGCTTGGAGGTCTATATACCACTCCCACTAACGTTTTCTGCCCCTTGGTATTTCTCAGTTCTACCCATACAGATTCCACATCATCAGAGCTAATATCCTTCCTTACAATTGTGTTAATCCCCTCTTTAACCAGCAATGCTACCCCACCTCCTTTTCCTTTTTGCCTATCTTTCCTGAATATTGAATACCCCTGGATGTTGAGTTCCCAAACTTGTCCACCCTGGAGCCATGTTTCCGTAATCCCAATCATATCATATTCGTTCACCTCTATTTGTGCAGCTAATTCATCCACCTTATTACGAATGCTCCTCGCATTAAGACATAAAGCCTTCAGGCTTGTTTTTTTAACGCTCTTAGATCTTTTAGAATTATTTAAACCCTTGATTTCTCTGCCACTTTTGTTTTTCTCCTTCCTGTCTTTTGCTTTTATCCTTGTTTCCCTTTCCTCTGTCTCCCCGCTCAGGTTTCCAACCCCCTGCCATTTTAGTTTAAACCCTCCCCCAGAGCACTAGCAAACACTCCCCCTAGGACATCGGTCCCGGCCCTGCCCAGGTGCAAATCGTCCGTTTTGTACTGGTCCCATCTCCCCCAGAACTGGTTCCAATGTCCCAGGAATTTGAATCCCTCCCCCTTGCACCATTCCTCTAGCCACATATTCATCTAAAATATCCTTCTATTTCTACTCTGACTAGCATGTGGCACTGGTAGCAATCCTGAGATTACTACCTTTGAGGTCCTATTTTTTAATTTACCTCCTAACTCCCTATATTCAGCTTTTAGGACCTCCTCCCGGTTTTTACCTATATCGTTGGTACCTATATGCACCACGACAACTGGCTGTTCACCCTCCCCTTCCAAAATGTTCTGCAGCCGCTCTGAGACATCCTTGACCCTTGCACCAGGGAGGCAACACACCATCCTGGAGTCCCGTTTGCGGCCGCAGAAACGCCTATCTATTCCCCTTACAATAGAATCCCCTATCACTATAGCTCTCCCACTCTTTTTCCTCCCATCCTGTGCAGCAGAACCACCCCTGGTGCCAGGAAGTTGGCTGCTGCTGCCTTCCCCTGGTAAGCCAAACCCCCCCCATCAGTATCCAAAGTGGTATATCTGTTTGAGAGGGGGATGGCCACAGGGATCACCTCCAAGTTCCCCTCCAAGTCGCACACCATCCTGACTTGAAAGTATATCGCTGTTCCTTCATCGTCGGTGGGTCAAAATCCTGGAATTCCCTCCCTAACAGCACTGTGGGAGTACCTTCACCTCACGGACTGCAGCGGTTCAAGATGGCAACGCACCACCACCTTCTCGAGGGCAGTTCGGGATGAGCAGTAAATGCTGGCTTTGCCAGCAACGGCCACATCCCATGAATTAATAATAAAAAATATTGCATTACTGCTTGTGGGGCTTTGCTGTGCGCAAATTGGTTGTGGTGTTTCCTACATTACAATAATGACTACACTTCAGAAGTACTTCATTCATTGTAAAGCACTTTGGGACGTCCTGAAGTCATGAAAGGTGCTAATATAAATGCAAGCCTTTCTTTAGTACTTGCCATAGCGTGGCATGGTTGGTATAGCTGGTCATGGTGAAAGAAACTGTTTATTAAAAATATTTTCACAGTACGATCAATTGCACAATGAATATGCAGTCATTCACAACCTTAACATCATGACACTAGGAACACAACAGCATTTCTGGCACCACCTTTGCTAAAGGATTGATGACTGAAAATATGTCAGATGACAAATTTTTATCAATAACATTTAATTTGAATAAACTGGGCAGGTGTGTTCAACACCTTAGACCACAGTGGCCAGGAAGCTGATGAAAAGACTCCCTAACTTATTTCCCACCCCTGATTTCCCAGAAACTGCCTGAAAATGGATGGAAACAGCTCAAAAATCCACTCCCTTGTCTCTTCAAGTATATTATCTATTCAATCCTACATGAACCTGCAGTGTTCAGGAGAGACAAGTAGGCTTGCTTCTATGAACACAGTATGTTATGGAGCACATTTCTTGCTTTTTGCTTTAAATCACATTTTGTCTCTGTCTTCACCATATGCTACTTGCATTGATGTATTTCGCAAGAGTATATAACACTCCATAACCACAACGATTGCTGGTCTATATTGAGTTGCTGAGAATCGAGATTGTTACAGGAAATGAGCAGGATCAGCACATTATTTTCTCCTGTATTATGACAGAGCTCCACATAGTGGTCAAACTGATTAGAAATGTGAAGTTTACAAAATCAACTTGCATTTATTTGGCACTCATCACATGGCTAAGCAACATGGCATTAGAGAGAATTTGAGAACACGGGCATAGTACTGAACTCTGACGGTGGAGCAGGATTGGAACAGTAATCTACAGGCAGAAGAGCAGAGAGTGCGAGCAGGGACATATGGCTAGAGAAAACTGCTCAGAAAGGGTGAAACAAGGTTCTGGAGGGATTTGAAGACAAGAATGAGGATCTTGAAGTTGATTTCTTGGGGTACAGGGTGCCAGTGGAGATTGGCAAAGACAGCATTGATCTGCCAGGAGTGGACGTAACCTGTGGAATTCTGGATTAACTAAATTTGTAAACGATGGAGGCAGAGAGGCTGATGAGGAGGGCATTTGAGAAATTAATCCTCAATGATGAAAGCATTAGGATTGCACTGGTGGCGGAGGACAAGTGAGATTTTAGCAGCAATGTTATGGAGATGAAAAAATGTGGTCTTGGCAACAGGTTGGATCTGGAATTAAAAAATCAACTTGGGTTCAAACGAGATGCTAAGGTTGCACATGATAGTTCACCTGAGAGGGGACTCAGGCAGGTTGATGGAGTTACAGCCAGCGACACACAGGCACTGACAGGCGGCAGAAATTATGACTTAATTTTATTTTGATATTGAACTGAAGGAAATTTTGACTCATACAGAACTTGTTGTTAGATAGGTGGTTGGAGGCAGTGCTAGTAATGGACAAGTAAAGTTGGATGCGGAAGATGATATGCTTATGAATGATGTCAAATGGTAGCGTATAAATGATGAAATGCCTGTTGTTTTCTATGACTGTGACCATGGTGCATCATTCTCCTTTACCTTTCTGCATGCTTTCATGCCATCCGCCTGCAGAGCCTCTCCTGCATTGTTTGGCTCAGTGGGACTGCCCTCACTGGTTCCACTCTTTCCTATCTGATCATAGCCACAGCATCTCCAGAAATGGTTTCTTTTCCTGTCCTGCATCATTAGCTCTGGAGTCCTCCAAGGATCTATCCTTGGCCCCTGCTCTTCCTCATCGACATGCTGCTCTTGGTGACACCATCCGCAGACAATTTATTTCTCGCATGTTGGCAGCCAGAAGAATTTTTTCCCATCGACATAGCAGCCAATTGTCCTAGCAGACAGCTAAGTTCCTTGACCTATACACTTAAATCCACTTGCCATTGTTGGGATGAGTTTTATCAGTTCTTAGCCAGGCTGTGTGGAGAGCCTCATGAAATTAAAGCACTTAGTTGCAGTGGCATAGCAAGGTGTTGTGGAATAATGTGATACAGATTTAGTTCCCCACTTGCCAAGTTCCCATTCCCAGCCTTGGTGCACAAGGTGGTGTGAAGCAAAAAGAAGAAAAGATCCAATAAATGGTAAGACAATTTTTTTTCTAGTTTGGCTACTCAGCGGGTAAGAGTGCTGTCAACAACAAGAAAATGAACTAAAGGGGCAGTTGGGGGCAAGGCTTATATATGGTGAAATAAGGAAAGATCACATGAACAATGAAGCTAATTACTCACATAAGAAGTAGGAGCAGGAGTAGGCCATACGGCCCCTCGAGCCTGCTCGCCATTCAATAGGATCATGGCTGATCTGAACCTAGACTCACGTCGACTTCCCTGCCCACTCCCCATAACCCCTAATTCCCTTATCAGCTAGGAAACTGTCTATCTCCATTTTAAATTTATTTAATGTCGCAGCTTCCACAGCTCTCTGAGGTAGCAAATTCCATAGATTTACTACCCTCTGAGTGAAGAAGTTTCTCCTCATCTCAGTTTTGAAAGGGCAGCCCCTTATTCTAAGATTATGCCCCCTAGTTCTAGTCTCACCCATCAGTGGAAACATCCTCACCGCACCCACCCGATCAAGCCCCCTCACAATCTTATATGTTTGGATAAGATCGCCTCTCATTCTTCTGAATTCCAATGAGTAGAGGCCCAACCTACTCAACCTTTCCTCATAAGTCAACCCCTCATCTCTGGAATCAACCAAGTGAACCTTCTCTGAACTGCCTCGAGAGCAAGCATATCTTTTCTTACATATGGAAACCAAAACTGTACGCAGTATTCCAGGTGTGGCCTCACCAGTACCCTGTATCACAATGCACAGTATTCAGTTTCACCCATGGAAGTAATGGCAATTACAGAATTATGTAAATATTGAATTTCTTTGGACGAGGAAGCTCACACTATAGTAAGTTACCCAACAGTTTGTTAAAGTTATTCCTGATTTTGCACAATGTTGCTCAATACCGTAGTTTTCTACTGTACTATAAAAAAAATATGCAATGTGACAATCTTTCCAAACTACAGAAAGCTTTTTGCGTGGTGTCAATTTGAACAAAATTGGCTAATCACATCTTGCCTTGATTTCTTAGCCAAAAGTAACTTTTTGTTCAGTTGAATATGGAACTATTACAGTTGGCAAAATAACCAACTCTCAGCAGAGGAAGAACAAAAATTGAATAAAATGTTTAAAATTGAAAGTTTGTTTTACTTGGGACCTCTTGGTTTTAGTTCTGAATTGCTCGTCTCTATTTTTTTTATCCTTTCATATTCCTTTTTTTCCCCCCAAAATGTTCTGCTCTCCTCTCCTGAAGGTTCTGACTCAACAGGGGTATCAGAGGACTACCATTCTTGTGTGTGCACCTAGAAAATGAGTGTTTGTGAGCTATTCAGCTGTGGATAGCTTCACAGCTAAGCTTGATCTGAGGAAATTAGGGAAGGGGGAAGAGAAGGGAAAAAAATAAAATTATTAAAGGCAATGGTTGTGTCCTCGGTAACTGAATTTTTCATTATATAAAAATGAAGGTGGATTAACCACTCCTGATGCAGAAGCAGCAGAACTGGATCGCAACAAGCGCACCACTCGCAGATTTTCTCAAAAGGTGATCTTCCACAATCTTGCAAAGTCAGCTCATTAACATATGAGCATGGATTTTCCTCTTTCCTGTGCCCGGTCAAGAACAGTTTCCTGGGGCTCCCTTAAGGTACATCACTGGACTTGCGCCTGTAGCAGACGCAGGCCCAGTGTTAGGATTTTAACAAGGCAGGAAGGTCATACCGTTATGGACAGATATCAGGAAATTCTTCTTCCTACAAAGAGCAATCCTAAGACCACGCACTGTTTTTAATATATAATAGATTGCTGTCATGCGAAACAAACTTGGTATTTCATGTTAAAACCTTGTTAACCTAGGGCCCAAAATAATGATGTGAGCTAGTAACATACGAATGATTAATCCAATTGTCCAAAATACCCCTTTGCATTATCTTAGCAGAGATACTAACCCACTTATTTTAGATGGGCTTGTGTCTCCATTGAAATAACAGAGGGGAATTTCAGACAAACTCTAGGGGCTGGATTTTCATTGAGGAGTCGGGTAGGAGGCGGGACTACAACATTCGGGGTTGTAGTCCCGCCTCCATCGAGTTCTAGCCAACCCACGCGATTTTGACTTGATTGACCTTATTGAGCCCGCCCAGTGGGCTCAGCAGGCCAATTAAGGGCCACCTGGCAACAGGTGACATCACAGATTGATATTTCATCTGTCAAGACCTTTCGACAGATGAAATATCAGCGTTTCACAGCTGTTTGAAGCTGTCAAACACTGACAATCTGTATTCTGAGTTAATTCCTTCCTCTCAGGATGATTTAGAGATCTCCCCGGAACAGAAAGCTGAATGCTGCAATTTTTGACAGCTCGCAGCCATTCTGCTTTCTGTGCCGGTGAGATGAGGGACTCCCGAGACCTGAAGGAAGGAAGGCTGTAAAGGTAAGTAAAAGTATGTAAAACTTCTTTAAACACACCAAACACACTTACCTTTGCACTCATGCACCCATCACTCACCTGAACACCGGACATCTCGGCCCCTCCAAGCCCTTCATCCCGACGGTCCGCCTCCTCTAACTTGGTGTGGTTTGGAGCCGTCAGGAATCCCACACTTCAACACTAAAAATAGGGATTAGGCTAAAAATTGCCTGTTAACTACCTGTTAACAGGCAGTTAATTGGCACTAATCCCCTTCCCGTCTCGGGGAGGCGGGTCCCAGTGCGGGGCGGGTACCCGCCTCCTTTGAAACTGGGTTGGGGGCGGGATGGGGTCAGGACCCCCCACACGCCTCCAATCCCGCCTCCACGGCCCAATGAAAATCCTGCCCTAAGCATTTGTATGTTTGCATTACATAGCTTAATTTCAGGGCCCTGGTAAGCAATGCTAGGATATATTAAACTTAAGAAGATTGTTTATATTTTTTTATTTAAAGACTTAAGTGAAAGGCCAATGCCCATTGTGTAGAATACCACCTGGGTTTAAAGTAGCAGGAGAAAAAACAAGGCAAAGTATTGTTTAACTGATGCCAAATTTAGATTTTAAAAGTCTGAAAGTTGTACAAAGATGGGAGAGATGATTAGGCCCTTTACGGCAGGTCTTTGCCCACTTTGCGTTCACACGTACTTCCATGGTTTTACCAATTCAGAGACCAGAGACCATACCTATGAGGCAGGAGTGATGTCAACATGCCTCCCGCCTCATTTTTCTGGTTCTCCACCTGGTAGAGGCCCATGCAAATTGGCTTCCTAGGTTGTGCCCAGCCCCCTCGGATTGGAGAATCTGAGAAGAGGCTGTGAGCAACCTCTTTCTACCTCCAACAAGCTAAGTGATTTGTATTTCAGGAACAGCAGGAAGATCGCGGAGACCCAAGACCCTCTGGCTACTGGTTTTGGACAGCAGCCAGAAAATGCCAAAGCCAATAGCAATTACTGCCGCTGCAAGCCGAAGAGGCCTTCGGCGTGGCAAACTTTCTTCCCCTGCTTTTAGGTGCGTCTTTTCTAAGAGGCATTTCTGTGTCATGCGAAGGTCAAGGGCCATAGAAATGACTTGGACCTGCAAATATGAGTTGATTCAGATTCTTTCTGGCACCAATGAATTGCAGTTTTGAAGTCAGAGTAAAAGGCAAGTTAGCATAGGAGACAATGCAATGAAACTGGATTTGAACAGCGAGGGTCCAGACTACAAATTAACCACACCAAAATCAAAAAGCAAATACTTCTTTATTTGTATTTTTGGCATAAGAGATTTGAAAGCTGCAAAGGACATTAATCACTCAGAAAGTTAACAAAAATGGCATGCGCATTTGGGTTGCCACTCATTTGAGTTTACAAGTTTGGGAATGTGAGAGTCCAGAATGTTACAAAATCTTCACGCAGATGCTGCTTCACAGATTCCTCAGTGAGGGGATTATTGATCTCCAAATAGTATGCATCTGTAATATCATACGGTTGCCAAAGATCAGGAACTACAGAGCCTCCTTCATTAGGATTTCTGTAACAAGCAAAAATATTTAGTCCATTGTAACACAACAACTTGTATTTATATAGCATCTAGTAATGTAGAAGAAATCTCAAAGTGCTTCACAAAAGAGTAATCAGACAACAATTGACACCAAGCCAAAAGGATGCAGATATTTGGAGAGGTGACTGAAGTGGGTTTTAATGAGGGTCTTAAGGAGGAGAGGGAGGTGAAGAGGTAGAGAACTTTAGGGTGAGAATTCTAGAGCATGGGGCCAAGACAGCTGAAGGCACACCACCAATGGTGGGGTGACTAGAATAGGGGATGCACAAGAGGCTAGAGTTGGGGAAAACGCAGAGATCTTGGAGGATTGTAGGGCTGGAGAAAGTTAGAGATGGGGGGAAAAATTCAGTATCACCCTGTTTGGGGCGCCATTAGCGGCCGTGCGCAAAGTTTAGCACCTGGCGCTAATTATCGCCTCTGACGGCAAACTTGGCTGGAGGTGATTGGAGCGCTAAATCAGATGCTTCACACCTGTCTTAAGGCGCAAAGACCGAGGAGCGAGGCGCTACCTCAGAGCGCTGGCGAAGCTCATGTGATGTCAGTCAGCAATGGAACACAGACAGACTGGCGCCGGCCAGTTCTTAAAGGGGAGGTCTGACGAAAGGTCATCGACCTGAAATGTTAACTCTGTTTCTCTCTTCACAGGTGCTGCTTGACCTGCTGAGTTTCTCCAGCATTTTTCTGTTTTTATCTTAAAGGGGAGGGTTAATTTTGCACTCCATCCACTCCTGCTCATTGCAGCCTTGAATCTCGGCCTGGAGAGACCTGTACATCAAATATACTGGAAAGAACAATGGAGAGACCCAAGGAAAGAGCTCAGAGTGCAGCCCCCACAGTCTCTTCTAAATAGATACAAGGAAGGGCAAATCAAAATGAACCTGCAAAGTGCTGCTCAGTATGCAAAACTCCTTCACACAGTGTTGAATCTCTCCAGAAGTCTCTCTCTCAGAATGCGTGGTGCAAAAATGTCACCAACAAAAAAAGGCAGGAAGCAGTCGCCTTTAAATAGCGCTCCCCCAGTCCCTTCCTGACTGCAAAACGTTCCCCTCAACCTGTCATTGCTAGCAGCAGGCGGTAAGGCAGGGGGCGCCACTCAATACCCGGTCCGGGGTGCTACCAGGGCGTTGCGCACTCGACTGACGTCACGATCTGCCGGCGCAGGAGATTGTGGCGGTAGTGTTTAGTGCCGCCGCAAAATGTCTAGTTAATTTCGCAAGCAGCGCAAACATCGCCGCACCCGGGCACTAGTTGCTTTGCGCCCCATTAGAGCCCTCTTAAGGCGCTAACAGGAGGCGCAAACAACTGAATTTTTCCCCCAGGGAAAGGTGATGTCATGAAGGGATTTAAATGCGAGAATGAGAATTTTAACTTTGAGGCATTGGGGAACCAAGAGCCCAGTTGGGTCAGTGAGCACAAGTGGATTTGAGTGAGCGGGACCCGGTGTGGGATAGGGTACCGGTGGATGAGCTGAAGTTTACGGAGGGTGGATGATGGGTAGCCAGCCACGAGACATTAGAATACTGGAATCTGGAGGTGACTAAAGCATAGATAGGGTTTCAGAGGCAGGTGGGCTGGGGCACACGTGGAGACGTGTGATTTTAGAGGTGGAAGTAGGCAGTCTTTGTAATGGGGAGAATATGGGGTCAGGAGCAAAGCCCAGGTTCAAATAAGATGCTGAGGATCCGAACCGTCTGTTTCAACTTGAGACAGTGGCTGAGGAGGGGAAATGGAATCGATGGTGAAGGTACGGAGTTTGTGGCAGAGGCCAAAGACGTGGTTTGGTGTTTTTTTTATTGGAGGAAAATTTTAACTGGAGGAAATTGTGGTTCATCCAAGACTGATCAACTATAGAGGGACAAAAGTCTATCCTAATCATTTGAAGGAACAAAACTTCCTTAATATGCTAATATTTGAATTACAAAGACATTGGGTGTCGGTGTTCCACAGGATCGCTACCTGATTACTATTTGAATGATTGGCATCTGATTGGTAAATCTTGCAAACACTCTATTCTAAACGAAAGCAAAATACTGAAAATGCTTTTAATTCTCCTTCAGATGCAAAGGCAGGTTCCAGTCAGACCTGAGCCTTTAAATAAAATCAGACTGAATATTCTTTTAAAATTATTATTATTATTATTCAGTTTGCTTACCCAGTATAAGCGAAGTTAGTCCAATACCCAATCATGTACTCAGAGATTTTACGATCAGTCGGAGAGTACTTCTGTGATTTACTGAATGGTATTCCAAAGACGTAGGGCAACTCCTCACAGTGGGAAACTCCTTTTCTTATGTTTGTATAAGAAAACACATAGCTATATGTATATGCATTCCTGAAAAAGGAAGTAAAGGGTAACAGTAAAATAAAGATAAAAACTGACGTACCATAGAACCAAAAAAGCTTACAGCAACGAAGAAGCCGTCTGGCCCAAATTGTCTGTACAGCTCTTTACCAAACTAATCCCACTGCCCTGCTCTCTCCTCATAATCCTGTATCTTCCTCTGCTTGAAGGGGTAGAATTTCCTATGTATTTGCACCCAGAGACTCGTGTAAATGGAGTGTAAAGCAAATAGCTGATGTAAAGATCAAGGAAACTTGGGCACAAGTGTGTTACACAGGTAGTCACACTACGCCCGAATTTCCACACTCTTATATGCCCATCTATCGATTCCTGACCCTGAATGCACTTTGGCTCATTATAATAGCTCCGCCCCAAGCAAATAGCCGTACACATGAATTTCCTGCAATTACGCTGGTTCAAAACTTTAAAAAGCATATTTTAGGTGCAGCAGGAAAACAAAGTCATTTTTCTGATGTTTTAGTGCTATTTTTGAGCGATGTTTAAGATATATATATCCTCACTGAGACCTCCCACTTATTTTCTGTTTCGTTGAATCCATTGTTATGGCATACATATAAGTCATGTTAAAAATTTAATCGCATATTCTAAAACATGCTTTGGCTAATGTGCCTGGATGATAGTTAGATTTCAATGTGACAACCATTTCAGATCAAAGTTGCAGCCTGTATTTGTGTTGCAGTGCTTTATGGCCAAGAATGCTTTGCATTCATAGAACTCTAAGGTTATATGGCAGCGTTGGATGGGCGATTAGTGAAGAAAGAAGGACGGACTTGCATTTATGTCATGCTTTTCACATCCTGGGGACATGTTTCACAGCCAATAAAATACTTTTGAAGTGTAGCCGCTGTAGTTATGTAGGTAAACACGGTAGCCTAAAAGAGTAACAGGTCTATAGATGCATTTTATGACATGTATACTTGGGGCAGATACTCAGTATAGGAAACATTTAGGTAGCCTTACCTTGGCATCGCCCCTCTAGTCTACCATCTTCTTCTATAGCTATATGCTTTAGGTGTTACGGAGAGCATTTACCCTGTCAGCTATCTCATGCCAGGCATCTTTCAACAGTTCTTTTCTGGGGAGGGTGCCCTTGAGTGTCAACCAGGGCAGCCCTCCTTTACCTCGCTTCTTGCAGTAGTACCTCAAAGACAACATCCATAAATGTGGTTGTGCAGTGGCTAGAGTTCTCTATTGCACAGAAATAGTGCATCCCTTCCCTTTTTATATAGCGAATTTAAGTTGAGAACAGCTGTGTGAGAAAAGTCAGTGGGATTCCCATGTTGTGAAGTTTCCGATAAATTAACGCATGGGAAGGAATCTCTATCCTTTAGGTTATTACGCTTTGTCTTCCACTTTATCCAAACCAGTTTGAAAGGGTTATGTTGAATGGGATATCAACATCTACAAACAACCCAACTGCTCACACATGTTGGTGTATTTGGCAGGTCTTGGTTGTCCTGAAATCATTCACAAAATCTTCAATACCGTGAAATGGTTTCAAACATTTTCTAACATATCTCTGATATTGTACCAAAATACTGTATAAGCAATTTCTATGTATAAGGTTAAACTTAGTTGGTTGTTTGTCTAGAAGTTCAAAGATTTATTATTTTTTATACTTTTAACCTGCATTATATTAAAACAAATGGAGTCAAAACATCATCGCAGACGGGGGTGAAATTGGATTCAACCTGAAAATAGGCGCAGGGATCGCGGTGCGCGACCTGCCCATGCCCGTTGAAAGTAGTGCAGGCAGCATGCAAAATTTGTGCTGCCTGCTTATTAACATGATTGCAGCGCTGAGCACAGCGCTAAACGCGATGCTGGTTGGCTCAGCGCTCAACAGGGGGACCAATATCGGGTGCAGCTGCTGTCCAATTAAAGTTTGCCTGCAGAGTGAAAGGCTGTCTGCACTTCTTAAGGTGCTTTGTTGCAGAAGTACCTCATTGTCACTAGCTGCAGCAATGGCACAACAGGGGAGAGAAAGGGCACCTCGCTTCTCTGATGCAGCACTGGGGGCCTTGGCCCAGGGGGTATATAGAAGGAGACAGGTCCTCTACCCGCAGGGGGGCAGGAGACCTTTGAGACACACCGTCAGAAGGCAGTGGGAGGAGATTGCGCAAGCCGTCAGTGTCACCAGCATTGCTGCCAGGACCTAGATCCAGTGCCACAAAATGTTTAATGACCTCACACGAGTGGTCAAGGTGAGTGAATGCATCTTCAAATGCCATATCCCACCAGCTGCACCACTAGCCTCACACACTGCTCAATGCATCATACCTCCATCACTCACCTACCAGCAATCTCTAGCAATCACGACTCATACCTCACCCTCACACACTTACCACTGCTGCAAGCCTTACACCCACATCTCACACCTTGCACACAATGTCAGCTATTCAACTATGACAGGCAGATCACCCAAACACATTGTACCACACTCACTGACACACTGCACCCAAACACATTGTACCACACTCACTGACACACTTCCCTTTCTCTTGCAGGCCACGGTAGCTCACAACTGGCGTGAGCAGAAACAGACAGGCGAAGGGCAAGCACGGCTGCGCAACCTTACTGCATTGGAGGAGACTGTGCTGCAGATAATTGGAGGGGCCGTCACTGAGGCCGTGGTGAGCAGCGAGGTTGAAAGCATTGATGGACGGTATGCAGGATATGCACATGGTGAGTCACCGGGCACGAGTGGGATGCAGCCAGGCTAGGGGAAAGGGTAGCGCAGGTGCCAGCTCCCCGGAGGGCGAGTTCGCACACGAGTTCTGCTACACAGGACTCATATGAGGACTTTGATGGGGTGGCCTTCAGAAAAAGGGTAATGGGCATCCACACAAAATTGCTTGGTGCAATGGCAGACCTGCCAGAGAGGCTCTTGTCACTGTCAAGGAGCATGGAGGAGTCCGGCTCTAACATTGCACGGGGGCTTTGTGCGGAGCTTGGAGCCTGTGATTTCCAGGATGGAAGTGATGGGCAACTCCATTAGAGCACTTGAGGATCCAACCATGATGTTGGGTGTGATGGTCGATATCGCAGCTTCCATTGCAGTACAAATGGAAGTGACCCAACATCAGAGTGCTGCAGTGGAAGCTCAGACTGCTCTCATGCAAGTTCAGCTTGCTGCCACCCAAGCTCAGCCAGCTCTCATGCAGGATCAACTTGCTGTCACCCAAGCATCATGAAATGGGATACCCGCTCCAGCAGCATTATATGAGTGCTGGCCACGTGTGGTGGAATTGCGAAGGGGAGTTATCAGCCAGGTGTAGAGGGGACAGCCCTTGTCTCTGAGCAGCCACACTCAGGTTCGACGTGGTGACTGGACTGGCGCAGGATGAAGGCATCATGACTGCTGCCAGGATACCGGGCATTCACCATCATGATGTGCTGGGCGTGGTCGCACACCAACTGCACATTAAGAGAGTGGTAGCCTTTGCGGTTGGGGTACATCTCAGAATTGATATGCGCCACCCGCAAAGCCACGTGTGTGTAGTCGATGGCGCTCTGCACCGATATCTTGGCAAAGCCACATGCGCGCTCCTCCTCCTCTCTTTTCAGAGAGAAGACTATGAAGTCCCTTCTCCTGGAGTACAGAGCCTCTATGACCTCCCAGATGCAGTGATGGACGACGCATTGGAAAATGTTAGCTATGCCGCCTGCTCCAGCCTGGAAGGATCTGGTAGTGAAAAGATTCAGGGCCACGGTCACCTTGAGGGCCACTGGCAGCGCCATCTTCACCCTGCTCTGAGGCCGCAGGTCTGATTCCAAGAGGTGGCAGAGTTCTGTGACCACCTCCTTGGTGAAGCGGAGCCTCCGAATACACAGCTCCTGGCTTGTGCAGGTTGGAGAAATGCTCCCTGAAGACCCTAGGTGGGTAAGGCTGCTGAGAGCCCTCCTCCCCCTCCTCCTCCCTCTGCAAGCAGCTTGTCTTTGCTGCCTCTGCTCCATCTCCCTATCATGCTGCAGCGTGAGGGGAACTGCAAGTAGAGCCGCAATGACTGGGAGCAAGTGGTGTAGTCACAGACCTTCCAGTAGCAGCCAATGCCTTCCCAATGTCCAGCAGCACTCCCTGCACACTTTACCAACTTTATAAATGTGTTCCAGCAAGCCAGTATTGATATAAACTCTGCAAGAGCCAGTGCAAGAGAAAAAATCAATTTACCTCTAAGTTGGATGTATCCCTTTAAATTGTGCTGGTCCCTCCAGCAGCTGAACTCGCATTCAGCTGTGCGTGTTTAGGAGAGGGTATTGATTGTAACGGCGACATCCAAAATGGCAGGTCGCGCGTCAAATCAGCGTTGCCCTCTGATTGGCGTCACGATCGGCCTCATTTGAATTCTACCGCAGCACGCAGGCAATGGCCTCGCTACCGACCTGTCCAAAATGGCATCCACTGTGGCCCTCGCTGGAAGTGAGGCAGCCGCCATTATTTTGCCAAAACAGACCTTAACTGCTGGTGCTAAGCAGAGAAATTTCGCGACCAATATTTCTAGAAGATTGTATGTAAATTATTACACAATAGTTACAGCACGAGAATATCCAATTACCTTCTTAAAAGTCCCCTTAGCCTATTCATCACAAAATTGAATTTCTCACACTTTCCCCAACCATGGAGCCACACAGGAAATTAGCAATTGATTTAAAAAATATATCCTTGCGTGACTTACTTGGCATTTTTTTGGTGTAAATCAAGAGTTACTTGGGTAGGAACCAAGAAGATCAAATCTGTTTCAAAATCAATAATTGCTTGTTTAATTTCTTTCTGGGTGTTTAAGTTTCCATTTGCCTGGCTGTATATGTCGTAAACACTATCTATAGCTTCCTTGTCCTTATTGGGGAAGACTACCTTAATCAAGGTGTAAAAGCTCTGCCTGTGGAAAAAAATGTTTTGAAATGTTATTTCCACCAAACCAAATATTTTAAACATTGTATCCCTTCTTATTTGTGACTATGCATTGCTAAGATCTGCTTTCACATATTTCTTTATCAACACCTGCCTCCACCTCTCATTCACCCCACATGGATTCCTGTTAAAGTTTCACTCTTCCTCATTTGGAGCCATTCATGACCAATAATACCTTTATGATACTCAGTGCTTTGCTGACGACTGCTCATGACTACATACGGTCCACCCTGACATGGCATTGCATGTATACTCTCAAACTGTCTCTTCAACAGCATCCGCTCAATCTATACCATAGCTTTTTCGGTCTTCAGTTCCATGTCGTCCTTCTCATCTGAAGTTTTAACAAAAAACTTATTTTTTCCTTTCAGATATTAAGAACCAAAGGCTCAACCAACTTTTGGTTGCCATCCCACCCTGTGATTCCTCTTTCACCTTTATTCTGCTTGTATCTCTCTAAACGTCATTCCTTGCCAAGTTTTCAACATCTCCTCTGACCTTCCCTTTTCTGACCATGAGTGATACCACTACACCCACCCCTCCAACATGGAGCTGAGCTCTTCTTTCACCACCTCCAACTCTGTGCCTTTCTTCTTGGCTACCCTCTTGCCCCTTCTGATCCCTTCTTCTGTCTCCAATATTCTCAATCCTCCTAAATCCCGCTCTCTGTCTGCCTTCCCTTCCCTAGATATCAGCCAAGTTAAGTTTCTCTACTACCTTTACCCACTCCAATCTATCTCGCTCTAAACTTGTAGCTCTCCTTTTCTGTAGCTCCAACCCTGATAGCATCATCAAAACTGCTGTCAAAGGCGGCACTTTTGTAGGACAGAGGAACCTCTACCTGGCTGAGGCTGAGTATCAAATATCTGACTCCTTCTGTCTTCTCTGGACCATAATCTTCAATATCCCACTGCCTTCAATCTCATTGTATCCCAAACCTGTGCAACCCATTTCTACCCCTCCTCAAGATGCACAAGCAGGACTGTCCTGGAAGATAAATTGCTTCAGCCTGCTTCTGTCCCACGGGAACTAATGTTCTTTCATCGAGACTCTGTGGGGGAAATTTTTGTCTGTTGTGCTAACTGGGCGAGTGGCAAATGTTGCAATTGCACCAACTGCATCATCTTGGTGATCGGGCCTCTTTAGCATGCAGCGATAAGCACCAAAGCAGCTCGCCATTCGGGAAGGATGGACAATTAGTCAGCTCCTATGCCCAAATGACTGACAGACTGGGCCTAGAGGGTGAGGCGATCCTGGGGGTGGGGGGTAGGAGGGGCGTGGAATTGAAGGCTGCACAGGGACTGGTAGCAGTCACCTTATTATCCTTTATCTCAATCCATAACGTCTCTACTTATATCTGGAATAAGTCCAAGTTTAATTATTTTGCTTACCTTCATATCTTTTACATAAATAACAACACTCCCTCCTGGCCTATCCTCTATCCTTATGTATCAATCTATATCCTTTGAGTTGTACCACCCACTCTGCATCATTATTTAGCCACAACTCTGTAATATTATAACATCATGATCCTTGTCACCAGCATTTAGCTCAAGATTACCTAATTTATTCTTAACGTTCCTTGCCTCCACTCGTTGATGCAGTTCTTGCCAGAATTCCCATTTCTCCTGACCTCTCTTACTTCTTTGGTTTACTTTCATTCTTTACATGCTCTACATTCCCTGCTTTCACATACTTTCTACGTGATTCAGTTCTATGCTGTCTATTTCCTGATCTTTAAATGCCCCTCTGTCAGCTATACCACTTGAAATCCACCCTCGCTATCCTTTTTATCCTCTTCACCAGTACATTGGTGCCAGCACAGTTCAGATGATGGCCCCCCTCCTGTCCCAGAACTCACCCTAGCGCCCCAACAATAACCTTCTCTTCTACAATATGTTTCTGGCTACATTTTGAACAGTCTAATCCTATCATACCTATGCTGTCCAGCAAGTGTCACCAGTAGTAAATCAGAGATTATGAGACTCGAGGTCCTTTTCTTTATTTAGCACCCAGTTCCTAAAAATCGAATTGCGGGAACTCCAGCCTACTCTTGCCGAATATTTCTGGTTCCCTCATGATCTATAACAGCTAGCTGATCCCCATCCCTTGCCAGAAGTTTGTCTAGCTGCTGCATCACGTCTCTTACCCCATCACCAGGGAGGCAACACACTATGCAGGACTCCGTCATGGTTGCAAAGCATGCTATCTATGCCTCTGCTTACAGAATCCCCTACTAGGACTATATTTGTCTTTTTTGCAACATTTCCTTCCACCTCTTGGATATCCTCTTCCATTGTGAAGCCCAATTGTTCATCCGGATTACCTTATCTCAAGTCACTGTTGCTGTCTTCCTCATAGCAATCTAAATCATATAGCCTAGTGGTGTCCTGCATGTTCTCTCTCTTCCTCCTCTCCCTGCAGATGGTCAATCATTCCTATCCTCTCCCCAAACTCTCCTCTTTCACTCAACTATCTGCTTGTGGGGTGGCCACCCTCTGGAACATGTGATCTTGAATCTCCTTGCTGTGCTACATGTTATGCTGTGGAGATTTGCTCCACAAGCTCATCAATCTTGCAACAGCAACAACTTGCATGTATATAGCACTTCAACATAGAAAAATGTCCTAAGACACATAACCGAGGTGTAATGAGACCAAAATGTGTGACAAGACAAAGAAGGGTGAACAAAAGCTTAGTCAAAGAGGTGGATTTTAAGGAAGACCCTAAAGGAGGAAGTAGAGGGGTTCAGGGAGGGGATTCCAAAGAATGGGGCGGTTGAAGGCACAGCAGCTAATGGTAGAGTGAAGGTTTGGGGGTGGAGAGAGGGGAAGCAAAAAAGTCCAGTCAGAAGAGCAGAGATATGTCCGTGTGTAATTGAGACACGGACTGCAGGAGTAGGTTACAACAGGTGTTTACTGAGTGGAGACAAAACTGGAACTACTATGCAAAGTTACTACACAGGCTTATATACAGGGTGGTCACTACTGGTACTGCAGTACACAGGGGCTGCAGAATATAGTTCCTTCTGCAAAGTACATACACTACAATTCCTCCCCTTTTAGCTAAACAGTACATAACATTCGATTAATAATTAAACAACATATTTACAATTACAGTTGCTCGATACATTAGCTGAAGTTAAGCAATTATAAGTTCAGTCTTTGAGGAGGCTTCCTGATTCTGTCTGGATAACGCCTCGTTGGGGTATCAGGTTCTTCTGGCAAAGTTGATTCGGGATCAACGTCGTTGTTTGGTTCGTCTGCTTCCAATATCACCGATTCTGAGGTAGATGCAGTTGGTACTTCGGTTTCATCACCAGGTGTATCGGATCGTGGTGTGGAATTCACGTTTTCCAGTGACTCTAGAATCTGGTCAGCATGGCGTCTTACAATGCTCCCTCCAACGTCCACGTTATACATTAGAGGTCCTTGCCGTGTGCAGATCGTTCCTGGCTGCCATTTCTCTGTGCGGTAGTCCCGGGCCAAAACTGGTTGACCTATCTTAAAACTCCTGGTCGGCCTTTCATTCATATTCTGAAACTGCCTGTTCTCCACATCTCTTCTGATGTTTGGCTTAACCAAATCCAAGTGGCATCGTAGTCTTCGATTGAAGAACATCATGGCTGGAGTTTGGTTGGTAACCGCCTGTGTCGCATTCCGGTAGGCAAACAAGAAGTTATCCACCTTGTGTTGTAGGGGTATGTCTTCATTACACATTGCCTTGATAGCCTTCCTGAATGTTTGAACGAACCTCTCAGCCAATCCATTGGTGGCTGGATGATATGGGGCGGATGTGTAATGTTTAACACCATTGTTCTTTAAGAACCTCCGGAACTCTTCAGACACAAACTGTGGTCCATTGTCGGAGCAAATCTGTTCAGGCAGCCCATTTCTGGCGAATATGGTTCGTAAGACTGTGATAGTTTTTTCTGTGGTGGTTGAGGACATTTTTATTACCTCTGGCCACTTTGAATGTGCATCCACCGCAATTAAAAACATCGAGTCCATAAATGGACCAGCAAAATCAATGTGTACCCTTTGCCATGGAGATGAGGGCCACTCCCATGGATGTGGTGGGGCGTTTTGGGCCTTCTGGCATCCTGTACAGCTCTTGGTCATCTCTTCGATTTCTCTATCGATTCCCGGCCACCACACAAACGCTCTGGCTAAGTTCTTCATTTTTACTCCTCCCAGATGACCCTCATGAAGCTCATTGAGCACTCTATCCTTCAATTTGGGTGGAATTACTACTCTGGATCCACACATCAAGGTTCCTCTGCACACTGACAGCTGTTCTCTTCTCGGCGAGAATGCTGGCAACAGTGGTTCGTCATGTGCTGGCCATCCCTTCACCGTTAAATCATAGACCCTGGAGAGTGTCGGGTCATTTCGTGTTTCCTTTTCTATGTTTGCATTCGTCACAGGTAGACATTCGACTATGGTCGAGTGGAATATCTCCACAGGATCCACTGCAGGTGTTTCTTCCACCGTCGGCAACGGTAGGCGCGACAATCCATCAGCATTCCCATGCTGTTTAGTTCCTTTGTACTCGATGTCATATTGGTGTGCCCCTAGGAAAAGGGACCACCTCTGTAGCCGTTGTGCTGTCATTATCGGGACGCCCTTCTGAGGGTTGAAAATGGAGACAAGAGGTTGATGATCAGTTAGTAGAGTAAATTTCTGACCGTGCAGGTAGTGATTGAACTTCTTCACCCCCCACACCAGGCTGAGGGCCTCTCTGTCAATCTGGGCGTAGTTACGCTCGGCAGAAGTTAACGAGCGTGACGCAAAAGCTATCGGCCTCTCTGAACCATCAAGGAATTTATGTGACAGTACCGCTCCAATGCCGTAGGGAGACGCATCACACGCCAGTCTTATCGGTAGTGATGGGTTGTACTGAGCCAATACTTCTCTTGAAGTGATTAGGTCTTTACTCTTCTGAAAGGCCCACTTACATTCATCGCTCCATTTCCATGCTACTCCAGTTTGTAGTAGAGCGTTCAGTGGGTGCAGAATTGTGGACAAATTCAGCAAAAACTTACGGTAGTAATTCACCAATCCGAGGAATGACCTCAGTTGCGACACATTTTCAGGCGCTGGATCCTTAACTACCGCTTCAATTTTGTCAGGGGACTTATGTAACCCCTCTTCATCAATCACGTGGCCACAATACGATATCTGTTTCTTAAAAAACTCGCACTTGGGGCGATTGGCTCGTAGCCCATGTTCTCTTAGTCTAGTGAGCACCTGCTCTAGGTTGGCAAGGTGTTCACTGTCATCTTCACCTGTCACTAGGATGTCGTCCAAGTAACACTGAGTCCCTGGAATCCCTTGCAGGACTTGTTCCACCGCTCTTTGCCATATCGCCGGAGCTGAGGCTACTCCGAATACCAGTCGATTATACTGGTAAAGACCTTTATGAGTGTTTATCGTGAGATACTTCCTAGAGGATTCTTCAACCTCCATCTGCAAATATGCTTGCGCTAGGTCAATTTTTGTAAAACGCTTCCCTCCAGATAGTGAGGCGAAAATGTCTTCTATCCTCGGGAGAGGATACTGCACTGTGTGAAGGACTGGGTTCACCGTCACCTTGAAGTCCCCACAGATGCGAACCTTCCTTGGCTCCTCAGACTTATTGTTTAACGTATTCTTCATGACAGGAACGATGGGTGTCGCCCACTCGCTCCAGCCTACCTTAGATAACATGCCTGCATTCTCCAGATTCTCCAGCTCTGCCTCGACGGCTGGGCGAATTGCATACGGTACCGGTCTTGCTTTGAAAAACTTGGGAATTGCATTCTCTTCTATTTTTATCGAGGCGGTTACGCCTTTAAGAGTTCCCAGTTCTTGTTGAAATACCTCTTTGGCGTTAGCTAAGATTTTTGACAATCGTCCAGGTGTGACGTCGTCATCCTTTTTACCAGCCACAGTCAGTGCCTGAATGGAGTGCCAGTCTAAACTTATCTTTCTGATCCATTCACGTCCCAATAACGGTGGTCCACCATCTTGCAGTATGTACAGATACAATTTCTGTATTTCCTTGCCGTTGTATTCGACAGGCACCCTTATTTTCCCTCTGGGGTATACTTTCTGCCCCGTATATGTCTTCAAAACAAGGGTATGTGTGAGAATAGCCGCTCATAGTCTCGTCGATTCATGACGGTCAGGGCTGATCCTGTATCCAATTCCATTTTGACTTGGGACCCTGCTATCGTGAGGGTGACCCAAATGGTTCGGTGATCCTCTTTTGCGATTACATTGTGAAGTTTGAGACAGCTTAGTCTCTTGTTCCCGGATTCACTATCGCTCTTCTGGTCTTCGGAACTACTGTCCGTCATCTTTTGTACTTTCCTGTACTGTTCCTTAGTAGCCTTTTTGTTGTCGTTAGTCTTCTTTCCAGACCTGCAAACTCGTGCAATGTGTCCCATCTTTCCACATTGCCTGCATATTTTGTCCTTGGACCAGCAGTCCTTCTGGTCATGGGTTGTTCTGCCGCAGCGATAACATTTTTCAAATCCCCGCGTCATTTCATGGGTGCCGTATTCTTGTGGCTTTTGCTGTATTTCCGCAGCTCCCCTTGCTGCTGCTTCGTACGATACTGCCACGCTGAAAGCCTTATCTAGCGTCAGCTCTTTCTCTGAGAGTAACCTCTTCTGGGTTCCTTCACTCAGGAGTCCACAGACAAATTTGTCCCGTAGAGTGTCTGTCAGTCCTGCTCCGAACTGGCAGTGCTTTGATAGCTTGCGTAGTTCCGTAAGGTAATCAGCATTGCTCTCATCTTTATGCTGATTTCTCCTGTGGAATTTAAATCTTTCTGCTATCAGCAGCGGTGTAGGATTTAGGTGTTCCTGTAGGATATCAACAATTTCGTTAAAACTCTTCGCCATCGGTTTGGCTGGAGTGATCAGGTTCCGCAATAGGCCGTATGTTCTTGCGCCCATTAAGTTTAGTAGTACCGATGCCTTTTTCTCATCGGCTGCTTCATTTGCTTTGCAATATACTTCGACTCTTTCCACATACGTGGTCCAGTCTTCTATTGCATTATCGAAGGCAGTGATATTGCCAGTCTTCGGCATCTTGGAAATCTAAGATGGCGCCTCCCGCGCTTTGCCTTCTTCCCCGATTGAACAAAATGGCGCCTCCCGCACTTTCTGTCTTCTCCGCTGCTGCTAGCGCTGTTACTGGCGTTTTTATGCCTTGATGGCGACGCCCTATGGTTTTCACGCACTTCCCCCCCGCGCTGCTGCTAACGCCGCTCTCCGCGGTCCCCGTGGCAAACTGCAGCTCCTCGCGGCTTTCTGCGCTTCTAATTTCTTTTATTTTCCCGTCGTCTGAGCAAACCCTCCGGGACACTTTCCTCCCTCTTCTCGGGTCTGTACGCTGCCCGGCTTCGTAGCACCGGCCGCGCCCTGTGTGCTCCACCCTCTCTCCCTCTCTATTCTCTTCCCGACAACGCTGCTCGGCCCCGTTGAAAAGCCACCCGATCGAGCTCTAGCCCGCCGCAGCCCAGGAAGGATCAGTGTACTACCTGCCACCAGCCCGATTAGCTGGAACACCAGAGACAGGATAACCAAGCCCCGCTCTCGACAGCCTCTCCTGCAAATCTTCAACTCCGATGAATCAGAGGCGGTTGTCCACGGTCGACGCCCGTTTCTTCTGTTTGTTTGTTTTTTCTTTCTTCCTTCTGGCCTCGACCTCCAACAACTTCGCTTCAGGGATGGATCCCCATGAGGTGGTGCAGAACTAGGTAAGTTCGGATCTGCTCGTCGCCAGTATTATGTCCGTGTGTAATTGAGGCACGGACTGCAGGAGTAGGTTACAACAGGTGTTTACTGAGTGGAGACAAAACTGGAACTACTGTGCAAAGTTACTACACAGGCTTATATACAGGGGTGGTCACTACTGGTACTGCAGTATACAGGGGCTGCAGAATATAGTTCCTTCTGCAAAGTACATACACTACAAGAGAGTTCAGGGGAGGTAAGTTGTAGGACTGCAGGAGGTTACAGAGATAGAGGGGGGGAAAGTTGTGAAGGGGTTTAAACACGACAATTAGAATTTTAAATTGGAGGCATTGGGGGGCAGGGGGCCGGGAGCCAGTGTAGGTCAGAAAGCACGGGGTAATGAGTCAACTTGGTTTTGAATGAGCTGAGGTTTACTGAGGGTGGAAAATGGGGCTGGCCAGGAGATCATTGGAGTGGTCGAGTCTGGAGGCGACAGAGGCGTGGATGAGCGTTTCAGGAACAGATGGGCTGAGCTAGGGATGGAGGTGGGCAGTGTTATGGAGGTGGAAGTAGGTGGTCTTTGTGATGGAGAGGATATGAGGTCGAAAGCTCAGCCCTGGATCGAGTAGGACACCGATTGCAAATAGTCTGGTTCAGCATGAGACGATGGCTGCAAGAAAAATCCTGAAGTAATGTCAGTGAATCGGAATGTACAAATTTGTTATTCTGCTTAATTTCCTAATTACCCTCTCGGGCTGAATTAACACTAGTGAAGTTTAAGCCATTTGAGAGCCTCAAAATAGAATTATTGTGGGAATCCTATAGAACAAGCTGATTAATTAAAAAACTAAAATAATTAACATTTCTATTTAATATTGTTGAAATAAACAAAAAATTGCAACATTAACGTTCTGATTTCCAAAACAAAGGAAACATGACCCTCAATTACTAATCTCACTCAGAGAGGCAATAAGGACATCCGATGTGAGAAATGGAAATATTACCAGTGCCACAGGGGTTGCTGTCCTAAGGGCTACTGCTTATTGCTGGGCATATTAGAGTGATTTACCCTACAGGTGGCAATGATATACCTGACCTGGGAGTGTTTGATGTTGACACTATTGTAAAAACCCAACTGGATCACTGATGTCCTTTAGGGAAGGAAATCTACCGTCCTTACCCGGTCTAGCCTATATGTGACTTCAGACCCACAGCAATGTGGTTGACTCTTAACTGCCCTCTGCAAGCCACTCTGTCGTATCAAAAAAAAACTGCTACGATGAACTGCAGCAGTTCAAGAAGGTGGCTCACCACCACCTTACCAAGGGCAATTAGCGATGGGCAATAAATGCTGGCCTTGCCAGCGACACCCACATCCCATGAATTAATACATTTTTAAAAAACGAGTCACAAAAAGATGCATTAGGACAGGTGACCAAAAGCTTGGCCAAAGAGGTAGATTTTAAGGAGCGTCTTAAAAGGAGGAGAAAGTGGTGGAGAGGTTTAGGGAGGAAATTCCAGAGTTAGGGCCTAGGCAGCTGAAGACATGGTCGCCAGTGGTGGAGCGATTAAAATCGGGGATGTGCAAGAGGCCAGAATTAGAGGAGCGCAGAGATCTCAGAGGGTTTTAGGGCTGGAGGTGGTTACAGAGATAGGGAGGAGCGAAGACATGGAGGGATTTGAAAACAAGGATGAGAATTTGAAAATCGAGGCGCTGCCAGACCAGGAGCCAATGTAGGTCAGTGAGCACAGGGGTGATGGGACTAAGTGCAAATTAGAATATGGGCAGCAGAGTTTTGGATGAGCTCAGGTTTATGGAGGGTGGAAGATGGGAGGTTGCCAGGAGAGCATTGGAATAGTCGAGTCTAGATCAGTGGTTATTGACAACCTGCCATTAAATAATGGCTAGGTATTTCTTATTACTTTTATGAGATCTTCGTCTATTGTATCTTCATCCTAGCTTTAACATTTCATGATCCTTGGGTTATTAATGTACAGTAAAGTATCTAAAACCTTGTAACTGAGTAATATATGCATTAAACAAATTCATTATTCATGTTAAATTAAAAATGTTCTAAACCTTTACGTAACTACACTTCTTCTTTGCTGATACAGGAAACTTTGTGCTATCCGGCACCGACGGGACCGAGCTGTTGCCGTTCCCTCAAAACTGCCGGACAAACCAGCGCTAATGTTGAAAGATACGGAGATTTTGAGCTCCGTATCTGGCAACAAATCCTGTTGCTTAGCAACAGCTTCTAAACAGTCCAAGCGTCTCTGTAGCGTCTCTGTAGCTTAGCAACAGCTTCAGCGAGACCTTGCAGAGCTTGACTGTTGAGAGAAAAAAGCAACGAAAAGAAAAAAAACCTAACTAAACGGCTCCTGATTTTTGCCAGTGGCTCGAGCATTCCGGACAGTTAGCCTCCGGATAACACAAAGTTTCCTGTACATTGATAAATAACTTTTCCTAGCAAAAAAATTGAACACTAAATGCATAGTTTTATTTTTAAATATTTTACCTTGTAACTACGGTCAAGTCGTCAACATCAAACATCGCAAACATGAAACCATCCCAGTTGTTAACACCAGCAATGTAGTCCACATCAGCAGCATTTGAGAACAGATTCTCAGGATCATCAGGAATAAAGTCACCATCAATCACAGGAGCCCAGATTACTGCTCGTAAAGCAGGAACTATATGACAGAAAGGCAAGATTTAATTAGCTCCCTAAACTAAAAGAACCTCTACCACCACCACTGTTTTCTAGGATCAGTTAAGAAACTGTTGACCCATCCAGATGGAGTCACAGCATTTGTCTGAGCTAAACTTTTTTCAATCAACTGCAGAGAGAAGGGGAAATAAAGAAGGAAACGCGAGAGGTGCATAATATGGAAGAAAATGTTGCAGGAGTAATGTGAACGTTGATGGCGTTAGTATTTTTAAATCAGCTTAATTAATGCCCATCAAATTCTGTTACAGCTTGGTGCATATATAACAATATTTGGGAAGCCTGTCTTAGGAGTCACTTGTGCCACCCCGATGGACGATAGCACCACGGCATGATAATGTTTGGAACTGAGCACATGGCAAGGAAATTGGATATTAATTTGAGTGCATTGTTTCCCTTTTACAGTACATTTAACTGTATAGGGCATTGCCAGGATTGACGATAATCTGGAAATTGTTCAACTATTAGTGGATGTCTTCCAACCTTGGTAATCCTGTGAGGACGAATGTTCTTTAGAACAGGAGACCTGGAGTTCTGTCACTGCCTGGTTCCATGCTTATCTATCTAATCGTAGCCAGAGAATCACCTGTAATGGCTTCTCTTCCCACTCCCGCACCCTTACCTTTAGAGTCCACCAAGGATCTATCCTTGGGTCCCTCCTATTTCTCATCTACATGCTACCCCTCGGCAACATCATCCGAAAACATGACGTCAAGTTCCACATATATGCTGATGACACCCAGCTCTACTTCACCACCACCTCTCTCGACCCCTCCACTGCCTCTGATTTGCTACACTGCTTCTCCGACATCCAGTCCTGGATGGGCAGAAACTTCCTCCAACTAAATATTGGGAAGACCAAAGCCGTTGTCTTTGGTTGCCGCCACAAACTCTGTTCCCTAGCCACTGACTCCATCCCTCTCCCTGGTGAGGCTGAACCAGACCGTTTGCAACCTTGGCGTCCTAGTTGATCCTCACGTGAGCTTCCAACTGTTAAGTCTGTGAGTTGTTCAAGTAATTAATACTCAGACTTAATCAGTAACAATAAAACAGGTCTTTACTGGTTGGAGGTAGGGACTACACTGAATACAAGATTACTGCACAGTGCTTATATACCGGTGTGTTCACCCCCGGTATTACGTCTACAGCAGCCTGAGAAAGTAGTACATCTCTTAAGGTGGAACAGGCTTAAGCTCTCTTAAGGTGGAACAGGTTACATACACAACACCAACCACATGTCTGCTCCATCACCAAGACCGCCTACTTCCACCTATTGACTATTCCAACGCTCTCCTGGCTGGCTTTCCATCTTCCACCCTCCATAAACTTGAACTCGTCCCAAACTCTGCTGCTATCCTAACCCATTCACCCATCAGCCCTATGCTTGCTGACCTACATTGGTCCAGCAAGCTCTCGATTTTAAAATTCTCATCCTTATTTTCAAATCCCTCCATGGCCTCGCCCCTCCCTATCTCTGTAACCTCCTCCAGGCCTGCAACCCTCCAAGCTCCCTGTGCTCCTCCAATTCTGGCCTCTTGCGCATCCCCACATTCCATCACTCCACCATTGGCAACCATGCCTTCAGCTGCCTAGACCCTAGGCTTGGAATTCCCTCCCTAAGCCTCTCTGCCTCTCTACTCTCTCTTCCTTCAAGACACTGCTTAAATCCTACCTCTTCCGGAACATCGCCCGACTCCACCCTTGCCTCAGCTCATCTGCTGCTGAAACCCTCATGCATGCCATTATCACCTCTAGACTTGACTATTCCAATGCACTCCTGGCCGACCTCCCATGTTCTACCCTCCATAAACTTGAGGTCATCCAAAACTCTGCTGCCCATGTCCTAACTCGCACCAAGTCCCGTTCACCCCTCACCCCTGTGCTTGCTGACCTACATTGGCTCCCAGTTAAGCAATGCCTCGATTTTAAATCGAGCCTTGGTTCCGAATCCCTCCATGGCCTCGCCTCTCCCTATCTCTATAATCTCCTCCGGCCCCACAACCCTCTGAGATATCTGCGCTCTTCCAATTCTAGCCTCCTGAGCATCCCCAATTTTAACCGCCCCACCATTGGTGGCCGTGCCTTCAGCTGCCAAGGCCATAAGCTCTGGAATTCCTGGTTCGGTGTCAAATTTTGTTTTATAATGCTCCTGTGAAGCGCCTTGGGACATTTTACTACGCTAAAGGCGCTATATAATACAAGTTGTTGTTGTTGATTGCTCTTGAGAAATGTCAGCGTAAAAATTTTACTTTAACTCAAAAGGACATCACCTTTACCCACTATTGTTTCATTTGCAGAATGCACCATTACGTCACTTGCACTTGATTCCATCGCAAAAAGTGATAAAGATCTGGCTTTTCTTGCTCCTTAAACAAAAAGATTTGCCAAGCACTTTTCAAGAAGACATTACCTCTTTAATCCAGTTATCAATGGACATATGCCCAAAGTACAAGAATTGCAAACACATTCAGCATCAGACATCTTAAAAATAGAGAAATTAAGAAAATAACATATCATAGAATCATGGAACTAAGTTAACAGTTGTCATATTAACTTACTCAGTGGTACCCTGAAAGGCATGGCCAAGGCTAGGATTGTTGCATCAACTTCTCTTAAACAGTTTATCATCATTTCAGTGTCAATGCTTGGACAGTCCACTATCTCTGCAATCTACCAGTCAAAAATAAAGACTTTATTTATACCACTTCTTTTAGTACATGTACAATAACATTTCATTGTTATATTAGCGAAAAAGAACCCAGGAAGGATAGTACTTTCAACCTAAAGTATTACATTCCCACCCACTACCCTCCACCCCATAACAGAGAGCTGCACCACTCAAACTTAGCAGATGTTTCTCCTTTTGAATTGAATTGACTTGCTTTCCAGTCCTGGACGTTGTACCCTGTGCTCCCACAGCACCAGAAAATGTAGTTCCTCGTTGGGATTCATGTTCTCAGGTAACACTGAAATTCCAAATGTCACTGGAGTATCACATTCACATTAAGTCCCGAGAATGCCAATTTATAAAACAATGAGCATTTCTTTGCACAACTCTCTTCGGGCTGGGCGACCTAAAATGGTAGGTCAGCATCAAGGTGCCTTGTGACTGTTCAGATTTGGACTTTTTCTTAACAGATAGGAGAAATAAACAAAACATTTTTAGAAACTTTATATATATTTTATATTGAATATATATATACACCCCACAATACCGTTCTCCTGTAAATGATAAGCAGTCTGCTTTAATACAATGGGCCCAATTAAGATCAATGCTGATAATCTTAAATTAATTACAATTTAAAAATGTCTCTGTCCAAAATCATTTCCATTCAGTAGAATATAAAACATTGTGGCTGAAGGAGGGAGTTTCCACATCAGACATAGACTATTTCTGCTGGCTTATAGTTTTATTTAAACAGTTGTGATGTTACATAGAATTACATAGAATGTACAGCACAGAAACAGGCCAGTCAGCTCAACTAGTCTGTGCTGGTGTTAGAACATAAGAAATAGGTGCAGGAATAGGCCATTCGGCCCTTCAAACCTGCTCTGCCATTCAATAAGATTATGGCTGATCTTCTACCTCAACTCTACATACCCACACTTTTCCCATATCCCTTAATTCCCTCAGTATCCAAAAATCTATCGATCTCTGTCTTGAATATGCTCAACGACTGAATATACTATTCTATATATTCTACCTATCTCATCTCAGCCTTTCAGCATATCTTTATTACAAAGGATTGGAGTACAAGAGTTGTCAAAGTTAGGAAAGTTAGTAATCTTATTGCAGTGCAGCTGCATTTTTAAAATTGATAATATAGAAGAAGGGTCAATGCACACAATACCAAAACAAACATAAACACAGTTAAAATGATATAATTGGCATAAAAGGTTCACATTTGAGCTACGCACAGTGTTGCCAATGCTGCTCTGAAGAGATTCACAAAACCACCCCCTGGTGAGACTCAGATTCTAATGCTCCCTGTGAGAAAGCATTCTACTCAGTGCATCCAGTGGCACGTCAAGGATTGGAAACTCACTCTGTGGAGATTTGTAAGGATGAACCAACATCTTACTGCTTTCGAAGCAACTAATAGATGCACCAACTGGCTGTGCCCAGGGGCCTACAATTTGGGTTACTCAATATACTAGCCTGCGAATTGGGGCGGAAGCCACTTCCACTCATTTTTTGCTCCAAAATCGATGCGCCCACATGCCAGCCATTTTTGGGGTCTTTCACTCTGCAATCTGCCTGGCAAGTCCTCACGCAGTTTATTTAAATATATTAAAATGTGGACCAGTGGCATTGGTGCACTGAAATTCTGAAAGTTACGCTCGCAGTGCTCCAGGAGGTAACTTGGAATGAAATGTTTAAAGCCTACCTGTTGGCCAGGATCAGCTCAGACTGGCAGAAATTAGGAACTTTCCTTTCATGCAATTTTCATCGACAGTGCTGGATGTGCCTCTGACTGCCTGTGAGACTGTGAAACCCCAAGATATTTCACGCCCACTCCCCACCCACAGTGAGAGGTACTGAAAACCATGGATGGGATTCCAAGGGGAATTACTTTGTCGTTATAATGAAGGAGGTAAAGCAGCAGGATAGGATGGAGGGTAGAAAAAGAAAGCAGCATATGAGGAGGATTTAAGATATTACACCACCCCTCAATGAATTTGCATGCCACATAGGACTTAAGCAAACCATGGTGAGGATCTGTTGGGAGCTGGATGGTGGACCAGAAGATAAGTTTTAAAGTTTTATTTTAGGCTTCCTGGTGGGCCAGGAGGTTGGAGGCCTTGGGCCACGGGTCCCCAACTGTGGCTTCCTGCCGCCAAATACCCACTGCCGCCAGCCAGCCAGGTAGTCAATCTGGCCGGGTGTCGGGCGAGAATCTGGAAAGATTTATTCAAATGAGGCCCTGTCATTAAGACCGTCGGGGCCTCCACGTCCCAACGACCTTCCCTGTAAGCTGCGCTTTGTTCCACGCGGCCTGCTTCTTTTAATGCGCGGTCCTTTTAAATTTCTGTGCATGAGCGGTACTTACAATGGAAGAGCCGGTGAGCGGCCTGCGCGGAATCTTGCCGGTTGCAGCCTCACAGCTTAGAGTGAACATTGGTTCCCGACCTTGCTGGGTTTGTCACCCACTATCGGGCTCCCGTACACCCTTCCTACGCTCCCCCTGTAACAATCGAGGCCGTTGTCTCCACTGGGAATTTCTAAGGAGAGCTTATTTGTCCGTTTACAAAAATGTGACATATCTATAGTACTCTCATTGAAGAATGCCAATGTATTGCTTGCATTTGACATAATTGTGATAAAGCGACGCTGATTTCTTCTAAAAGTGGAACTACTAATTGTTGAAAATAACTGGGTTAATACCTGCATGAAAATAATGCACACAGGAATGTAGAAAAGTGTCTTAAGCATTTGGATGTGAACTTGGCTTGATCGAAAGTACTACCTCTATACGCTTTCCCTCCAGAATTCGGTGATGATCCTGCTTTAAACAACTGAAAGTTTAGCATAATAATGGTAATTCCTTCCCAGTGCTTTTCAGTTGTTCTGCCTACCTGTTGGGCCCAATGAAGAGGATCATTTACTAAAGCAAATGGACTATTCGCGACTCCACTCTCAGAAATGGCTCCCTTGATTATACCTTTGTTGTGTGGGCTCAGTATCTGTGGAGGAAGAAGAATCCAGATAAAATCAAGTTTAGATGGAATAGGTTGGTCAAGTGCCAAATTATAATGAGGTCTGTATGCCCTCTTAGCCAGAGCTGTTGTTGTATGTGGCTGCTTGATATGAATGAGTTACTGAAGAAATCATTTTTTTTAATTGGTCATTCCATACAATGAGCAAATGATGTTCTACTAACTTTTTTCTTTTTGGCTCACAGTTTCACAATTAGATTTTGACTTTGCTACTCAGCTCTTTCACACATGGATACCCCCAACTTTTTGTTATTTTTACTAGTTAACCAGCTCATCATTTGCTTTAGATACTCATCTAAAGGATCTTTATTACAGATTTATTGTGATCGGCTGTTTTTTTTCTCCATCCCTACTAACAAAATAGTATTCAGTGAAATAGCACACAATACCTATAGGCATGCATTCCACTGATACTTCTTCTGTCAGCTGTGGCTCAGTGGGTAGCACCTTCGCCTCTGAGTCAGAAGGGTGTGGGTTCAAGCCCCACTCCAGAGACTTGAGCGAAAAATCTAGGCTGATACTCCAGTGCAGTGCTGAGGGAGTGCTGCACTATCGGATGAGACATTAAACCAAGGCCCTGTCTCAGGTGGACGTAAAAGATCCCATGGCACTATTTTGAAGAAGAGCAAGGGAGTTATCCCAGGTGTCCTGGCCAATATTTATCCCTCAATCAACATTACTAAAAAAGACAGATTATCTGGTTATTATCACATGCTGTTTGTGGGAGCTTGCTGCGCGTAAATTGATTGCCATGTTTCCTACATTACAACAGTGACTACACTTCAAAAAGTACTTCATTGGCTGGAAAACGCTTTGGGGCGTCTGGTGGTCGTGAAGGGCGCTTTATCAATGATCAGCCATGAATGGTGGAGCAGGCTCGAGGGGTCAACCTAGATTTTTTGCTCAAGTCTCTGGCGTGGGACTTGAACCCACAACTCCTGCTCTTATTTCTTATGTTTCTTATGTTCTTTATAAATGCAAGTTTTTCTTTTTTTTCCTCTGTGCTTATTTGAGTTTAACTGAAACAAACAATCACAGAGAAGAAATATCAATGCAATGATATAACGCATCAAGCAATAAAAGACATTAAAGAAATAAAGGACATGTGAATAGCTGTGGAAGTGGGAAGCCGAAGGAAAATGGGAAAGATGGAAAACCTGGAGGTCAAGTTTGAAATTAAGACATGTTTGACTATAACTACACTAAGGGATTCTGGTCAGAATATACAGTAAAGGCAATCCAGTATAAGTGCAGCTCCAGCTTTTGTCGTGCTCAGATGATGGTTAATTATTTTGGCTGAGATTTTCTGATTTGTTTAAAGTGGGAGTCCATCCTCACATAATGTGGTCAGGCTGATTATTTCTTGCACTTAAAACAAATATTATTATCCAATAATGTGAATTAGGTGATGGAAATAATACGGAATGTCGGAATTTAGTGCTAAAAAAGTTGATTTATCAAATAATTTGAATTAAGCAACTTTGAATTGTGAGGAGCAGACTGAATTACATTTATCAGCTGTAAGAGTCAACCCTGCTTAGCTTAACTGGGTTAATATGTTGGAGACATGATCGAGGTATTCTTCATATGTCCAACAAAAAATGGCTATGTTATCAAAATATACTTGGTGTAATAGGACGCAACCTTAGCATCCTCTTTGACCGTGAGCTGAGTTTCCAAACACATATCCTCTCCATCACAAATTCTGCCTCCGTAACATCATTCGTCTTCACCCCTGCCTCAGCTTATCTGCTGCTGAAACCCTTATCCATGCTTTTGTTAATTCCAGACTTGACCATTCCAACGCTCTCCTGGCCATCTTCCACCCACCATAAACTCTACTACCCGAATCCTAACCCGTTCACCCATCGCCCCTGTTCGCTGACCTACATTGGGTCCGCCAATGCCTCAATTTTAAAATTCTCATTCTCGTGTTCAAATCTCTCCATGGCCTCGCCCCTCACTATCTCTGAAACTTCCTCCAACCCTCCAAGAACTCTGCATTCCTCCAACTCTGGCCTCTTCTGAATCCCCACTCCCTTCGCCCCACCATTAGTGGCTGTGCCTTCAACCGTCTCGGCCCTACGCTCTGGAATTCCCTCCCTAAATCTTTCGGCTTCCACCTCTGTCTCCTCATTTAAGACCCTCCTTAAAACCTACCTCTTTTAGTCGCCCATCCTAATATCTCCACCTTTGGCTCGGTGTCAGTTTTTGTCTGATTACACTCCTGTGAAGCTTCTTTGGAATGTTTCCTACGTTAAAGGCGCTATATAAATGCAAATTGATGTTAAAATCCCTACCCCCTGTCAGAATGGAATCCACCAGCTGCTGGAATGTGGAATGTTTTACAGTGCTGTAAATTACACTTGTTTCTATTTGATAACTACATTGCTACAACCCTGGCCACACTACCAGAGCTATAAATTAACTTTTTTTTACCTGAAAATTGACACTTGCGCCTCCTGCTGACTCTCCAAAGAGACTGATAAGGTTTGGGTCTCCACCAAATGCTTTGATGTTTCTTGTTACCCAAGTAATGGCTTCATGCTGATCCCAGAGCCCATAGTTACCTGGATTAGAGAAGTTAGTTGGAAGTTATACATTCTTATGGTGAAAGAGTCAGGTTGTTTACAAATCAAACATTCTTGTACCCTTTTCATACCAGACTTACTTCCTATTTATTGGCCCATAATTTCCGATAGGAGGCTTCCTGCGTGCAGATGCCTCCTATCGGAAAAAAATCCACGAGGTGTGTACACTTCCGCTCCTGGGCCTGTCCACAGTCGAAATGCGCAGGGCCCACGTAGCCCAGGGGTGCACGCGGTTCGCTAGCGTCCCTGGGATCACATGGGCCAGGCCAGCAAATGAAAGAAGGGATTCCCCCTTCATACTTTTGACAGATAGAACTGTCAAGAGTATGAATGGGGATGACTGAAAAAAGACACTAAAACATTAAATAATTTTTTTTTTAAATATCACGTTTTTAAAATGAGTTAAAATTACATTACATGAAATATTTTAAACAAAAATGTAAATATTTTGAAAAAAAAATTAAAGTTTTTAACGGGACTAAAAATAAACTTACCTTTTTTTAAAGTATTTTAAAATTATAAATGAGTGAAAAAATTTTTTTTTACTTTTTTTAAACTCTTATGCTGGATTCTTGACAGATCGGAAATGCCAGTTTTCAGCGCATGCCTGAAACCGGCATTTCCGATGTCCCTATGGGTGTGTACACAGCTCGTATACACCTGTAGGCATCAGAAAATACGGGCTAATGTTCCCCTAAACTGTGGCTCAGCTGGTAGCACTCTCGCCTCTGAGTCAGAAGGTTGTGGGTTCAAGTCCCACTCCAGAGACTTGATCGCAAAATCTAGGCTGACGCTCCCATTGCAGTGCTGAGGGAGTGCTGCACTGTTCGGAGGTGCCGTCTTTTGGCATGAGGCGTTAAACCGAGGCCCCGTCTGCACATAAAAAAACAATAAAAGAAAGGTGGTGCCCAATATAATCACCTCCTACACTCAAAACCTTCAACACCATCCAGGATAGAGCAGTCCCTTGCCACCGGACTTGGTATCCATCCTTTCTATCATAAGCACACCATAGCTGCAGTATGTACAATCTACAGGATTCATTGCAACAACTCACCAAGGTTAGTTTGACAGCTCATCCCTCCCCTTGCACTACATGGAAATAATTATCCATCAAGGACTGCAGTGGTTCAAGGAGAAGGCCTACTGACATCTTCTGAGGGCAACTAGGGATGGGCAATAATTGTGGCCTTGCCAGCATCGCTCACATCACAAGAACAAAGGTGTGAGATTCATGCTCATGGCTTCTAATCGCAATACAGAGTATGCACGTTTCCGACTAAAATGAGAAAATCGTAGAGCAAGTCACTCCAAGCCACTCGCACTTCCTAATCACTTGCCCAAGAGCCAACTTGGGCAGAGGCATTGCAGCAGGCTCAGATTTTATTAAAGTATTCTACAAATAAAAGATGCACAACTTTAAATCTCTTCAGAGTAATAATTAGGTTGCTGCGCACTACATGGCAGGAAGATAATAGAGGAGTTCAGTTGGCACATTGAATGTTGAAAACACAACTCAAGTAGTTTATCAATGTCATCTGAACCCAGAGATGTGTTCTGCCATTGTGCAATTTTTGGGCACATCATTTTTGCTGGGATGGGGGGCTGCCTACAGATATGGGATCAGCTTCCACAATTATGCCAATGACACCCAGCTCTAACTCTCCACAAGATCTCTCAACCGCTCCACTACCTCTGTTCTATCAAACTACTTGTCCGACATCCAGTCTTAGATGAGCCACAGTATCCTCCAGCTAAACATTGGGCAACTGAAACTGTTGTCTTCAGTCCTTGTCACTAACTCCGTTCCCTCACCACTGACTCCATCTCTCTCCCTTGCCATTGCTTCAGGCTGCACCAGATGTTTGCAATCTCGGCATCCGATGCATCTTGAGCTGAGTTTCAAACCCCATAATCCTTTCCATCTCAAAGACTGCTTAGTTTCATCCCTGTAACTTCTCTTGCCTCCGAACCTATCTTAGCCCATTCGCTGCTGATACCCTCATACATACATGCCTTTGTCACCTCCAGACTTGGTTACTCCAATACTCTCCTTGCTGCTCTTCCATCCACCATCTTCCAGAAATTCCACCTCATCCAACATATCCTATCTTGCACCAAAATCCTGCTTGCCCATTACTCCCACCCTGGCCAACACTGGTTCCTGGGCTCCAAACGCCACTAATTTATAAGTTCCATTCATTGGTCTGGAATTTAGATTGTGCCTGAATCGGGCACGATCCTGATGCAGCGCACACTGCGCGTGCCTAATGAGGCCAGTGGCAGAACCACGGCAAATTGGTCCGCCAGTCACTTTAGGATACTACTGAAGAGCTACAGGCGCCATTTTCAGTCATAGAGTTAGCTCGCCGGTTGCATGAGGGGACAGCAAGATCAGCCGGCTCAGAGGAGGGCCTCATGAGAGTCCGGGGCCAGAGGAAATTGGGAGGGGGGATGGGCGACAGCCGGCAGCGGCCCACAGTTTTCATGGGGAGCCAGGAGGAGCACATGTGCTCCTCCTGGGTCCGCAATAAGGTAAGTAAAAAATATTAAACTTACCTTTTGTGCAGCAGCCTCCAGCGGTTCCTTTAAGGACCGCTCGTATGGCTACTGAGCGCCTGAAGAAAATGACTAGCATGCATGCCACATGCTGTGACCATTCGCAAAGCAATTTGGCAAAGAGGCCTGAAACCGGCATTAAGCCCCCGGTTGGCATATGGAGTGAGCCTAACGTCAGTTTCAGGCAGGCGCCCTGGATGCCCATTGAGCGGCCCTAACCAATATGGCAGGCGACACACTTCCAGCGCAGAAAGAGTGTACGCACACCGCCCACCATATCGGACCCTTAGGCACCCGTTTTACATCTGTGAAACGGGTGCAGCACGATCCAATTTCTAGGCCATTGTCTTCAAATCCTTTCATTGGCCTTGCCCCTCCCTATCTCTGTAACCTCCTTTAGCCCTACATCTCCTCCCGCCAAACTCTCAATTCGTCTGGCTCCTGCCTCTTTTAACCCATGCCATTGGCCGTCATGCTTTGAACCACCTAGATCACATTCTCTAGAACTCCCTCCCTAAACTCCTGCATCTCTTCACCTTCTTTTCCTCCTTTAAGACCCTCCTGTTTTAGTCATCCTTCCTAATCTCTCCTCTCTGGCTTGCCGTTTGTTTTCCTCGCATTGCTGTGAAGCTCTGTTGGCTATTTCTCTATACTAAAGGCACTGTGTAAATGTAAGATGTCGTTCTGATAGCATGCCCAAGATTGAAAATTCACCAGACCGAGAAACATGAGCCCAAACACACATCCTGTCAGGGGATATTTTATAATGAGGTGGGGGCATGAAAAACCTGACTTTTATTTAAGGTTCTGATACCTGCTGCAGCCTTATACTGTAAATGGCATGCTGAAATTTTGTTCATACCTGTAGTTCTCATTAAATGGTTTCAGCAACATTGGTGAAACTGACCTGGTGCATTTGCATCTCCTGTACTTAAGAAACCCAGGGGTCCCAGGCGGTAGTTAAATGACACGATGACAACATCCCCTCGGGCAGCGATTTGCGCTCCGTCGTATAAGCTGGCTGCAGATGATCCAATAATGAAAGCACCTCCATGGATCCAAATCATGACTGGTAAATCCTTTCCTGGATAAATGATGTTTAAAAAAAATATATATTTGTTTTTAATAGAAATTCTTTTTTCAATCCATTTATACACAGAAAAGAAGTGGAGGTATGAATTCCATCATTAAATTAATCATCAGAAAATTGCGCGCAGTGAAGGCTTTCAGTCAGAAGTGCAAAGCTGGAAGATTATCCTTTATGTGTATACAGAAAATAAGGGGGGATGAGAGAAGGATTTCACAGTGACAGGCCAGTTAGTCTGACATTAGTTGTCGGGAAAATGCTGGAATCCATTATTAAGGAAGTGGTAACAGGGCACTTAGAAAATCATAATATGATTCGGCAGATTCAGCATGGGTTTTATGAAAGGGAAATTGTGTTTGACAAATTTATTACAGTTCTTTGAGGGTGTAACTACCAGGGTAGATAAAGGGGAACCAGTGGATGTAGTATACTTGGATTTCCAAAAGGCATTCGATAAGGTGCCACATAAAAGGTAAGGGCCCATGGGATTGGGGGTAGTATATTAGCATGGACAGACGATTGGTTAACAGACATAAAACAGAGATTACGGATAAATGGGTTATTTTCAGGTTGGCAGGTTGTAACTAGTTGGGTGCCGCAAGGATCAGTGCTTGGGCCTCAGCTATTTACAATCTATATTAATGGCTTAGATGAAGGGACCGAGTGTAATGTATCCAAGTTTGCTGATGATACAAAGCTAGGTGGGAAAGTAAGCTGTGAGGAGGACACAAAGGACTGGATTTTCTCATTGGAGGCGGGACTTCTGGTTTACAGGTTTCAGTCCCACCCCCAGCGACGTCTGACTAACCCATGCTTTTTTCCCGTGATTGGCCTTGTTAAGCCCGCCTTACCGGCCAATTAAGGGAATGCCAATGACAGATGACATCAGCGTATGACGCTTCATCTGTCGAAAAAATTTTGACATGATTTGTCAGCGTTTGACAGCTTTAAGAAGCTGTCTTATTGCAAGGGGATTGGAGCACAAGAGTAAGGAAGTCTTGCTACAATTGTACAGGGCTTTGGTAAGACCACACCTGGAGTACTGTGCACAGTTTTGGTCTCCTTATCTAAGGAATGATATGCTTGCCTTAGAGGCAGTGCAACTAAGGTTCACTAGATTGATTCCTGGGATGAGAGGGTTGTTCTATGAGGAGAGATTGAGCCCATACTCCCTGGAGTTTAGAAGAATGAGAGGTGATCTCATTGAAACATATAAGATTCAGAGGGGGATTGACAGGGTAGCTGGAGAGTCTAGAACTAAGAGGCATAGTCTCAGGAAAAGGGGTCAGCCATTATAAGACTAAGATTAGGAGGAATTTCGTCACTCAGAGAGGGTTGTGAATCTTTGGAATTCTCTACTTTCTTAAATTCTTTTATGGGAGTCGCTAGCAAGGCCAGCATTTATTGCCTATTCCCTAATTGCCCTTGAAAAGGTGGTGGTGAGCCGCCTCCTTGAACCGCGGTGAAGGTACTCCCACAGTGTTGTGAGGGAGGGAGTTCCATGATTTTGACCCAGCGACGATATACTTCCAAGTCAGGATGGTGTGTGATTTGGAGGTGGTGGTGTTCCCAAGTGCCTGCTGCCCTTGTCCTTCTAAGTGGAAGAGGTCACGCATTTGGGAGGTGCTGCCAAAGAAGCCTTGGCGAGTTACTACAGTGCATCTTGTAGATGGTGTACACTGTAGCCATGGTACACCAGTGAATGGGGTGCCAATCAAGCGGGCTACTTTGTCCTGGATGGTGTCGAGCTTCTTGAGTGTTGTTGGAGCTTTGTCTTTTGCACTCGCGTGCTGGGCTCCACCATCATTGAGGATGGGGATATTCATTAGAGCCTCCCCCTCCTCCCATTAGTTGTTTAATGGTCCACCACCATTCACGACTGGATGTGGCAGGACTGAGAGCTTTGATCTGATCCGTTGATTGTGGGATCTCTTAGCCCTGTCTATAGCATGCTGCTTCCGCTGTTTACAGATTGTGGTGGAATATAATTCTGCTGCTGCTGATGGCCCACTGTGCCGTATGAATGCCCGGTTTTGAACTGCTAGATCTGTTCTGAATCTATCCCATTTAGCACGGTGGTAGTGCCACACAACACGATGGAGGGTGTCTTCAGTGTGAAGACGGGACTTTGTCTCCACAATGTGCGGTGGTCACTGCTACCAATGCTGTCATGGACAGATGCATCTGCGACAGGTAGATTGGTGAGGACGAGGTCAAGCAGGTTTTTCCCTCATGTTGGTTCTCTCACCACCTGTCGCAGGCCCAGACTGGCAGCTATGTTCTTCAGGACTCGGCCAGTAGTGGTGCTACCAAGCCACTCTTTTGTGATGGACATTGAAGTCCCCCACCCAGAGTACATTCTGTGCCCTTGCAAATCTCAGTGCTTCCAAGTGGTGTTCAACATGGAGGAGTACTGATTCATCAGCTGAGGGAGGGCAGTAGGTGGTAATCAGCATGAGGTTTCCTTGCCCATGCTTGGCCTGGCCTGAAGTCATGAGACTTCATGGGGTCCAGAGTCAATGTTGAGGACTCCCAGGCCCACTCCTTCCCAACTGTATACCATAGTGCTACCACCCCTGTTGCGTCTATCCTGCCGGTGAGATAGGACATACCCAGGGATGATGATGGAGGAGTTTGGGACATTAGCTGAAAGGTATGATTCTGTGAGTATGACTATAACAGGCTTGACTAGTCTGTGGGACAGCTCCCCCAATTTTGGCACAAGTCCCCAGATGTTGGTGAGGAGGACAATTAAGGTCTGGCATCACATATAGGCCAGACCAGGTAAGGATGGCAGATTTCTTTTCCTAAAGGACATTAGTGAACCAGATGGGTTTTTACGACAATCCGATAGTTTCATGGTTACCATTACTGATACTAGCTTTTTATTCATGGTGGGATTTGAACTCACGTCTCTGGATCATTAGTCCAGGCCTTTAGATTACTAGCCTAGTAACATTACCACTATGCTACCATTCCCTGCTCCAAAGGGCTGTGGATGCTGAATCGTTGAGTATATTCATGACTGAGATAGATAGATTTTTGGACTCTAGGGGAATCAAGGGATATGGGGATCAGGCAGGAAAGTGGAATTGAGGCTGAAGATCAGCCATGATCTTATTGAATGGTGGAGCAGGCTCGCGGGGGCGTATGGCCTACTCCTGCTCCTAATTCTTATGTTCTTACTGAGAACAGTAACCTGATTCCAAAATAACTTGAAAAGAGTACAAAAGCAAAATACTGCAGATACTGAAAATCTGAAATCTAAACAGAAAATGCTGGAAACACTCAGCAGGTCAGACAGCATCTGTGGAGAGTGAGTAACAAAGTTAACGTTTCAGGTCGATGACCTTTCGTCAGAACTGGAAAAGGTTGGAGATGTAACAGGTTTTAAGCAAGGGGCAGGGAAAGTGGGGAGGGGAGGAAAGAACATAGGGAAGGTGACGTAAGAAAACTACTAGGCACTTGGTCTAAGCGTTAAAGCTTTAATCAACTGTTTTACAGCATGGAGATCTAGTTGTGTCCTTCACTAGTTCCTGTTAAGGAATGTCCTGAGCAAGCTGGGCCCATGCCCGATTATTTATACTCTCCCTGGACAGCGCCACCAGCAGGCCGCCCAGTATTATTTCATAAGTCATTTCCACATGAATGACAAGATTCATGTCAGAAGGTCTGTGATAGGGTGGAAGGCAGGAGAGATTAAAAGACAAAAGGGATGATGGTGCAAGGTGAAAGGAGATGGTAATGGGACAAGTAAAGAAACAAAAGATGGGTCTAGAGGAGGTGTAAATGGGAATATCAGAATCTTGAGCAACAGCTGCCGTCCAAAAAAATGGGGGCAGAAGATATGATCTGAAATTGTTGAACTCAATGTTGAGTCCGGAAGGCTGTAAAGTGCCTAATAGACAGATGCGGTGATGTTCCTCGAGCTTCCGTTGAGCTTCCTTGGAACAGTGTAGGAGGCCGAGGACAGAGTGGTCAGAGTGGGAGTGGTCCGGAGAATTAAAATGATCGGCGACCGGAGGCTCGAGGTCACGCTTGCGGACTGAAATTAAAATTACATTTTTCCTCAGCTTTCTTCCCCCCCCCCCACCTGAATAAATGGTTGAATGGAAGAATACCTTTCAAATTGTAGCATTCATGATCACTACAGATTTAAAACAATGTCTTCCTGTGATATAGAGACAGACAGCAACACAGTGGTGGTAAAGGTGGAGGCATGCATTCATCTGTTTGGTTAGCTGTATGACCGTTTCTGCCATAATGTAGGGAGAAAAGTTGCTCAAAAGGGCTTCTCAGATTGTCTCTAACATTATTGCCCTTCCTTTCATTTTGGAGTTGAGTTTGGTTGTAACAACTTTCTGCTTGTGAGCTTCCTGCTCACAATTCCCCCCCCCCCCCCACATTAATTTTTGGAAAAGAAAATTCTAAGTCTGGCGAGTGCAGAAGCGAAATACCCTGGCCAGTAAGTAGAGGAATGTGATTTTTTTAATACTTTGTGGCTTCTTTCATTAGATCCATGGGGCTATAAATCGGCGCAATCCCGCCCAACAGGGACAGCAGAATGAGATGCATAGCTTGTCCCTGGCTTGGTGGAAGAGTGTCAGGCAGGTATGCCAATTACGAGCAGGCTTATCGGCCCGCCATCCAGTCAAAGTGGGACCCTACTGGGGCCTAAGCCTGGATCGTATCCAGGACCCCTGAAGATTGGCAACATTTTGAAAGTATTTTTGAGCCCCTTATAAAGAAGGCCAACGGGCAAATGTCGGTCATTTTACCTGGGAGGGGGGCCCAGCATTCTTCACCAGGATTCCCAGCCAACCCCTCTGGCAGATGTCTAATGCAATGCTAGCGGGAGCGGCTCCTAGGAAATTCAACCCCCCGCCCCCATTGTTTCCCTTTGAACCAGTGCAAGTTTCATTTTCTTTTCCATTTTCTCTCTATTTTTCTACCCGCCTTTTCTGAAGGGTCCAGCAGCACGGGCACTAATGACACTCTGGTATGTCAACCAAATGGCAGTTCCTCACATGTCAACCCCCCACAGTGAGTGTTGGCAGGCAATGTTGTGAGGGGCATTGCAGAGAAACCCAATCTTCTGGCCTGACATCCACACATGCAGTTTCTAGCTGAGTTTATTCGATAGTAGACAGGAGCCTGGCTGATATTTCCTCTCCTTAAACTAGGGTTCCTGTGGGTGACTGTAGCACCCCAAGTGCTGCTTGATTGAAATCCACCTGGGAGCTTCTGGTCTGTATGACTTAGTATTACATTAGGCAATGAACTTTTGACGAGATCATTGTGAGTTATTGAAGTTACATGATTTGAGCAGTTACATACAGCTTAGAAGTTGCACTGATGTGGCTCCTGAATTCATCGGAGCTGTTGGGAAAGAGTTTTTGGGGGTGAAATTCTCCTCATTTGTGCCTCCAGTGGGAGGTGCTAACAGGGCGCAAATGGCTTTTCGTCCCCCCGAAGCGATAACCGCGCCTCCCGCGAAATTCCGCGGGAGGTTAGCGGCGGTGCTGCCAGGTATCTTCTGCACCCAGAGATCATGATGTCATCTCCAGGCGCAGCACCCCGGTTGCGCCTCGGAAGAAAAATCCGCACGCGCGCCTCACAGCAGCGCCGAGCGATGTTACTGACTGCTGCAGGGGTCGCGAACAGTGAGGCCGGACACTCGGGGGGGGGGGGCACAACTTGGGCGGCCGGCCAAAAAAGAAAGCCAATTTTTGTTTGGTTTGATTTTCGGCCACCAGTCGCTGCGTCCGTGCCGTGATCGCTCTGCTTGTTGCCTGGCACACCCGCACCCCGGTGGCCCAGAAATCTACAATGAAATCTGCAGAGCTCGCAGCAGGGGGGGCTTTCTCTTTAATGCAGGGAAGAGCCCCTGCAACGCGGCAGCGCCACGCGTGGCCACACGTAGCACTGCTGAGCACATCGCCCCGGATCGGGACATTCCCCGCCTCTTGCGCTCCAAGAGGCAAGGGGAGCGCTTGATTTAGCGCTCCACTTCCCTCGTGGAGCAAAAAGAGGGAATTTAACAAATGTTTGAAAAGGTTCGTGCCTGATGCTAACTTTACAAACATTTTTCACTTAGCGCCCCAAACGGCCCTCTAGGGGAACTTCTCCCCCTTTGTGTCCAACAGCTTGAAAATAACCAAAAATACATGCACAATAAAACAAAAATCTGAAAGTATTTGTAGCACCACAAGCTTCTATGTAAATTTTCCTTCATTAAAGAAAACTGCAGCATTTGACAAATTTATGTTACCATACCTGATTGTGGAGACCAAACATTTAGGTAGAGGCAGTCTTCCTTCCCAATATTCAATTGTAAGCATGGACTTCCATACTTCGTAGCATCCAAGATGTCTGTAGAAAGGACAGAATTGTAAATAAATGTAGGCAAGAAGTATTGCAGACACAAACATTGCATTCATATTCCTCTTTGATCCATTTTGTGTTCATCACATTTACCGTATACTGCTACTTTATTTAATTCCATGGCTCCCTTCAATCTAACTTCTCCCTCATCATCTCCTTTCTTTCCTTTGCTTTGTGTCAGCTGTGGCTCAGTGGGTAGCATACTCGCTTCTGAGTCAGAAGGTTGTGGGTTCAAGTTCCACTCCAGAGACTTGAGCAGATAAAGCTAGGCTGACACTCCCAGTGCAGTGCTGAGGGAGTGCCGCACTGTCAGAGGTGCTGTTTTTCGGATGAGGTGTTAAATCAGAGGCCCCGGCTCTTCTCTCAGGTGGACGTAAAAGATCCCATGGCACTATTTCGAAGAAGAGCAGGGGAGTTATCCCTGGTGTCCTGGGCAATATTTATCCCTCAATCAACATTGCTAAAAAAAATAGATTATCAGGTCATTATCCCATTGCTGTTTGTGGGAGCTTGCTGTGCACAAATTGGCTGCTGCATTTTCCCACATTACAACAGTGACTCCACTTTTGAAAAGTACTTCATTAGCTGTAAAGCGCTTTGAGACGTCCGGTGGTCGTGAAAGGCGCTATATAAATGCAAGTCTTTCTTTCTTTCCCTTATTATACAATATTGAGACCATCTAACTAATTATCCAAGTATGTCCAATTGACACTGCATCATGGGGACAACCATGTCAGTTTGAAGCAGAATGCGGAACATGCCTGCCAATGTGCAACCTGATTGCAATAACTTTCTGCCCATTGTACAATTAGCTACAGTTAAGTGTGAAAGTTATATTTGTGTCACTTCAGACCTCAGCATTTATTATACAGAAATTAATTTTCCAAAAATGCGTGGCCAGCCAGTGAGGCTCCTCATTGATACTGCGCGTTCAAAAGTTTGGACCTCTAGTCCCTAAAATGCAGTATACGATTAGTGAGCTCTTAAAAAAAAGCATGGGCCACTCAAGAGCAGTTAGCTTGAATTTCTGCACAGCAAGACATGCATGACGAATCTGATTGAACTTTTTTTTTGAGGAAATCATATAGGTTTTGAAAGTCTGTTGGAGGGGAGTGCATCCCCGGTGGAAGTATGGGGATGTGCCCAAATGCAACCTCCACTGTCTGAGCCCAGAAAAAGCTCATTGGGGTCATAGAGGACCCACCAGTCTTGGGACTTTAGCAGGTCAGGGTGACGCCATACTAAAGAGTCTAGAAAGGCAGACTGAAGGCGAGGACAAGGGATGATGGGCCATTCCTCACAAAGGGGATGTGGCTTCCCCCAGCAGTCCCCAGTGTAAAGGGCCACTTGCAATAATTTTTACAAAAGCATCGTGACCTTGATCTATGGATGTCCCAGTCCCGATGATGGCCTGGTCCTCCATGTGGGATTCACAGCCACCCCATTGGCGAGGAACGCCTGGTAAGACCAGGTGCACCTACACTGATCCTACACTGGGGTGTGACTGAGGGCCAGTTGCAGGAACCCCCCGACTTAGTGAAGTTGAATTAGTACTGTGATGAAATATGCCATTCATCACTCACAGTATTCTCTGCCTGTGACTGTGGTTTAGTTTCAGTTTCATTTCCCTTACCTCAGTTCCGTTTCCTCACCATTGTATTGTAATGTATTGTGTGTAGGGCTCCGCCCATACCTGGCCCCTATGTAAGCTGGCTCAGCCTGCCTCGCATCCAGTACAGCAGACCTCTGGATGGAAGATACCTCTCCACTGTGTGTTACCTTCTAAGTTAATAAAAGCCTTGTTTTGTTCCGCTAACATTGAGTCTCGGATTTATTGAGGCACATCAATTTTATTAACTTACTTTTCAACACAATGGATCAACTCTTGAAACCCGAACGTTTGGATTTGGACCAGCATGCTTCGGACGCATCGGCACGCTTCGGACACTGGTTTATGTGTATGGAATTCTTCCTGGACAATTCCGCAGCCGTCAAAGGCGCCACGGACGCTGCAAGTATGAAACTCGGAATCCTGCGGAATTGGGTAAGCCACCGGGTTTACCCCCTCATCCAAGACGCCGACACGTACCTGGCCACCTGCGACATCTTAAAGGCGCATTACCAGCAGCCTACGAATGAGGTGTATACTAGACATCTGCTCGCTACTCGCGCACAGCGACCTGGGGAATCGCTGGATGAGTTCCTAGGCACCCTGAAAACGCTTGGCAAAGACTGCAAGTGCCAAGATGTAAAAGCCGCAGTGTACACTGACGAGCTTGTTCGCGATGCCTTTATCACAGGCCTCAGCTCCACTTACATCCGGCAGAGACTGCTGGAAAAAACGGGATTGGACCTGAAACAGGCTGTGGACACAGCGCGATCCCTGGATGTGGCCCAGAGAAACTCGGACGCCTGCTCTTCAGCCCGCGCCGTCCACGCCGCCACGTGTGCACCAAGGGCGCCGCCATCTTGGAAGGCATCTTCCCCGCCCGGCAGCCCGACACCGTCGGGGCCCCGCTCTCCCCCCAGAAGCCCTACGACAGCCGCGACGCGTCGGGGACCCAACTGCTACTTCTGCGGGCAGCCGAAGCACACCAGAAACCTGTGCCCGCCGAAAGGCACCACCTGCTTTAAGTGCGGTAAGAAGGGGCACTTCGGGAAGGTGTGCAGAGGGAACCCCGCCGGAAAACCCGCCACCGCCGCATGTGCGCCGTGGGAGCGGCCATCTTGGATGCCATCTTGCCCGACCTCGTGGGGTCCGCCATCTTGTGAGCAGACAGCGTGGACGCCATCTTGTCTCGATCAGGGCCCTACAGTGGCATCGGTCACAGTGGACCAGACCAGGCCGCACCCGCTATCCAAATCAATGGTGGACATCGAGGTAAACGGGTGCGGGGTTAAATGTTTAATTGACAGTGGAAGCACGGAGAGTTTTATCCACCCTGAACTGGCACAACAACTCTCCCTAAAGGTGGTCCCTACTCGGGGTACCATCTCTATGGCTGATAAAACCCAGACATCGATCATTATGGGTTACTGCACGGTACAATTGTCCGTTAACGGAACTGTATATGATAATTTTAAAGTACTAATCATGAAGAATCTATGTGCGAGCGTGATCTTGGGCCTGGATTTCCAGTGCAACCACCAAAGCATCACGCTCAAGTACGGTGGGTCCCAGCCGCCCCTCACAGTGTGCAGTCTGGCTACCCTGAAGGTAAAGCCGCCTTCGCTATTCGCGAACCTTACTCCCAACTGCCGGCCAATAGCGACCAAAAGCAGGAGGTACAGCTGGGAGGACAGGCGGTTTATCGCGACCGAGGTAGACAGGCTCCTGAAAGAGCGCATTATTGAACACAGCAACAGCCCGTGGCGCGCCCAAGTGGTGGTGGTAAGGGGTAGCGAGAAGAAACGGATGGTGATCGACTATAGCCAAACGATCAACAGGTACACCCAACTAGACGCCTACCCGCTACCCCGCATATCAGAAATGGTGAACCAAATCGCCCAACACCGGGTGTTTGCCACCATCGACCTCAAGTCAGCGTACCACCAGCTCCCTATCAGACCAGAGGACCGCCTGTACACCGCCTTCGAGGCGAACGGACGCCTCTACCAATTCCTCAGAGTCCCCTTTGGGGTGACGAATGGGGTCTCGGTCTTTCAGAGGGAGATGGACCGCATGGTCGATGACCACCACTTGCAGGCAACCTTCCCCTACCTTGACAACGTCACCATCTGCGGTCACAACCAGCAGGATCACGACTCGAACCTCGAGAGGTTCCTGAAAACCGCACAAAAACTCAACCTCACCTACAACGAGGACAAGTGCGTTTTCAACACCACGCGCCTCTGCATACTAGGCAGCGTGGTGGAGAATGGGGAAATCGGACCAGACCCCGACCGATTGCGCCCCCTACGGGAGCTGCCCCTGCCCAACACTCCCAAAGCCCTGAAAAGGTGCCTGGGGTTATTTTCTTATTATTCCCAATGGGTCCCCAACTACTCCGACAAAGCCCGCCCCCTCTTGAAAGCATCCTCTTTTCCGCTCTCTGCTGAGGCCCACGCCGCCTTCAAAAGCATTAAGCAGGATATTGAGCAGGCCACGCTACAGGCAGTGGACAAGAACACTCCATTTCAAGTGGAAAGTGATGCGTCTGACTTTGCCTTGGCGGCCACCCTCAACCAGGCGGGGCGGCCCGTAGCTTTCTTCTCGAGGACCCTCCAAGGGCCCGAGATCAGACACTCCTCCGTGGAAAAGGAGGCCCAAGCCACTGTGGAGGCAGTGCGCCACTGGTGCCACTACCTAGCCGGCAAACGCTTCACCCTACTTACCGACCAGCGGTCGGTAGCGTTTATGTTCAATAATAAACAGGGGGGGAAGATTAAAAATGATAAGATTCTTAGGTGGCGGATCGAGCTCTCCACCTTCGATTATGACATCATTTACCGGCCAGGGGCCCTTAACGAATCCCCTGATGCCCTCTCACGAGGGATGTGTGCCAGCGCCACCGGGGATCGGCTACAGACCCTCCACAACGACCTCTGCCACCCAGGGGTCACGCGACTGTTCCACTTCATAAAGTCCCGCAACTTACCCTACTCGATTGAGGAAGTTCGGTCTCTGACCAGGAACTGCCGCACTTGCGCTGAGTGCAAGCCTCGGTTCTACCGCCCAGATAGAGCCCACTTACTCAAAGCTACACGGCCCTTTGAGCGGCTCAGCTTAGATTTCAAGGGCCCCCTCCCGTCCGTCGACCGCAATGTTTACTTCCTGAACATTGTGGACGAATACTCCCGGTTCCCATTCGCCTTCCCCTGCCCAGACATGACCAGCGCCACGGTCATTAAATGCCTCAACAGCCTGTTCTGCCTGTTCGGTATGCCGAGCTACATCCATACGGATAGGGGGGCGTCCTTCATGAGTGAAGAGCTACGCCAGTACATGCTGTCCAGGGGGATCGCCACGAGCCGTACCACCAGCTACAACCCCCGGGGTAACGGTCAAGTGGAGCGAGAGAACGGGACAGTATGGAAAGCAGTCACTCTAGCTCTAAGGACCAAGGGCCTCCCTATCTCCCGCTGGCAGGAAGTCCTCCCAGATGTGCTCCATTCGATACGGTCGCTATTGTGTACTGCCACTAATGCCACGCCTCATGAACGAATGTTTGTCTTTCCCCGGAAATCCACCTCAGGCATATCCATGCCGTCATGGCTCTCCACCCCAGGTCCGGTATTCATGCGAAGGCATGTGAGGGGCCACAAGATGGACCCTCTCGTGGAGTCAGTGCACCTACTCCACGCCAACCCCCAATACGCGTATGTCCGGCACGCCGACGGAAGGGAGGACACCGTGTCCATAAAAGACGTCGCCCCAGCCGGTAACGACAACAACCACGACAACAGCAGCAACAACGATCACAGCAACTCTTACCCACCCACTACTTACCCACCCACTACTCTTTCATCACCCCCGGAAGAACATCGACCAACGGTACCCCCACCAACTACCCCTTCAACAACCCTGGCGGCACCCCCGGCAGAGACCCAGGAGGCCACCGGGGACACCCAGCCGACACCCGTGGCACCACAACAGCCACGTCGGTCACAGAGGACTATCAAACCCCCGAACAGACTAAATCTATAGAAGGGGTGAATGTGATGAAATATGCCATTCATCACTCACAGTATTCTCTGCCTGTGACTGTGGTTTAGTTTCAGTTTCATTTCCCTTACCTCAGATCCGTTTTCTCACCATTGTATTGTATTGTAATGTATTGTGTGTAGGGCTCCGCCCATACCTGGCCCCTATGTAAGCTGGCTCAGCCTGCCTCGCATCCAGTACAGCAGACCTCTGGATGGAAGATACCTCTCCACTGTGTGTTACCTTCTAAGTTAATAAAAGCCTTGTTTTGTTCCGCTAACATTGAGTCTCGGATTTATTGAGGCACATCAAGTACAAAACATTGGCTAAGCTACAGTTGAAAAATTGAAACTGATCTACGCCAGTAGCAATAAATGGACTCATAGCAAATCGGCACCCTGCTTTACTCCACGCCCAATTTTATTTCCATTGGAGTAGACCAATTTCACCCCCATTGTGTGCAGTTCTGGATGCCCCATTATAGGAAGGATATTAAAGTCATGGAAATGGTACAGCAAAGTTTCACTAGAATGATACCAGGAATAAGAGGTGTAGTTGTGAAAAAAGGCTTGAAGAATTGGCCTTTTTTCACTGGAATAGGAAAGATTAAGGGGAAACATAATAGCTGTTTAAAAAGTACTGAAGGTTTTTAAAGGGTAACTAATGAGAGATTGTTTTCACTTGTTAACAAACTGGTAACAAGACACATAGATTGAGAGCTATCAGAAAAGCAATGGAGAAGATGAAAGAATTATTTTCACACACAAGGCTAATAGAACATAGGAATCTTTTACCACAAGTGGCTATTGAGGCAGAGATTTTAATAACATAGGGAACTGTAAAAATATTGGATCGATACAGGGAAAGGTCAGGAGAATAAAATTGAACTGAGTTGAAGAAACAGGAAGGCAAGTGGCTCCCTTCTGTGTAATTTCTAAGATTGTATATTAAGGACGGCATCACAATAAGAAGAACCAATCAACAAAATAGTATTTGTAACAATTAAAACATTGCTCCAGGATAAAGCTCCACCATGACCATATCCTTGAATATGTTGCCAAAACCATGCCCCCTCCTATTTAAAAAAAGCTAATTTCTAAATTTTAAAATATGACAATAAAATAAAAGCTATGTTATAACTGGAGAGATATTATTACATATAAATGAATAGGAAAAGGTTTATTTTTGAAATGTAAATGTACAGACATAACTCTCCAGAACAGACTAATCAAATAATAATGGAGAGAGCGATTTGCTGTTAATAAGTGACTGTTTAATCCTGAGGGAGGTTGCCTTATGCAAACCACCTCCACATCAAGAAAAAAATACTTGCACTTGTGTTAAAATACACATCGGTGTCTGACTTTTCTATCCGATTAAACATAACTTTTCATTTATTGTTGAGTGTTTGTATCTAGTCCTACCGGTCCACATTTTGGGTGGCCTAGGTTTCCGAAATCGTTCTGGAGGTGCAGCAAACGGAATCCCTTTGAAAACATCAATATTCTTGGAATTAACTGTCTCCACAGATCCCTTCACAGGTCCGTATTCAGTGTCTACAACTACCTACACATAATGGAACAAGTAAAATACATAGATAAGCAAGTACACAAGTTGCTTTCCCTTCGAACACCCAACAACAACTCGCATTTAAATAGTGCATTTAACACAGAAAAACATCCCAAGGAATGTCACAGGAGCATAATCAGATAAAAACTAACACCAGGCCAAAGAAGGATATATTAGGATGGGTGACTAAAAGCTTGGTTAAAGAAGTATTTTTTAAAGGAGGATATAGGTGGAAATGCCGAGAGGGTTTAGGGAGGGAATTCCTGAGCGTAGGGCCTAGATGGATGAGGGCACGGCTGCCAATGGTGGGAAGAAGGGAGAGGGAGCTGCACAAGACGCTGAAGGTAGAGCAGCGCAGAGATCTCGGAGGGTTGTAGGGCTGGAGGAGGTTACCGAGATAGGGAGGAGCGAGGCCATGGTGGGATTTGAACATGATTATGAGAATTTAAAAATCATTTAATTTAGACTGGGGAGTTGCGGACACCTAAAAAAAAATGGGCCCTGTGAATTTAGCAGTGGGACCAACGCCTGCTCAAATAGGGTGCTGGCCATCCCACTGGTAAATTGGTATGCTCTGTGCTCGTTTTACACCCGAAAATACCAATTGCTACCCCTTTATCTTGTCTGTATCTCTCTTAAGAACTGAGCAGAAACTAAAACAGATATCAAGATCAAGGATTACAGACTCGTTTATATACACTCCCAATTCATGATGTGCACACATGGGAACCCTGAATACGAGCTATTCATCAATTGTCCTTTTCAAGCATAACTGACCATTGTCAGTGCATGATATAAACTTAATGGAGAAAGCCACGTGGCATGTTTTAGAAACCAACAATTATTATTGAGAGACTGCTGGTGTTGTGTAGCTGGTCACCACCACCAACAAAAATTTACAATTATATGTAGAAAATATCCCAAGGCACTTCAAGGAAATGGGAGGAAAATGGATGCCAGACCAAATAAGAAGAGATTAGGAGGGATGACCAAAAGCTTGGTTAAAGAGCTGGGCTTTAAGGATGTTTTTAAAAAAGGAGAGGAAGGTGGAGAGGCAGAGGGGTTTAGTGAGGGAATTCCAGAGAGTGGGATCTAAGTGGCTGAAGGCAAAAGCCACCAATAATGGAATGAAAGGAGGATGGATGTACAAGAAGCCGGAATTAGAGGAATGGAGATCAGCAGAAAGCAGAGCTGTTGGATTGAAGGAGGTTACAGAAATAGCAGAAGGAAAGACTATGGGGAGCTGAAACAGAAGAACACAAATTAAAATTTAACCCACAGGGGAACCAGGACCAAATGTAGGTTAGAGAAGGCAGGGGTAATGAGGGGATAGGATGCAAGCAACAAAGTTCTGGACGAGCCAAAGGTTGTGGCGAGTGGCAACTGAAGGCTGGCAAGGAGAGACTGGAGTAATCAAATCAAGAGGTGATAAAGGTATGTATGAGGTTTTCAGTAGTGGATGAGCTGAAGTAAAGGTGGAGATGGGTGATCTTATGAAAATGGAAGTAAGCAGTTTTTTGTGATGGAGTGATATGGGGTCAGAAACTCAGTTCAAAGTCAAACAGGACGCTGTACAGTTTGGTGTAACCTAAGACAGTGGCCAGAGAGTGAGACGAGGGAGCGGAGTTTGTGACCCAAAGACTATGATTTCAGCCTTCCCAATATTTTGTTGGACAAAGTTAAGACTCATCCAAGACTGAATGTTGGACAAGCAGTTTGATGGCAGAGCTGTGAAGGGGTTGAGGGAGCTGCTGGAGATTTAGAGGTATACAATGTCAGGTGGAAACTGATCTGTGGGAGTCCAGAACAAGGGACGCTGTACAGAACCTTAAAATTAGGACTAGGCCATTCAGGGGTGAAATCAGGAAGCACTTCTTCATGCAAAAGATAGAAGTCTGGAACTCCCAGAAAGCTGTTGAGGCTAGATCAATTGAAAATTTCAAAACTAAGATTGATAGATTTTCGTTAGGTAAGGGTATTAAGGGAATATGGAACCAAGGCGGGTAAATGGAGTTAAGATACAGATCAGCCATGATCTGATTGAATGGTGGAACAGGCTTGAGGGGCTGAATGGTCTTCTTGTTCCTATGTTCCTATGATCCATGTCTGCAGGTGGTGTTGCCAAGAGGCAGCATGTTAATGAGGAAAAGAAAGGGGCCTAGAATGAATCCTTTGAGTGTAAGGGTGGGAAGAAAGGCCTTTATTGAAGATGGTTTGGCTACGATTGGATAGGTGGAATCAAGTGAGACCATTCCCAGAATTGGGACGTTGGAGGAGTGACATTGCAGGAGGATGGTGTGGTTAACATGTTGAAGACTGCAGAGAGGTTGAAGAGGAATAATGCACAAAGGTTACAGTAACAGAAAATGTCATTCATGGTTTTGGTTAGGGCCCTTTGGAGTTATGGGCAGAAAACAGATTGGAGGGAATCAAACGGGGAGCTGTGGGAGAGATGGGAGGTGACAACATGTTCAAAGAACCTGGAAAGAAAAGGGAGATTAGAAACGAGGCATTAGTTAGCAAGGAAAGATGGGCAAGCGTGTGTTTTTTTGCGGGGCGAGGAATGACAACGAGTTTGAAAGGGGGCGTGCAGTGCTTGTGAGGGATCCATTTACAGAGTCAGCTAGCATGGGGGCAAGGAAGGGAATTACAGAGGGAGAGTCCCAATAAAGGTTCCATCTGGACCACTTAGAGCATAAAGCTGTTTAGTGAAATGTACCTTCCTGTACTGTATAAACCAGAGCACAGAAGGCATGAAGTTAGATCAACACAAAGTCAAAATCAAAGTGATGACTGGATGGATGAGATCAGAAACTCTCCCTACAAGATATGGTGGACATAAAGCCGCCTTATCACTCTGCGCCACAGCTTGTTAGAGCTGCAACATGCCCACACCATTTTCTGCTCTAAAAGATCAAATTGCCAATAAATTCTTTGACCACAAATTACTCTGTAAATCACATTGGTGTATTACTTCATTTTGAATTAGCGAGTTTTAATATTTGTTATGTGAATCTGTTAAAGTCATTTCAATAATTTTTTTTCAAGAAAGCAAATACATTCCCTTTAAAGATTATGCAGTTACCCCGTCTGTATTTTCCCAAAGTCTTTGCATATCCATTCCTTCACGACTGCCAATGTTTTCAGCATGGTCATAACCTTCTGGAATATCAGGATTTTTAAACTCAAGGCTATTTTCCTTCTCAATTTCAGTTTCAGGTGGGTGCAAAGAGACTGTCAAACAGAAAACAGTTACAATAGTGTCAGTTCGATTCGCTTTTGTTACACTATTCCATCCTTTGTGGTGGTGCATTAACGTGCCAATGTTAACATTGTTCGTCCCATCAGTTGGGAATTTGCAGTGTTTAATACTTTTCTTTTTACGGCTAAATGTAAGCAAGTATATTTTAGCTGCTTTTTTCTGTGTTATACAATGCACCTTAGAGAGACTCCATCTCTAATTAAAACTTCCAAATTGCTCATTAAATTTCGGTTACTGTCAGCATCTTTCCCAGTTTCTCCCATTCACATTTGGCTACAACTGAAGTTTGGATAATTCCTTCAGGATGTGCTTGAGTCCTGAAAAAAGTTACATTTTAATTTGTGTGTCAATTGTCAATAAGAACCGTTAGCATTTAACATGGACTTACCTGCTTGTGCGCCTGACCCTAAGGCAATCAGTAGTATCACAAGTAGAACTGTCTCCATAGCTTTATCCTTTTAACTGCTAATTCTTTTGTCTATCCTTTTCTCTTTGTATATCCAGGAGTTGCAATGAGTGCACTGTCCTTATCCTGGCTAGACAGAAAAACAGTTAGACTGGTATTTAGAAGAAAGCTCAACAGTAAGAGAATGACCACTTGACAATGTCTGATCTGCAAATTCTTGGAAACCCATCTGAACGTAAGAAACATAGAGAAAAATAGGAGCAGGAGTAGGCCATTTGGCCCTTCGAGCCTGCTCCGCCATTCAATATGATCATGGCTGATCTCTATCTCAATATCATATTCCTGCTCTCTCCCCATACCCCTTGATGCCTTTTGTGTCTAGAAATCTATCTATCTCCTTCTTAAATATATTCAATGACTTGACCTCCACAGCCTTCTGCTTCTGTGGTAGAGAATTCCACAGGTTCACCACCCTCTGAGTGAAGAAATTTCTCCTCATCTCAGTCCTAAATGTCCTACCCCGTATCCTGAGACTGTGACCCCTCATTCTAGACCCCCCCCCCACCCCCCCCAGCCAGGGGAAACATCCTCCCTGCATCCAGTCTCGCCCTGTCAAAATTTTATAAGTTTCCACAAGATCCCCTCTCATTCTTCTAAACTCTAGTGAATATAGACCTAGACAACCGAATCTCTCCTCATACGACAGTCCTGCCATCCCAGGAATCAGTCTGGTGAACCTTTGCTGCACTCTCTCTATGGCAAGCATATCCTTTCCTGGGTAAGGCAACCAAAACTGCACACAGTACTCCAGGCGTGGTCTCACCAAAGCCCTGTATAACTGTAGTAAGACATTCTTTCTCCTGTACTCAAATCTTCTTGCAATGAAGGCCAACATACCATTTGCCTTCCTAACTGCTTGCTACACCTGTATGTTTGTTTTCAGTGACTGGTGTACAAGGACACGCAGGTCCCTTTGTACACCAACATTTCCCAATCTATCACCATTTAAATAATACTCTGCCTTTCTGTTTTTCCTACCACAGTGGATAACTTCACATTTATCCACGTTATACTGCATCTGCCATGTATTTGCCCACTCACTCAACTTGTCTAAATCGCCTTGAAGCCTCTTTGCATCCTCCTCACAACTCACAATCCCACCTAGTTTCATGTCGTCAGCAAACTTGGAAATATTACATTTGGTTCCCTCATCCAAATCATTGATATATATTGTGAATAGCTGGGGTCCAAGCACTGATCCCTGCGGTACCCCATTAGTCACTGCCTGCCACCCCGAAAAGACCCATTTATTCCTACTCTCTGTTTCCTGTCTGTTAACCAATTTTCAATCCATGCCAGTATATTACCCCCAATCCCATGTGCTTTAATTTTGCACACTAACCTCTTATGTGGGACTTTATCAAAGACCTTCTGAAAATCCAAATACACCACATCCACTGGTTCTCCCTTGTCTATTCTACCAGTTACATCCTCAAAATAAAAGTGCCTGGAAGCTCTAGTGATACAGCACCAGCCTCTCGTTCTGACACCTGATTATCCACATTCAGAAAGAAACATCACTGGTAATTATTCCTCAATTTCAATTGATCCAAATCTATTGAAGGCAAAAATATCAGGGTCTTTTTAAGCTTGAAAAGTTAATAGTCTTTTTTGACATGACACATGTGCATTTAGTACTCAAAGTACACATCACACTAAAAGGGAAAGTAATTCTACAGATACCATGGCAGATACTTATAATAGAGTTCACCCTATACTATCAATGTCAGATAGCTTTCCATACAAAGTTTCACAACAATGATTATTATTTCAATTTTGAATGATTGTTATTTTTCTGATTCCTGTGAAAGGCTGAGGTGAAGTGCAGATAAAAACATACAATTGTACAATGTTATAGCCTGCATTGTTTGTAGTTACCACTTCATTCTCTACTTACCTCTTTCAGCGTTCCTTCACTGTTGGTCCCTGTTGTTTGACAGAGGCGCCTCTTTGTCCTCACCCTTCTTCACCCGTTGGTCAGCTTTTCCGAAAAGCCAACCTATATTTATAGTAAGTCACCATATATTGCTTCAGGTCAGTGCACCAATCAACATGGACATTGGGCAAGACTACACTTTGGTACGTTAGCCTGTGGTATCTGTAAAATGAGAATTGCAACAATATATTGGCTAATTTTAAACATGTGCGTTTAACAAGATCGTTGGTTTAGCCCATTGTTGCGACCTAGTAATAAATTGGTTTTCTCATTATTGCCGCAGTACAATACTTGAGTCACTAAAACCAGGCCCTTGAAAGTTTTCGTTGATGTGTGGAAATATGGAATACCTGCACTGCGAGAGGTCCCAAACACAGAGCAACAACATAGATCGCATATACTGTGGGTTAAGAAAATCAAGTTGCAAATTAATATTTTCAAGTAAATAAGAGCGTAACATTTGGTGGAAAGCAGAACATTCCTGTTTCTGTGGAGTTTTGGCCAACATTTAACTGGTTTTCTGGATCTTTTAAGTTACAGATGTGGCGACGCCCCGAGAGACATCTCCGTGATCCACACCAGCTCCGGTCATTTCTGCTGCCTGGCTAGAGATCTGTGTGAGAACAGATTACTGGACAGCAATGAGGCTGATGAAGCCCTGGATGAAGATTACTTCAATCTGATTTCCCAAATTAGTAAATCCAGACCAGGCGGACTGCTGTAGATTAGAGTCTAAATTCCTCAATTTAATGAGCAGCCAAAGCGTTCATTAAAGAACATAGAAACATAGAAAAATAGGAGCAGGAGGAGGCCATTCGGCCCTTCGAGCCTGCTCCACCATTCAATGTGATCATGGCTGATCTTCTATCTCAATACCATATTCCCGCTCTCGCCCCATACCCCTTGATGCCTTTTGTGTCTAGAAATCTATCTATTTCCTTCTTAAATATATTCAGAGACTTGGCCTCCACAGCCTTCTGTGGTAGAGAATTCCACAGGTTTACCACCCTCTGAGTGAAGAAATTTCTCCTCGTCTCAGTCCTAAATGTCCTACCCCGTATCCTGAGACTGTGACCCCTCGTTCTAGACTCCCCTAGAACCTATAGCTGAGCTAAGCACCTCTACTGCAGAAGGTCTCAAGGTGGCCATGCTCTCCACGGTGGTCTGCAGCTTGGTCAGCACTGCACAAATATGAATTTTGCACTCCTCCACGGATGCCCCCAACTTGTACATGTTGCTTGGTACATTCTCAGATACCTCCACAAACTGTAAGCTACCAGAATGCATTCCAGCAACTAACTGATTCCTTTTTAAAAGAACTTATGGACTCTGCTTCAACAGCTTCCATTTATATAGTGCCTTTAATGTAGTAAAACGTCCTAAGCAACGTTCCCTCTAAGCTGCACGGCCACGCAGTCCGCGACCGGTTTTTCTAATGTTATATTTTTGTGCATGCGCAAAACTGTGAATGGGCCATGCAGCCCCTTAAAGGGGCTGCGCACCCGGAAAAAAAAATTTAGGGGGAACATTGGTCCTCAGGCGCTTCACAGGATCGCTATCAAACAAAATTTGACATTAAGCCACATAAGGTGATATTAGGACAGAGCTTGGTCAAACAGGTAGGATTTAAGGAGCGTCTTAAAGGAGGAGAGGGAGAGGTAGAGAGGCGGATAACAATTTGTGGCAGCTAATTCCAGTGTTCGGCAAAAGTGCTTGAACCGGTGTCTGTTACTGCCTCATGCACAAGCAAGAATTCTGTTCATGAATATATGGCAAGAATCATCCTTTCTATGGGTATTAGGCTATTTGGACAGTGATTAGGGGATTATACCATTCAATTGATGGAATGTGCTTGTTCCACCTTTTTAACTTTTAATATGCAATAATTCAAGTTAAACAATACATGTTCACCTGCTGGCTCAGCAGGTTTATCTGGTGAGTAGGTGACCTATATGAGACTGAGATAGTCCCAAGTTAGATCCCTGGGAGTAATCATTGATTATGAGTCTATGATATATTTTTGGGATTACTGTCTGACGTTAAAGCTCTTTGCACAAACTGATTCTGTCAGTATTGTGTTGAAGAGGCTTACAATCCATCAAGAGAGCCCTCTGTGTACTCCCACTCAGCTGTGGCTCAGTGGCAGCATTCTCACCTCTGAAGGCAAATGGTATGTTGGCCTTCATTGCAAGAGGATTTGAGGAAAGGAGCAAGGATGTCTTACTACAGTTATACAGGGCCTTGGTGAGACCACACCTGGAGTAGTGTGTGCAGTTTTGGTCTCCTTACCTAAGAAAGGATATACTTGCCATAGAGGGAGTGCAGCGAAGATTCACCAGACTGATTCCTGGGATGGCAGGACTGTCGTGTGAGGAGCGATTGGGTCAACTAGGCCTGTGTTCACTAGAGTTTAGAAGAATGAGAGGGGATCTCATTGAAACGTATAACGTTCTGACAGGGCTAGACAGACTGGATGCAGGGAGGATGTATCCCCTGGTTGGGGGGGGGGGTCTAGAACGAGGGATCACAGTCTCAGGATATGGGGTTGAACATTTAGGACTGAGATGAGGAGAAATTTCTTCACTCAGAAGGTGGTGAACCTGTGGAATTCTCTACCACAGAAGGCTGTGGAGGCCAAGTCACTGAATATATTTAAGAAGGAGATAGATAGATTTCTAGACACAAAAGGCATCAAGGGGTATGGGGAGAGAGCGGGAATATAGTATTGAGATAGAGGATCAGCCATGATCATATTGAATGGCGGAGCAGGCTCGAAGGGCCGAATAGCCTACTCCTGCTCCTATTTATCTATGTTTCTATGAGTCAGAAGGTTCTGGATTCAAATCCCACTGCAGAGACTTGAGCACAAAAATCTAGGCTGACACTTCAGTGCAGTACCGAGGGAGTGCTGCACTCTCAGAGGTGCTGTCTTTCGGATGAGACGTTAAACTGAGGCTTTGTCTGCTCTTTCAGGTGGACGTAAAAAATCTCATACCACTATTTCGAAGAAGAGTAGGTGAGTCATCCCTGGTGTCCTGGCCAATAATTATCCCTCAATCAACATAACAAAAACAGATTATTTAGTCATTATCACATTGCTGTGCTTGCTGTGCACAATTGGCTGCCACGTTTCCTACATTACAACAGTGACTACACGTCAAAAGTACTTCATTGGCTGTAATGCGCTTTGGGACGGCCAAGGTCATGAAAGGCGCTTTTACATAAGAACATAAGAAATAGAAGCAGGAATAGGCCACTTGGCCCCTCGAGCCTGCTCCGCCATTCAATAAGATCATGGCTGATCTTGGGCTCAAAGCCACTTCCCTGCGTGCTCCCCATAACCCTTCACTCCCTTATCTTGCAAAAATTTGTATATCTCCACCTTAAATGTATTTAATGACCCAGCCTCCACAGCTCTCTGGGGCAGAGAATTCCACAGATTTACGACCAGAGAAGAAATTCCTCCTCATCTCCGTTCTAAAAGGGCGACCCTTTATTCTGAAACTATGCCCCCAAGTTCTAGATTTCCCCATGAGGGGAAACATCCTCTCTGCATCTACCTTGTCGAGCCCCCTCAGTATCTTATATGTTTCAATAAGATCACCTCTCATTCTTCTAACTTCCAGGGAGTATAAGCCGAACCTGCTCAACCTTTCTTCATAAGTCAACCCCCACATCTCTGGAATTAGCCTAGTGAATCGTCTCTGAACTGCCTCCAATGCAAGTACATCCTTCCTTAAATAAGGAGACCAAAACTGTACGCAGTACTCAAGGTGTGGTCTCACCAATACCCTGTACAGTTGTAGCAGGACTTCCCTGCTTTTATACTCCAACCCCCTTGCAATAAAGGCCAACATTCCATTTGCCTTTTTGATTAATTACTGTACCTGCATGCTAACTTTTTGTGTTTCATGCACAAGGACCCCCAGGTCCCTCTGAACTGTAGCATTTTGTAATCTCTCTCCATTTAAATAATAATTTGCTTTTTTATTTTTCCTGCCAAAGTGGATAACCTCACACTTTCCCATATTATACTCCATCTGCCAAATGTTTGCCCACTCACTTAGCCGTTCTATATCCCTTTGCAGACTCTTTGAGTCCTCTGCACAACTTGCTTTCCCACCCATCTTTGTATCATCTGCAAACCTGGCTACATTACACTCGGTCCCTTCATCCAAGTCATTAGTGTATATTGTAAATAGTTGAGGCCCCAGCACCGATCCCTGTGGCACCCCACTAGTTACCATTTGCCAACCAGAAAATGACCCATTTATCCCAACTCTCTGCTTTCTGTTAGTTAGCCGATTCTCTATCCATGCTAATTATATTACTCCCAACTCCGTGAGCTCTTATCTTATGCAGTAACCTTTTATGTGGCACCTTATCGAATGTCTTCTGGAAATCCAAATACACCACATCCACTGGCTCACCTTTGTCCACCCTGCGCATTACATCCTCAAAGAACTCCAGCAAATTTGTTAAACATGATTTCCCTTTCATAAAACCATGCTGACTCTGCTTGACTGCATTATGATTTTCCAAATGCCCTGCTACTGCTTCCTTAATGAAGGACTCCAGCATTTTCCCAACGACAGATGTTAGGCTAACTGGTCTATAGTTTCCTGCTTTCTGTCTCCCTCCTTTCTTAAATAGGGGTGTTAACATTTGCGGTTTTCCAATCCGCTGGGACCTCTCCAGAGTCCAGGGAATTTTGGTATATTGCAACCAATGCATCCACTATCTCTGCGGCCACTTCTTTTAAGACCCTGGGATGCAGGCCATCTGGTCCAGGGGACTTGTCGCCTTTTAGTCCCATTATTTTACCAAGTACTTTTTCCTTAGCGATAGTGATTGCCTTTAGTTCCCCCCTCCCTGTGGCCCCTTGATTATCCATTATTGGGATGTTGCTAATGTCTTCTACCGTGAAGACAGATACAAAATATTTGTTCAGAGTCTCTGCCATTTCCCCGTTCCCCATTATTAATTCCTCAGTCTCTTCCTCTAAGGGACCAACATTTACTTTAGCTACTCTCTTCCTTTTTATATACCTGTAGAAGCTCTTACTATCTGTTTTAATATTTCTTGCCAGTTTACTCTGATAATTCATCTCTCTCTTTATTATTTTTTTAGTCATCCTTTACTGGTTTTTAAAAATTTCCCAATCCTCTGGCCTCCCACCAATTTTGACAACATTGTATGCCTTTGTTTTCTATTTGATACCATCCTTTACTTCCTTAGTTAGCCACGGATGGTGCTCCCTTCTCTTAAAATCTTTCTTTCTCACTGGAATATATTTTTGTTGAGAGTTATGAAATATCTCCTTAAATGTCCGCCACTGCATTTCAACTGTCTTACCCTTTAATTTATTTTTCCAGTCCACTTTAGCCAGTTCTGCCCTCATGCCATTGTAATTGCTTTTGTTTAAGATCAGGACACTGGTTTGAGATACAACTTTCTCACCCTGCAACTGAATTTGAAATTCAACCATGCTATGATCACTCTTTCCTAGAGGATCCTTTACTATGAGATCATTTATTAATTCTGTCTCATTACACAGTACCAGATCCAAGATAGTCTGCTCCCTGGTTGGTTCCATTACATACTGTTCTAGGAAACCATCCCAGATGCACTCTAAGAACTCCTCCTCAAGGCTACCATGGTCAATTTGAGTTGTCCAATCAATATGGAGATTAAAATCACCCATGATTATTACCGTACCTTTTTAACAGGCCTCCAATATTTGTAGATTTATACTCTGTCCAACATATAAATGCAAGTCTTTCTTTCTTGATCCTCAGGAATATGAACCTGGAAGCAGTTTATAGAGCAAGGATGATAGGATTCTACCATAAAAATTTGTGGAAAAATGAGGAAGAACCTTGGAGTGCAGGACTGAATAATGCAGATTCTCTACTTGGACGGGGATGGGGGTGAAATTCCTGCTTTATATTAATTAATTTTTTTTAATTAGTTTTTATGGGATGTGGGCATCACTGGCAAGGCCAGCATTTATTGCCCATCCCTAATTGCCCTTGAGGAGGTGGTGGTGAGCTGCCTTCTTGAACCGCTGCACTCCGTGTGGTGATGGCGCTCCCACAGTACTGTTAGGTAGGGAGTTCCAGTATTTTGACCCAGCGACGATGAAGCATCGGCGATATACTTCTAAGTCAGAATGGTGTGTGACTTGGAGGTGGTGGTGTTCCCATGCGCCTGCGGCCCTTGTCCTTCTAGGGGGCGGAGGTCGCGGGTTTGGGAGGTGCTGCCGAAGAAGCCTTGGCGAGTTGCTGCAGTGCATCTTGAAGATGGTACACACTGCAGCCACGGTACAACGATGGTGAATGGAGTGAATGTTTAAGGTGGTGGATGGGGTGCCAATCAAGTGGGCTGCTTTGCCCTGGATGGTGTCCAGCTTCTTAAGTGTTGTTGGAGCTGCACTCATCCAGGCAAGTGGAGAGTATTCCATCACACTCCTTACTTGTGCCTTGTAGATGTTGGAAAGGCTTTTGGGGAGTCAGGAGGTGAGACACTCGCCTCTGATCTGCTCTTGTTGCCTCAGTATTTATGTGGCTGGTCCAGTTAAATTTCTGGTCAATGGTGACCCCCCAGGATGTTGATGGTGGGGGATTCGGCGATGGTAATGCCATTGAATGTCAAGGGGCGGTGGTTAGACTCTCGCTTGTTGGTGATAGTGATTGCCTGGCACTTCTGTGGCACGAATGTTACCTGCCACTTATCAGCCCAAACCTGAACGTCGTTCAGGTCTTGTTGCATGTGGGCATGGACTGCTTCATTATCTGAGGAGTTATGAATGGCGCTGAACACTGTGCAGTCATCAGCGAACATCCCCATTTCTGACCTCATGAGCTAACCATCATCCTTTCCTTGGTGGGAAGGGATCATAGGAGAACAATACTGGGAGATACTGGGCCCATTCAGGTTGCACAAGCACTTCTATTGTAATTATTCTTTCGCATTGCCCCCATGTTTATTGTTTTGCATGGAAAGGGCGATACAGGGGCAGCTATCATTCTCAATTTTACTGTGATATTTGTGCCAATGTCTGCGAGGCTAATGTGACAGAAGTTAAGCTCGTTACTAACCTGTTTGTATTGGTCAGTATTTCATGTCGTAGCTTCTGGTTCAATCTAAAAAATAAATACAACTTTATTCATTAAGGGAAAAAAATCCAAAATGAATGGGTGGGACTCTATGGGCAATGGAAAGCATGTAAATATGTATCTAAACTTAAAAGAAAGAGTAACAAACATTAAAATAGGAATATGTTCATACCAAGTTCCCGAACATGACTGAGCAGCACTGTGTGGTAAGATATCTAACAGAATCTTTGGCCAGTTTTCTTACAACACCCTCTCAGCAAAAGTTTGCACCGTTAGATTCTATCTCGAGAAGCGTTTCATGAAATTTGGCTTAAACTTCAACGTTTAAAATATTGCTTAAGATTTGTTGTGTGTCGTCAAATCTTCTTTCTGTTACTAAACCAATGAAAGTGAATATGCACTTAAACATTTTTGAAAATTCTCATTACAATTTCAGATTTTCCTGCTTCACAGAGAACAGTGGCAAGAAAATTAGTCCCATTCCTCACAAGCCAGATGTTGATACGAAGGGAAAAGACTGAACTGTGTTTTCTGTTGTTGTTAAGGACAAGAATACCATTTTTAAATGTATTTTCTCTCTTGCTCCTTTCTTGAATTTACCAGCAGCATCATTGGCAGAAATCATGGTGCGCACGTGACCAGCTCACAGTCCTCTGCCACATTCTTCTTCTTAGGCAGTCCCTCAGAACCGAGGATGACTTGCTTCCACATTAAAAATGAGTTCTCAGGTGACTGATGAGTCCAATGCGGGCCCTACAGTCTCTGTCACAGGTGGGGCAGACGGTGGTTGAAGGGGCGGGTGGTTGGGGTGCTTGGGTTGACGTGCGCTCCTTGCGCTTGGCTTCTACTTGCTCCCGGCGAAGAGACTCGAGGAGTTCGGCGCCTTCCCGATGCTTCTCCTCCACTTTGTGCGGTCTTGGGCTGGGATTCCCAGGTGTCGGTGGGAATGTTCCACTTTTTTGAGGAGGCTTTGAGGGTATCCTTGAAGCGTTTCCTCTGCCCACCTGGAGCTCTCTTGTCATGTCGGAGCTCCGAGTAGAGCGCTTGTTTTGGGAGTCTCGTATCGGGCATGCGGATGATGTGACCCATCCATCGGAGCTGATCGAGCGTGGTCAAAGCTTCGATACTGTGGATTGTTGGCCTGAGCGAGAACACAGACGTTGGTGCGCCTATCCTGCCAATGGATTTGCAGGATCTTACGGAGGCAGCATTGGTGATACCTCTCCAATGCTTTGAGGTGCCTGCTGTAAATGGTCCATGTCTGTAAAGCATACAGGAGGGCGGGTATCACTACTGCTCTGTAGACCATGAGCTTAGTGCCGGGTTTGAGGTCCTGGTCTTCAAACACTCTCTTCTTCAGGCGACCGAAGGCTGCACTGGCACTCTGAAGGCGGTGTTGGACTTCGTCATCGACGTCTGCCCTTGTTGACAGTAGACTCCCGAGGTATGTGTAGTGTATGTACCTTTAAGAGCCCCTGTGTACTGTAATACCGGTAGTGACCACTCGGGTATATAAGCCTGTATAGTGTCTTGCATCTTTTAGTTCACCTCCAGACTTTGTTCAGTATACACCTGTTAAACCAACTCCTGCATTCTGTGTCTCTATTAACACACGGATACAACAGTGGTGACGAATTAGAAACGGACTTACCTGCAATTCGGCAGCACCTCAAGGAGATCGATTCCTCAGACGAAGGTCGAAGAAAAAAAAAGAAAAACTGTGGTTTCACCAGCTAGCCGGGCTGGTGGCAGGTACTGCACTAATCCTTCCTGGTCGGCGGGCTGGGGCTCGATTGGGTGGCCCTGCAGTGGGGCCGAGCAGCGAGTCGGAAGGCGGAGGCAAACAGAGATGGAGGGTGGAGCACTCGGGAGACGGCCGGCGCTGCAAAGCAGGTCGGCGTTCGGACCAAGCAGAGGGAGGGAAAAGTCCCAGAGAGTCCGGCGGGAACGAGTCTCCAACTATTAAAAATATCTGTGTAAATAAAAACCGCGGAGATCAGCGTTGTCAGCAGCGGCAGCGGCGGGAAAGCGCGGGAGGCGCCATTTTTTTCTCGGCAGGGAAGAAAGGAAAGCGCGGGAGGCGCCATTTTTGATTTTCAGGATGCCTAAGACTGGCAATATTACTGCTTTCGATAGTGATATAGAGGATTGGACCACATATGTGGAAAGAGTGGAGGTATATTGCACAGCGAATGAAGTAGAGGATGATAAAAAGGCATCGGTACTTCTAAATCTGATGGGCGCAAGGACATACGGGCTGTTACGAAACGTAATCACTCCAGCCAAACCGATGGGCAAGAATTTTAAGGAGATTGTTGATACCCTACAGGAGCACTTAAACCCAACACCGCTGCTGATAGCGGAACGATTCAAATTCTTCAGGAGGAATCAGCACAAGAATGAAAGTAACGCTGATTACCTCACCGAATTAAGAAAGCTGTCAAAGCACTGCCAATTCGGGGCAGGACTGGCAGATTCTCTACGAGACAAATTAGTCTGCGGTCTCCTAAGTGAAGGAACACAGAAAAGGCTACTTTCTGAGAAAGATTTGACACTGGGCAAGGCTTTCAGTGTGGCTGTATCATACGAAGCAGCAGCAAGAGGAGCTGCAGAGATACAGCAAAAGCCACAGGACTTCGGCACCCATGAAATGACACGGGGTTTCGAGAGATGTTATCGCTGCGGCAGATCCACCCATGACCAGAGGGACTGCTGGTTCAAGGACAAAGCATGCAGGCAATGCGGAAAGATGGGACACATTGCACGTGTATGCCGATCTGGAAACAAAAAATCCACTGACAGAAAAAAAATCAATAAGGAAAAGTACAGAAAGGTACAAATGATGACGGACAGTCGCTCCGAAGACCAGAAGAGCGATAGCGACTCCGGAAACAAGAGACTAAGCTGTCTCAAATTACATAATGTAATTGCCAAAGAAGATTACCAGACCATTTGGGTTACCCTCACGATAGCGGGGTCCCCAGTTAAAATGGAGCTAGATACAGGATCAGCTCTGACCGTCATAAGTCGACGGGATTACGAGCAGCTATTTCCGCATATACCTTTGAAAGACACATCCATTATCTTGAAGACATATATGGGGCAGAAAGTATACCCCAGAGGGAAAATAAGGGTGCCTGTTGTATACAACGGCAAGGAAATACAGAAGTTGTATTTATATGTTCTGCAAGATGGTGGTCCACCGCTGTTGGGACGTGAATGGATCAGGAAGATACGTTTAGACTGGCACTCCATTCAGGCACTGACGGTGACCAGTAAGAAAAAAAATGATGATGACGTCATACCTGAACAATTAAAAGACATCTTGGCCAACGCCAAAGAAGTGTTTCAACAGGAACTAGGAACCTTGAAAGGCGTCACCGCCTCAATAAAAGTGGAAGATGCAGCAATTCCCAAGATTTTTAAGGCAAGGCCGGTGCCATATGCAATTCGTCCAGCAGTCGAGGCAGAGCTGGAGAATTTGGAAAAGGCAGGAGTGTTATCCAAGGTAGATTGGAGCGAGTGGGCAACACCCATCGTCCCGGTCATGAAGAAAACGTTGAATAATGATAAATCTGAAGAACAGAGAAAAATTCGCATCTGTGGGGACTTCAAGGTGACTGTAAACCCGGTCCTTCACACGGTACAGTATCCTCTTCCAAGGATAGAAGATATTTTCGCCTCACAAACGTTTCACCAAAATTGACTTGGCACAGGCATATCTACAGATGGAGGTTGAGGAGGCCTCTAAAAAGTATCTCACGATAAACACACACAAAGGCCTGTACCAGTACAATCGACTGGTTTTCGGAGTAGCATCAGCTCCAGCTATCTGGCAAAGAGCTATGGAGCAAGTCCTGCAAGGGATTCCGGGGACTCAATGCTACCTAGACGACATCCTTGTAACAGGAGAAAACGACAACGAGCACCTTGCCAATTTGGAGCAGGTGCTCACTAGGCTGAGAGAACGGGGCCTACGAGCAAATCGCCCCAAGTGCGAATTTTTCCAGAAACAAATATCATATTGTGGCCATGTCATTAACGAAGAAGGGTTGCATAAGTCACCTGAAAAAATTGAAGCGGTCATAAAAGCCCCAGCACCTGAAAATGTCTCACAGTTAAGGTCGTTCCTGGGATTAATAAATTACTATCATAAATTTTTACCGAACTTGTCAACGGTTCTGCACCCTCTTAACGCACTGCTACAAACGGGAGTAATTTGGAAATGGAGCGAAGACTGTAAACGTGCCTTCCATAAATGCAAAGGCTTGATCACGTCCAAGGAAGTGTTGGCTCATTGCAACCCATCACTGCCAATCAGACTGGCGTGCGATGCATCCCTTACGGCATAGGAGCGGTATTATCGCATAGATTCCCTGATGGCTCGGAGCGGCCGATAGCTTTTGCGTCACGCTCATTGAACTCAGCTGAGCGTAACTATGCCCAGATCGACAGGGAAGCACTCAGCCTGGTGTGGGGAGTGAAGAAATTCAACCATTACCTACACGGACAAAAATTTACCTTGTTGACTGACCATCAACCCCTCGTCTCCATATTCAACCCTAAAAAGGGCGTTCCCATTATGACAGCGCAAAGGCTACAGAGGTGGTCCCTTTTCCTAGGGGCACACCAATATGACATAGAATACAAAGGATCAAAACAGCATGGGAATGCTGACGGTTTATCGCGCCTACCATTGCCAACAGTAGAAGAGGCACCTACAGTGGACCTAGTGGAGATGTTCCACTCAACCATAGTGGAATGTCTACCAGTAACAAATTCTACCATTGAAAAGGAAACGAGAAATGACCCGACTCTCTCACGAGTCTACGATTTAACGGTGAAGGGATGGCCAGCACATGGCGAACCACTGTTGCCAGCATTCTCGCAAAGAAGAGAACAGCTGTCAGTGTGCCGAGGAACCTTGATGTGTGGATCCAGAGTGGTGATTCCACCCAAACTCCAAGATAAAGTGCTAAAGGAGCTTCACGAGGGGCATCTGGGTGGAGTGAAAATGAAGAACCTAGCCAGAGAATTTGTGTGGTGGCCAGGTATCGATGGAGACATCGAAGAAATGACCAAGAGCTGTCTAGGATGCCAGAAGGTCCAAAACGCCCTACCACAAGCCCCTCTACATCCATGGGAGTGGCCCTCATCTCCATGGCAAAGGGTACATATCGACTTTGCTGGTCCATTTATGGACTCAATGTTCTTAATCGTGGTTGATGCACACTCCAAGTGGCCGGAGGTAATAAAGATGTCCTCCACCACCACGGAAAAAACCATCACAGTATTAAGGACCATATTTGCCAGGAATGGGCTGCCTGAACAGATCTGTTCTGATAATGGACCGCAATTTGTGTCCGAAGAATTCAGGAAGTTCTTAAAAAACAATGGGGTTAAGCACTACACGTCCGCCCCATACCATCCCGCCACCAATGGATTAGCTGAAAGGTTTGTCCAGACCTTCAAGAAGGCCATAAAGGCCATGGGTAATGAAGACATAAATCTACAACATAAGGTAGATAACTTCTTGTTTGCGTACAGGAATGCAACACGTGGTTACAAACCAAACTCCCGCCATGATGTTTTTCAATAGAAGACTAAGATGCCGGCTGGATTTGATCAAGCCAAACATCAGAAGGGACGTAGAGAACCGGCAATTTCAAGGCATGAATGAAAGGCCAACTAGAACCTTCCAGATAGGTCAACAAGTTTTGGCCCGGGACTACCGTTCCGAGAAATGGCAGCCTGGAACTATTTGCACACGACTAGGACCGCTGATGTATACCGTGGACATTGGAGAAAGTACAATAAGGCGCCATGCTGACCAGATCATAGAGTCATCCGAAAAGGGACAACCTACACCACAACTCTATACGCCTAATGATGAAGCAGAGATACCCATAGTATCTACCTCCGATCCGGTGATACTGGAACCAGATGAACCCGACACTGGCATTCAAGCCGAATCGACCTTGCCAAAAGAACCTACTACACCACCGAAAACTACTACACCACCGAGGCGTTATCCGGACCGAGTCAGGAAGCCTCCGGAGAGACTGACTTATAATTGATTAACTACAGCAAATGTGTAGATTATTGTTCTTGTAAATATGTTAATTAATAATTACTTAAAATGTTATGTACCAATTATCTAAAAGGGGAGGAATTGTAGTGTATGTACCTTTAAGAGCCCCTGTGTACTGTAATACCGGTAGTGACCACTCGGGTATATAAGCCTGTATAGTGTCTTGTATCTTTTAGTTCACCTCCAGACTTTGTTCAGTAAACACCTGTTAAACCAACTCCTGCATTCAGTGTCTCTATTAACACACGGATACAACAGTATGGAAAGTGGTCCACGTTGTCCAAGGCCTTGTCGTGGATTTTGATAATCGGGGGGCAGTACTGTGTGGCGGGGGCAGGTTGGTAGAGGACCTTTGTCTTACGAATGTTTAGTGTAAGGCCCATGCTCGCGTATGCTTCGGTGAAGGTGTTGACAATGGTTTGGAGTTCGACCTCCGAGTGAGCGCAGACGCAAGCGTCGTCTGCATACTGTAATTCGATGACAGAGGATGGGACGACCTTGGATCTGGACTGGAGGCGACGGAGGTTGAACAGTTTCCCGTTCGGTAAATTAGCTCCACTCCAGCGGGGAGCTTACTGAGGGTGAGATGGAGCATTGCAGCAAGGAAGATCGAGAAGAGCTTTGGTGCGATGCCACAGCCTTGTTTGACCCCAGCCTGTATGTGAATTGGGTCTGTAGTGGAACCATTGGTCAGGATCACGGCTTGCATGTTGTCATGAAACAGGAGGAGAATGGTGACAACTTTTGAGGGCAGCCGAATTTGAACAGGACACTCCATAATCCCTTACGGTTGACAATGTTGAAGGCCTTTGTGAGGTCAAAGAAGATCATGTACAGCGGTTGGTGCTGTTCCCTGCACTTCTCTTGTATTGACGCGCAGTGAAGATCATGTCCATTGTGCCCCTTAGTGGGCGGAATCTGCATTGCGACTCTGGGAAGAGCTCTTCAGCCACTGGGAGAAGGCGATTGAGGAGGATTCTTGCGATGACTTTCCCCGTGGCAGACAGCAGGAAAACTCCGCTGTAATTACCACAATCGGACTTGTAACCTTTCTTGAAGATGGTCACAATTACGGCATCGCTGAGATCCCCTGACATGCTCTCCTCCTTCCAGATAAGAGAAATGATTTCATGAATTCGCGCCAGTAGTGCTTCTCTGCTATGCTTTAGTGCCTCAGCAGGGATTCCATCTGCTCCTGATGCCTTGTTGTGCTTCAGTTGTCGGATGGCCTTTTCAACCTCATGCCAGGCTGGGGTTGTGCTGAGATGGTGGTGGGTAGCATGCTGCGGGATGGAGTTGAGGACACTCGCGTCGAAGACAGAGTCTCGGTTAAGGAGATATTCGAAGTGCTCCTTCCAACGGGCACTGACTGCCTCCCTGTCCTTGATGAATACCTCTCTGATCTTGGCCCGCAGTGGGGTAGGACCTTGGGTGATTGGGCCGTAAGTGATCTTGACTGCGCTAAAGAATCCACGCACGTCGTGTTTGTCGGCTAGCTGCTGGATCTCCTACGTTTTCTCCACCCACCATCTGTTCTTTAGGTCACGAGTTTGTTGTTGGACCTCGACCTTCAGGCGACTGTAGAGCTGCTTTCTTGCTCTCGGGTTCTGTTGCTCTTTCCAGATCAGGAATGCCTTGCGCTTGCGGCTTGATATGCTATCAATGACTCAAAGACAAGGATTCAACTGAAGGCTTTTAATCACTAAGAACATAGCAGTATAGCAGGTCTTCCCACATCGGGTTCGTCTGGTAGTAAGTGACTCATACAGCTCCTGAGACCTTTATATGGCAAAAGACAGGGGCGTAGCCAATACACACAAATTTCTCTCCACGGATGTTGCCTGACTTGCTGAGTTTTTCCAGCATTTTCTGTTGTTATTTAGGAACAAAAGGGGGCGGTTCACAATACAAGCAGGTAAAATACAAGCAGGTAAAACACATGGGTTGATGAAGGCATATTTCATCACATTCACCCCTTCTACAGATTTAGTCTGTCCGCGGGTGTGATAGTCCTTCCTGAACGTCGCAACAGTACCTCGGGTTCCAACCGGGAGTCCGTGGTGCCCTCCTGGGCATACCCATGTGCTGGGGGTGTTGCAGGTACTTCAGGGGGTGGTGAGGATACCTCTGGGGATGGTGGAGGTTCTTCTGGGGGTGGTGGTGATGGGTCGTCGTCGTCGCTTCCTGCCGAGGCGAGGTCCTTTATGGACACGGTGTCTTCACGCCCGTCGGCGTGCTTGACGTACGCGTACTGTGGGTTTGCGTGGAGTAGGTGTACTGCCTCCACGAGGGGATCTGTTTTGTGGCCCCTCACATGCTTCCGTAACAGGACTGTCCCTGGGGTGGAGAGCCACGAGGGTAGGGATACTCCTGAGGTTGATTTGCGGGGAAAAACAAACATCTTCTCGTGAGGAGTGGCGTTAGTAGCAGTACACAGTAGCGACCTTATCGAGTGGAGTACGTCTGGGAGGACCTCCTGCCAGCGGGAGGTGTGGAGGCCTTTAGACCTTAGTGCTAAGGTGACCGCCTTCCACACTGTCGCGTTTTCCCTCTCCACTTGCCCATTACCCCGGGGGTTATAACTAGTGGTCCGACTCGTGGCTATCCCCTTTGACAGCAGGTATTGGCGCAGTTCATCGCTCATGAACGACGCCCCCCTGTCAGTGTGGATGCAGTTAGGCATGCCGAACGTGCAAAACAGGTTGCCGAGGCACTTGATGACCGTGGCACTGGTCATATCTGGGCAGGGGTAGGCGAATGGGAAGCGGGAGTACTCGTCCACAATGTTGAGAAAGTACACATTGCGGTCGGTGGAGGGGAGTGGTCCCTTGAAATCTAAGCTCAGGTGCTCGAATGGCCGTGTAGCTTTGATCAGGTGGGCTCGGTCGGGTCTGAAAAAACGGGGCTTGCATTCCGCACAGGTGCGGCAGTCCCTGGTCATAGACCGGACCTCCTCGATGGAATAGGGCAGGTTACGGGATTTTATAAAGTGGAATAGCCGGGTGACCCCCGGGTGGCAGAGGCCATTGTGGAGGCCCTGTAGCCTGTCCCCCTGGATGCTGGCACACATCCCTCGTGATAGGGCATCGGGGGATTCGTTGAGGGCCCCCGGCCTATATATTATGTCGTACTCAAACGTGGAGAGTTCGATCCGCCACCTGAGAATTTTGTTGTTCTTGATCTTCCCCCTCTGTTTGTTGTTAAACATGAAGGCTACCGACCGCTGGTCGGTAAGCAGGGTGAAGCGTTTGCCGGCTAGGTAGTGCCTCCAGTGCCACACTGCCTCCACTATGGCCTGGGCCTCCTTCTCTACCGAGGAGTGCCTGATCTCAGGCCCTTGGAGGGTTCTTGAGAAAAAGGCTACGGGCCGCCCATCCTGGTTGAGGGTGGCTGCTAAAGCGAAGTCGGACGCATCGCTTTCGACCTGGAAAGGGATGTTTTCGTCCACTGCCCGCAGCGCGGCCTTCTCAATGTCGTGTTTAATGCTGTTGAAGGCGGCGTGGGCCTCGGCCGTGAGCGGGAAGGACGTTGATTTCAGGAGGGGACGGGCCTTGTCGGAATAATTGGGGACCCATTGGGCGTAATAGGAGAAGAACCCCAGACATCTTTTCAGGGCCTTGGGAGTGTTTGGTAGGGGTAGCTCCCGTAGGGGGCGCAATCGGTCGGGGTCCGGACCGATTTCCCCGTTTTCCACCACGCAGCCCAGGATACAGAGGCGCGTGGTGCTAAAGACACACTTATCCTCGTTGTAGGTGAGATTGAGTCTGAGGGCGGTTTTCAGAAATCTCGCGAGGTTCGAGTCGTGGTCTTGCTGGTCGTGGCCGCAGATGGTGACGTTGTCCAGGTATGGGTAGGTGGCTGTTAACTGGTTCTCATCGACCATGCGGTCCATCTCCCACTGGAAGACCGAGACCCCGTTCGTTACCCCAAAGGGGACTCTGAGGAAGTGGTAGAGACGTCCGTTCGCCTCGAAGGCGGTGTATGGACGGTCCTCCGGCCTAATGGGGAGCTGGTGGTATGCCGATTTTAGGTCGATGGTGGAAAACACCCGGTATTGCGCGATTTGGTTTACCATATCCGCTATGCGGGGCAGAGGGTAGGCGTCTAGCTGGGTGTATAGATTAACCGTCTGGCTATAATCTATCACCATCCGTTTCTTTTCGCTACCCTTAACTACTACTACCTGGGCGCGCCACGGGCTGGTACTGCATTCGATGATACCCTCCCGCTTGAGTCTTTCTACTTCCGACGCAATGAACCGTCTATCCTCCCAGCTGTACCGCCTACTCTTGGTCGCTATGGGTCGACAGTTGGGTGCGAGGTTGGCGAACAGAGAGGGCGGCTTGACCTTCAGGGTAGCCAGACCGCACACTGTGAGGGGCGGCTGGGACCCACCGTAGGCAAGCGTGATACTTTGGTGGTGGCACTGGAAGTCCAGACCCAAGATCACGCTCACACAGAGATCTGGCATTATCAATAGTTTAAAATCTCTGTAATCATTGCCTTTTACCGACAACATAACCGCGCAGAAACCTGTAATTTTTGAGGTATGAGTCTTATCGGCCATGGCGATTTTGCCCTGTGTGGGGACTATCGTTAGAGAAAGTTGTTTTACCAGGCTAGGATGAATAAAGCTTTCGGTGCTCCCGCAGTCAATCAAGCATTTAACCTTGTTCCCGTTTACCTCTATGTCCATCATCGATTTAGACAACGGATGTGGCCTGGATTGATCCACTGTGATCGAGGCCACCAGTGGGTCCTGGAGGTCTGTGTAGTCGGGGCAAGATGGTGGACTCCATGAGGGTGGACAAGATGGCTTCCAAGATGGCTGCTCCCACGGCGCGCACGCGGCGGTGGTGGAGTTGGAGGCGGGGTTCCCTCTGCAGACTTTGCTGAAATGTCCTTTCTTCCCGCATTTAAAACAGGTGGTGCCCTTCGCTGGGCACAGATGCCTGGAGTGTTTGTCCTGGCCGCAGAAGTAGCATTTCGGGCCCCGATGCATCGCCGCAGTAGTGGGGCTCCTGGGTGGGGGCTGGGGCTCCGATGGTGCTGGGCTGGCCTGAGACCTGGGAGGTGAAGATGGCTTCCAAGATGGCGGCCCCCATGGCGCGCACGAGGCGGAGTGGGCCGCGTGGCCTGAGGAACAGGATTCAGAGTTCCTCTGGGCCATATCTATAGCCTGTTTTAAGTCCAGTCCCTCCTTTTCAAACAGTTTCTGCCGAATATAATTTGAACTGAGGCCCGCAATAAGGGAGTCTCGAATCAGCTCCTCCGTGTACACGATGGCAGACACGGCCTTACAGTTACAGTCTCGGCCCAGTACTTTTAGGTTTAGTATAAAGTCCTCTAGTGACTCACCATGCCGCTGCGTGCGAGTAGTCAGAAGATGCCTGGTGTACACCACGTTTATTGGCCGCGCGTAGTGGGCCTTCAGGATGGTGCAGGCATCCTCGTAGCTGGTGGCATCTTGGATGAGAGGGGAGACCCGATGGCTCACCCAGTTTCGCAGGATTCCCAGTTTCATGTCTCCGGTAGCGGTTTCGGCTGCGGCTATGGCAGTGGATGAGTTTGCAATGAAAAATTCGAAGCATTGGAACCAGTGTCCGAACTGTGTGGCTGCGTCTGAGGCATGGGGGTCCAGATCCAAGCGCTCTGGTTTCAGGAGTCGATCCATCTTGGTGTTTTAGTGATTAAAATTGATATGCCATCAATGACTCAAAGACAAGGATTCAACTGAAGGCTTTTAATCACTAAGAACATAGCAGTATAGCAGGTCTTCCCACATCGGGTTCGTCTGGTAGTAAGTGACTCATACAGCTCCTGAGACCTTTATATGGCAAAAGACAGGGGCGTAGCCAATACACACAATAGGAACAAAAGGGGGCGGTTCACAATACAAGCAGGTAAAATACAAGCAGGTAAAACACATGGGTTGATGAAGGCATATTTCATCACACGGCTTATTAGCTCCTGGATCTCCTGGTTGTTCTCATCGAACCAATCTTGATGTTTCCTGGTCGAGTGGCTGAGCGTCTCTTCACAGGTGCTGATTATGGAGGCCTTGAGTGCAGACCAGGTGCTGTGGGCACTCTGTGTCTCTGCATCACTGGGAGTCATCAGGTTGGTTGTGAGGTGCAGGCTGAATAGGGCTTTCTTAGCAGGGTCTTTGAGTGCTCCAGCGTTGATTTTCCTGCGGCATTGTTTCTGTTACCGCCGCTGTTTTGGGGCTACATTGATGGAGATGACAGAGCGGATTAGACGGTGGTCTGTCCGGCAGTCGTCAGCTCCTGTCATGGCGTGGGTGATGCGGACGTCCTTGCGGTCCCTCGCTCGGACCATGACGTAGTCTCGCAGATGCCAGTGCTTGGAGCGAGGGTGCTGCCATGAAGCCTTGTACTTGTCTCTCTGATGGAACAAGGTGTTGGTTATGACAAGGCCAATGAAACCAATGAAAGTGAATATGCACTTAAACACTTTTGAAAATTCTCATTACAATTTCAGATTTTCCTGCTTCACAGAGAACAGTGGCAAGAAAATTAGCCCCATTCCCCACAAGCCAGATGTTGATATGAAGGGAAAAGACTGAACTGCATTTTTTGTTGTTAAGGACAAGAATGCAATTTTTTAATGTATTTTCTCTCCTGCTCCTTTCTTGAATCTACCAGTAGTATCATGCGCACGTGACCAGCTCACAGTTCTCTGCCACATTACAACAGTGACTACACTTCAACAGTACTTAATTGGCTGTAAAGCACTTTCAGACATCCTGAGGTGGTGAAAGGCGCAGTATAAATGCAAGTTCTTTCTTACTTTGCATAAAGCAAAAAAAAATGCAAATGTTGGCAGTCTGAGGCAAACACAGAAAACCCTCTTCAGGTCAGTCAGCACCCGTGAAGAGTCAGTCAAATGGTCTACACCTGAAACTAACTCATCGGTTCTCTCCACAGATGTTAGCCGATCTGCTGAATATTTCCAACGTTTTCTTTTTTTGTTTCTCTACTAATGCAGTTCTGAAACTGGCTGCTAAGAGCTTTAAACCAATGGTCCTCCTTCTGATGAGTTCCATTGACTGTATTTTGACTTGCAAATAGCTTGACAATTGAAAAGTAGCAAATAGGTTGTGTGAGCTAGGAGCATACGGCTGAGAAAGTGTATTCAATTGTAGGCACAACACACATGAGCCGTTTTAAACTGAGGTGCGTCCTTTAATCAAAGCAGTAACACACAAACTTCCTGTTTCTTGTGCATCCCAAACAGGTAGGTTAATAACCCCATTGATTGTCCCCTGAGTAACCTATGGATATTAATAGCACTGAACATTTGCTGAACCCGTTTCTCAACTACCTTGCAATTTTGTACACATCTTAATTTGTACTTTACTCATCTCTATATGTGCTAATACCCTCTCTTCTCATGTGCCATTTAACGAGGATGGTCTCGATTTCCATAGAATCATAGAATGATACAGTACTGAAGGAGGCCTTTTGGCCCATCGTGCCTTTGCCAGTTTTTTGGTAGAGCTATCCAATTAGTCCCTGCTCTTTCCTTATAGCCTTGTAAATTTTTTACCTTCATGTATGTATCCAATTTCCTTTTGAAAGTTACTGTTGAATCTGCTCCCACCACCCTTTCAGGCAGTGCATTCCAGATCACAACAACTCGCTGCATTAAAAAAATCCTCATGCCGCCTCTGGTTCTTTTGCCAATCACCTTAACTCTGTGTCCTCGGGTTACTAACCCTTCTGCCACTGGAAACAGCTTCCCTTGTTTACTTTATCAAAACCGTTCATGATTTTGAACACCTCTATCAAATCTGCTCTTAGCCTTCTCTGCTCTGAGGAGAACAACATCTCCAGCCTCTCCACATAACTGAAGTCCCTCATCCATGGTACCTTTCTAGTAAATCTCTTCTGCGCCCTCCCTAAGGCCTTGACATCCTTCCTAAAGTGTGGTGTCCGGAATTGAACACATTGCTCCAGCTGGGGCCTAACCAGTGTTTTATAAAGGTTTAGCATAACTTCCTTGCAGTCTGAGCGTGTGTGGCGTGCACAACTTCGCAGGTTTCTTCAGTAGCATTTAGCTAGCCAAAGGACAATGCATCTTTCTTCATCTTGAATAAAATCTGTTTGATAGATTTACCAAATCATTTGGAAAAAAAAGCTAGAGGACAAATTTTGGAAGCTTTACTCAGGTCCACTGTCTTCTGTGTTGTGCCGTGGCCTGGAGTTCCAATGACCGGAGCTGCAACTTTTTTTATCGGCTCCATACAATAGGGGCTGAGGAGCCACTGTTGGCTGCTTTTGCAGTTGGGATGCTAAACTGCCTCCCCCACCCCACCCAACCCATCTACCCCTGCCCTACGCACTTCCACCTAGTTGCTCTCTACTTGCCTAGATGGCTGCAGCTGAAGAAGCTCGACACTCTCCAGGACAAAGCAGTCCACTTGATCGCCATTCATATACTAGCCTACACATCCAGCCCCTCCATCAGCGGAGTACCGTGGCTGCAGTCTGTATCATCCACAGGACATACTGCAGCAACCCACCAAGGGCTCTTCGGCAGCATCTCCCAAACCCATGACCTCATCCACCTAGAATGACAAGGGCAGCAAGTGCATGGGAATACCCTTGCCACCAAGTCACATACCATCCTGACTTGGACATATATTGCCGTTCATAGTCGCTGGGTCAAAATCCTGGAACTCCCTACCTAACAGAATTGTGGGAGTGCCTTCAGCACACGGACTGCAGCGGTTCAAGAAAAAGGCCCACCACCACCATCTCAGGGTAACCAGGGATGGGTAATAAATGGCAGCCTTGCCAGCGATGCCCACATCCTGAGAATGAATTAAAAAATACATAAATAAAGGCCGCACATTTATAGTTTTCACAGAATAATGGGCAGTTGGGGGAAGTTGATCCCAAGCACCAATAAAAATTCCAGAATGGCATTTAATAGAAATAGAATTTGACTTAATCAGTAACTGCAAATCAGTAACGCTGAGGTTAACCGCTACAAGGAATACACACTCCTATTTCCTCCAACTCACCATGAGCATTGCTGTGGGAGATCTACTAGCGTTACAGATATATTTTTGTGTGTGAAAGAGAAGAGTCATTGTGTTTTGAATAACTATTGTACTTGCTACACACATAACTTTTCTGAGTCAAGCTTGTTAGCAGGTTGATGTCCACATGTGGTTGCATGTATTAATTTTCTCATTAACAATTTTCCATATGTCTCTGTTAAAAAGGCTGCATGCTTAGCGCCTCGATGGCTCAACTAGATAAAGCAGTGTGGAGCTGAGCGACATAGACTAGCATAGGTCCCACGTTTGATATTGGGCCTTACATAGGATTACATAGGATATACAGGCCATTTGGCCCAACCAGTCCATGCTGTCGTTTATGCTCCACTCGACCCACCTCCCGTCTTTCCTCATCTAAATATCAGCATAAATCTCTATTCCCTTCTCCCTCATATGCTTATCTAGCCTCCCCTTAAATTGACCAGGGTTCCTGCTCTTAATTGCTATCCAACAATCTTTCTTAAGTATATCAGCATTCTATCCTTTGTTTGGGGTTGGGGTAATATAGTAGCATGGATAGAGGATTTGTTAATGGACAGAAAACAGAGAGTAGGTATAAACGGATCTTTTTCAGGTTGGCAGGCTGTAACTAGTGGGGTGTCGCAAGGATCAGTGTTGGGGCCTCAGCTATTTACAATCTATATTAATGACCTAGATGAAGGGACTGAGTGTAATGTATCCAAGTCTGCTAATGATACAAAGCTAGGTGGGACAGTAAGCTGTGGGGAGAACACAAAGAGTCTGCAAAGGGATATAGATAGACTGAGTGGGCAGTAAGGTGGCAGATGGAGTATAATGTAGGGAAATGTGAGGTTATTCACTTTGGTAGGAAGAATAGAAAAACAAAATATTTTATAAATGGTGAAAACTTTCAAATGTTGGTGTTCAGAGAGATTTGGGTGTCCTTGTGCAAGAAACACAGAAAGCTAGCAGGCAGGTACAGCAAGCAATAAGGAAGGCAAATGGCATGTTGGCCTTTATTGCAAGGGGGTTGGAGTATAAGAGTAAGGAAGTCTTGTTACAATTGTACAGGGCCTTGGTGAGACCACACCTGGAGTACTGTGCACAGTTTTGGTCTCCTTATCTAAGGAAGGATACACTTGCCTTGGAGGCGGTGCAATGAAGGTTCACTAGATTGATTCCTGGGATGAGAGGGTTGTCCTATGATGAGAGATTGTGTAGAATGGGCCTATACTCTCTGGAGTTTAGAAGAATGAGAGGTGATCTCATTGAAACATATAAGATTCTGAAGGGGATTGACAGGATAGATACTGAGAGGTTGTTTCCCCTGGCTGGAGTGTCTAGAACTAGGGGGCATAGTCTCAGGATAAGGGGTGGGCCATTTAAGACCGAGATGAGGAGGAATTTCTTCACTCGGAGAGTTGTGAATCTTTGGAATTCTCTGCCCCAGAGGGCTGTGGATGCTGGGCCTTTATATTCAAGGCTGAGATAGATAGATTTGTGGACTCCAGGGGAATCAAGGGATATGGAGATCGGGCGGGAAATTGGAGTTGAGGTCAATGATCAGCCATGATCTTATTGAATGGCGGAGCAGGCTCGAGGGTCCGTATGGCCTACTCTTATTTCATATGTTCTTATGTTTGAAGTATAGGGATATCAGTGTCAACCTCTCCATGGCTTTTTGGTTCTGTGTAAAAACAAGCTAACAGCAATTGCTGGGGCACACCTTTTACACTGCATGAAACTGATGTCAAAACAGCTTATAGTGATGGTGAGCCTGTGCTTTTTCCCCAGTACAGACAATGTTGGCAAGCTCTAAAGTCTGGAGAATGCCACGGTTTAACAGTCCAAATTACGCAAGGAAACCTGTTGCAAATCTTCCGTTCCTATAGCAATCTAAACATGACCCTTCAGATAGTATTGCATTACAATTTAAAACTGTCATGAAATTATGCAGAGGATTAGCACCTGTATTTTTTTAAAAAGAGGTACTAATAAGTGAACAAATTGGGTATTTATCTACATTACAACAATGACTGCACTTCAAAAGTACTTTGTTCGCTGTGAGGCACTTTGGGATATCCTGAGGTTGTGAAAGTAGCTATATAAGTATAAGTTCTTTCTTTATTGGCTGAATAGAGATGAACAGAAATTAGTGTTTACATAGTATACAGCGTGATTCAAGCATTTTCTTGTGTTAATTATAGCTGTAACACTAGTTCCTGTGCATTTGTGCCTATGTTTGACAATATACGATGGGTAGGTCATGTCTGACTAATCAATTGAATTTTTTGAGGAGATGAATAGGGGAGTGCCCATAGATGTTGTCTATATGGCCTTCCAGAAGGAATTTGACAATAGCCCAGAGATTACTGTTGGTGATTTTAACAGACTTGCGTACATCTGACATTCCTGTCTGCTATTTTAATACAAGCATGAACCGATCTATTTTGAATGTTATGTGATATATCAGTCATTTGTCCCAAATATTTCCAGCAGTAATTTCTAGGCTGTATGAGAGGGCTGTCCTATGAGAGATTGTGTAGAATGGGCCTATACTCTCTGGAGTTTAGAAGAATGAGAGGTGATCGCACTGAAACATGCAAGATTCTGAAGGGGATTGACAGGGTAGATGCTGAGAGGTTGTTTCCACTGGCTGGAGTGTCTAGAACTAGGGGGCATAGTCTCCGGATAAGGGGTAGGCCATTTAAGATGGAGATGAGGAGGAATTTCTGCACTCACAGGGTTGTGAATCTTTGGAATTCTGAGGGCTGTGAATGCTGAGTCTTTGAGTATATTCAAGGCTGAGATAGATAGATTTTTGGACTCTAGGGGAATCAAGGGATATGGAGATCGGGCGGGAAAGTGGAGTTCAGGTCAATGATCAGCCATGATCTTATTGAATGGCGGAGCAGGCTCGAGGGGCTGTATGGCCTACTCTTATTTCTTATGTTCTTATGTTTGAAGTATAGGCATATCAGTGTCAACCTCAGCCAATTCGATTCACTCCACGTGATATCAAGAAACGGCTGAGCGCACTGGATACAGCAAAGGCTATGGGCCCTGACAACATCCCGGCTATCGTGCTGAAGACTTGTGCTCCAGAACTAGCTGTGCCTCTAGCCAAGCTGTTCCAGTACAGCTACAACACTGGCATCTATCCGACAATGTGGAAAACTGCCCAGGTATGTCCTGTCCACAAAAAGCAGGACAAATCCAACCCGGCCAATTACTGCTCCATCAGTCTACTCTCAATCATCAACAAAGTGATGGAAAGTGTCATGGACAGTGCTATCTGAGCGGCACTTACTCACCAATAACCTGCTCACTGATGCCCAGTTTGGGTTCCGCCAAGACCACTTCATCAATGACCTTCCCTCCAACATAAGGTCAGAAATGGGGATGTTCGCTGATGACTGCACAGTGTTCAGCGCCATTCGCAACTCCACAGATAATGAAGCAGTCTATGCCTGCATGCAACAAGACCTGGACGATGTTCAGGCTTGGGCTGATAAGTGGCAGGTAACATTCGCGCCAAAGAAGTGCCAGGCAATGACTATCTCCAACAAGCGAGAGTCTAACCACCTCCCCTTGACATTCAATGGCATTACCATCGCCGAATCCCCTACTATCAACATCCTGGGGGTCACCATTAACCAGAAACTTAACTGGCCCAGCCACATAAATACTGTGGCAACGAGCAGTCAGAAGCTAGGTATTCTGTGGCGAGTGTCTCACCTGACTTCCCAAAGCCTTTTCACCATCTACAAGGCACAAGTAAGAAGTGTGATGGAATACTTGATATACCTATCAATTCATCCAATGAAAAGCGACGAGTTAAGAAAGTAACTATAGGTTTTTATTGGCTAAATAACAGAGCCCACCCTCGTGGGTGATCGGATACAACAAGGAGGAATGCCAGCCAGTCGACTACCTTTATACCTGGGCAGGTAGGTGGAGTCATGGGCGGAGTCAGCAGTGGTCAGCCCAGGTATAGCAGCGTGACAAGAGGCGACCTCGTATAGTGATACAACAGTGTGAACAGTGATAACCATAGAGTAACGATATAACAGTGATAACTATAGTGTAACGATAGTGAACGATAAAAGTGGTTTACCACATTCACCCCTTGTTTAGATTTGAGTCCGGCAGGGTGAAGTGTACTACCAGTTCTGGTATGTCAGTCTGTCCGGAGGCCTCGTAAGCCTTTCTGATCGTCGCAGCGGCGGTGTTGCATTATCCGGTGTTAATGCTGGTGTCTGCGTGGTCGGCGAAGGCTCGTGGGGTTCCGGCATGCCGTCTACCTGGTCTGGAATTGGGGGGGTGGTGGGGGGGGTGAAGGTGGTGTCTCCGGAGTGCCCGAGGGTGCGAGGTCTCGTAAGGAGACTGTGTCCTCCCGCCCGTCTGGGTATGCCACATAGGCGTACTGGGGGTTGGCGTGCAGGAGGTCCACCCTCTCGACCAGGGGGTCCATTTTATGGGCCCTCACGTGCTTTCGCAGCAAGACGGGCCCCGGAGAGGTCAGCCAGGTTGGTAGCGTGGTTCCCGTAGTCGACTTCCTGGGGAAAGCAAACATTCGTTCATGGGGGGTGGCGTTGATGGCAGTGCAAAGTAGTGACCGGGTGGAATGCAGCGCTGCCGGGAGGACTTCCTGTCAGCGGGAGGTTGGGAGGCCCTTAGACTTTAAGGCTAAGAGGACGGCCTTCCATACCGTCGCGTTCTCTCTTTCTACCTGGCCGTTCCCTCGGGGGTTGTAGCTGGTGGTCCTGCTTGCAGCAATACCTCTCGCTAGTAGGAACTGACGGAGTTCCTCGCTCATGAAGGAGGAGCCCCGGTCACTATGTATATAGTTTGGGAACCCGAACAAGGCGAAGAGGTCGTTCAGGCATTTAATGACCGTGGTACTGGTCATGTCTGGGCAGGGGAAGGCAAAGGGGAAACGAGAGTACTCATCAACAATGTTGAGGAAGTACACATTACGGTCAGAAGACGGGAGGGGCCCCTTAAAGTCGATGCTCAGGCGCTCGAAGGGGCGGGTGGCCTTGATCAGGCTTGCTCTGTCCGGCCTAAAGAAGTGCGGTTTGCACTCGGCACAGGTCTGGCAGTTCCTGGTCATGGTCCTGACCTCCTCGATGGAGTAGGGCAGGTTGCGGGCCTTAATGAAGTGGTAAAGTCTGGTGACCCCGGGGTGGCAGAGGTCGTTGTGGAGGGTCTGAAGTCTATCACTTTGCGCGCTGGCGCATGTAATTCGTGACAGAGCATCGGGGGGTTCGTTCAGCTTACCTGGCCGGTACAAGATATCATAATCGTAGGTGGAGAGCTCGATTCTCCACCTCAAGATCTTGTCATTCTTGATTTTGCCCCTCAGCTTGTTATTAAACATAAAAGCGACCGAACGTTGGTCGGTAAGGAGGGTAAATCGTTTGCCTGCCAGGTAGTGCCTCCAGCGTCGTACCGCCTCCACAATCGCCTGGGCCTCCTTCTCGACCGACGAGTGTCGGATCTCAGGGCCCTGTAGGGTCCTTGAGAAGAAGGCCACCGGTCTCCCCTCCTGGTTAAGGGTGGCGGCTAGGGCAAAGTCGGATGCATTGCTCTCGACTTGGAAGGGGATGGACTCATCCACTGCGTGCATAGTGGCCTTGGCAATGTCTCCCTTAATGAGGGAGAAGGCTGCGCACGCTTCCTCCGTAAGGGGGAAGGATGTGGACTTCATGAGGGGTCTGGCTTTGTCCGCATAATTGGGCACCCATTGGGCATAGTAGGCGAAGAGCCCCAGGGTTCTCTTCAGTGCCTTTGGACAGTGGGGGAGGGGTAGCTCCATGAGGGGGCGCATTCTTTCGGGGTCGGGGCCGATGACTCCGTTCTCTACTACACAGCCGAGGATGGCAAGGCGCGAGGTGTTAAACACACATTTATCCTTATTGTAGGTGAGGTTCAGCCGTTGGGCCGTACGGAGGAATCTCTCCAGATTAACATCGTGGTCCTGCCGGTCGCGGCCGCAGATGGTGACGTTATCTAGATAGGGGAACGTGGCGTGCAGCCCGTTCTGGTCAACCATCCGGTCCATCTCCCTTTGGAAGACCGAAACCCCGTTGGTGACGCCGAAGGGAACCCTAAGGAAGTGGTAGAGGCGGCCGTTCGCCTCGAAGGCTGTATACTGGCGGTCCTCAGGGCGGATAGGGAGTTGGTGATAGGCCGACTTAAGGTCGATGGTGGAGAATACCCGGTACTGCGCAATCTGATTGACCATATCAGATATGCGGGGAAGGGGGTATGCGTCCAGCTGGGTGTACCTGTTTATGGTCTGGCTGTAGTCGATGACCAGGCGGTTTTTATTGCCGGTCTTAACGACCACGACCTGGGCACGCCAGGGGCTGGTGCTCCCCTCGATGATGCCCTCCTTCAGGAGACGCTGCACCTCAGAGCTAATGAAAGCTCTGTCCCCGGCGCTGTACCGCCTGCTCTTGGTAGCGACAGGTTTGCAGTCGGGGGTGAGGTTAGCGAACAGGGAAGGTGGCGGGACCTTGAGGGTGGATAGGCCGCAGGTGTTACGCGGTGGGCAGTTTAAAATCTGCTGGTTGTCGACTGTGAGTGGGGGGAGGGGTCCGCCGTATGCTAGCGTGACGCTTTGGAGGTGGGATTGGAAGTCTAGGCCTAGTAGGATGGCAGCGCATAGCTGGGGCAGGACGAGGAGTTTAAAATTTTTATACTCCGTACCCTTAACCGACAGGGTCACAACACAGTAGCCGCTGATGTCTGTGGCGTGTGACCTCGATGCCATCGAGATCCGGTTGCGCGTTGGCAGGACAGGGAGGGAGTAGTGGCTCACCGTGTCTGGGTGGATGAAGCTCTCCGTGCTTCCGCTGTCAAACAGGCAGGTCGTGGCGTGGCCGTTTACTTTGATGTCCATCATCGACTTGGACAGGTGGTGCGGGCGGGCCTGGTCCAGTGTGACGGAGGCTAGTGTATAGCTGAGCGAGTTGTTGTAGTCTGCGGTTGAGGCGGTAGTCGGGTCTAGAGGCACGGTGGCGGTCGGGCGTGGTGGGTAAAATGGCGTCTCCCACGAGGTTGGACAAAATGGCGGAGAAGATGGCTGCCCCCATAACTCACATGAGGCACTGCTGGTGTCGGTTGCCTGTATCAAAGATGGCCGCCCCCATGACTCACATGTGGGGATGCTGGCCTCTGTTGCCTTGAAGGAAGATGGCCGCCCCCACAGCTCGCATGAGGCACTGCTGGCCTCTGATGATCCACCTCTGCAGGCCTTAGCGAAGTGGCCTTTCTTCATGCAGTTTGAGCAGGTAGAGTTCCTGGCTGGGCAGCGCGACCTCGGGTGTTTCGCCTGGCCGCAGAAGAAGCAGCCGGCGGCCCGATCGCGGGGGTCCGATGTCGGAGCTGGTACCGGGGGTGGCGGTCTCGATCGGGTCCGGGACGCCGACGCTGAGGTAGGTCCCAGGGGGGTTGCTGCGGGGGGTATCGCGGTCGGGGTCGGTCCCAAGTCCCAGGGTCGCGAGTTACAGTACCTTGAGTATGCCTCGAGGTCCCGATGTGCCACCTCTAGGGAGAGAGCGAGGGCTGCAGCTTTGTCCAGGTCGAGGTCCCTTGCTTCCAGTAGACTTTGCCGTGAGTAGTCGGACCGCAGGCCTTTCACGAAGGCATCGCGGACATTGTCTTCAGTATTTTCTGCCGCCGTTACCGCTTTAAAGTTACAGTCTCTGCCGAGTGCTTGTAGCACCCGTAAAAATTCCTCCACGGTCTCTCCTGGCTGTTGCAGGCGGGATCTTAGGAGGTGTCTGGCATACATGGAATTTACCGGGGTTTGGTACTGTCTTTTCAGCCGGTTGATGGCGTCCTCGTATGTTTTAAGGTCCCGGATGAGTGCGAATACTTTAGGGCTCACTTGGGCGTTCAGAACTCTTAGCATGGATTTCTGAGGCACGCCGGATTCTCCCAGGTAGGCTTCGAAGCAGCTCAGCCAGTGTTCGAAGTCAAGGGCTGAGTTTGCTGCCTGTGGGTTTAGATCCAGGTACGGTGGTCTGAGGGCTCGCAGCCAGGCCGGCTGCTGTGGCTGTTGTAGCTGGGCGTCTGGCTGGTCGTTTGACTGCTCAGGTGTCGACATTTTAAAATTTAGCCAATAAAATTGATATACCTATCAATTCATCCAATGAAAAGCGACGAGTTAAGAAAGTAACTATAGGTTTTTATTGGCTAAATAACAGAGCCCACCCTCGTGGGTGATCGGATACAACAAGGAGGAATGCCAGCCAGTCGACTACCTTTATACCTGGGCAGGTAGGTGGAGTCATGGGCGGAGTCAGCAGTGGTCAGCCCAGGTATAACAGCGTGACAAGAGGCGACCTCGTATAGTGATACAACAGTGTGAACAGTGATAACCATAGAGTAACGATATAACAGTGATAACTATAGTGTAACGATAGTGAACGATAAAAGTGGTTTACCACAACTCTCCACTTGTCTGGATGAGTGCAGCTCCAACAACACTCAAGAAGTTTGACACCATCCAGGACAAAGCAGCCCACTTGATTGGCACCCCATCCAACACCTTAAACATTCACTCCCTCCACCACCGCCGTACCGTGGCTGTAGTGTGTACCATCTATAAAATGCACTGCAGCAACTTGCCAAGTGTTCTACGTGGAGTGAACACACGAAAGGCTGCTGGACCGGATAACATCCCTGGACGGGTACTCAAGGAATGTGCTGATCAGCTGGCTGATGTCTTCACCGCCATCTTCAATCTGTCATTGGCCCAGGCAGTCGTCCCTACATGCTTCAAGACCGCTACCATTATTCCTGTGCCAAAACAAACGGCTGTGACGTGCCTGAATGACTATCGACCTGTTGCACTCACACCCATCATAATGAAGTGTTTCGAGAGACTGGTCCTGGCTCACATCAAAGCCAGTGTTCCCGCCTCTCTTGACCAACACCAGTTTGCCTATCGTGCAAACAGATCAACGGAGGATGCAATCACAACTGCTCTACACTCTGCACTGAATCACTTAGATGGTAAAGAGACCTACATCAGAATGCTGTTCATAGACTACAGCTCAGCATTCAACACTATCGTCCCCAACATTGGCCACCAAACTCCAAACTCTTGGCCTGAACACTTCCCTCTGCAACTGGACCCTGGACTTCCTAACAAACAGACCCCAGTCTGTCAAATTAGGTAACCACACCTCCCCCCCCACCCGACCCTGAACACAGGGGCCCCACAAGGATGTGTGCTGAGCCCCCTCCTCTACTCCCTCTTCACCCACGACTGTGTGGCTGTTCATGGTTCCAACACCATCATCAAGTTTGCGGACGATACCACGGTAGTAGGCCAGGTCACCAACAACGATGAGTCAGCCTACAGGGAGGAGGTCCAGCATCTCGTGAAGTGGTGCGCCGATAACAACCTGGCCCTTAACATCAAGAAAACCAAAGAAATCATTGTGGACTTCAGGAAGTCTAAAGGCGGAAGTCACACCCCCATCCACATCAATGGGGCTGTGGTGGAAAAGGTGGACAGCTTTAAGTTCCTCGGAGTCCACATCACGGAAGACCTCTCCTGGTCCCTCAATACCTCCTCTCTGGTGAAGAAGGCCCAGCAGCGCCTATATTTCCTAATGAGGCTGAAGGGATGTAACCTGTCACCCCTGATCCTCTCTAACTTTTACCGCTGCACAATAGAGAGCATCCTGATGAACTGTATCACAGTATGGTATGGCAGCTGTAGCTACTATGACCGGAAAGCCCTGCAGCGGGTAGTCAAAACTGCCCAACGCATTACCGGCACCCGGCTACCGACCATAGAGCACATATACCAGAAACGCTGTTTACGGAGGTCACAGTCAATCATCAAAGACCCTACCCACCCCAGCCACAGTCTGTTCGCTCTCCTGCCATCTGGGAGACGCTACAGATGCATTCGCACCCGTACGACCAGATTTAGGAACAGCTTCTTTCCCAGGGCTGTCATCCTACTGAACTCCACAAATAAACTCTAAAGCCTGCACATCTGCCAATGCACTTTATTATGGTTATGTTTATGTTAATGTATTACAAGCCAAATGTATGTTGAATGTTTAAATGTCTTAATCTAAATGTACACTCTCGGGAGCCGCAAGCCTACATTTCGTTGTACTGCACTTGTGCACTAACAATGACAATAAAAGTTGATTTGATTTGATTTGATTTGATTTGAAGGCTTCTTCGGCAGCACCTCCCAAACCCGCGACCTCTTCCACCTAGAAGGACAAGGGCAGCAGGCGCATGGGAACACCACCGCCTCCAAGTTCCCCTCCAAGTCACACACCATCCTGACTTAGAAGTATATTGCCGATCCTTCATCGTCGCTGGGTCAAAATCCTGGAACTCCCTACCTAGCAGCACTGTGGGAGTACCATCACCACACGGACTGCAGTGGTTCAAGAAGGCGGCTCACCACCACCTTCTCAAAGGCAGCTCGGGATGGGCAACAAATGCTGCCCTTGCCAGCGACGCCCACATCCCATAAAAACGAATTTAAAAAAACAAACCTCTCCATGGCTTTTTGTTTCAGTGTAAAAACAAGCTAACAGCAATTGCTGGGGTTCACCTTTTGCACTGCATGAAACTGGTGTCAAAACAGCTTATAGTGATGGTGAGCCTGTGCTTTTTCTCCAGTACAGACAATGCTGGCAAGCTCTAAAGTCTGTGGAGAATGCCACGGTTTAACAGCCCAAATTACACAAAGAAACCTGTTGCAAATCTTCCGTTCCTTTAGCAATCTAAACATGACACTTCAGACAGTATTGCATTACAATTTAAAACTGTCATGAAATTATGCAAAAGATTAGCACCGAACCAAATGGGTATTTATCTCTCTTCTTTTCTTAGGCAGTCCCTCGGAACCGAGGATGACTTGCTTCCACATTGCTCTCACAGAATAGGCTGAATCGCCTTTCGTTTCATTTTTTTTTTTAAATGGCAAAGGAGGCCAGGGAATAGTGTAATTTCTCCTCCAGAACCTGGGTTTCAGTGCAGACAAATTAAAATCTCTTTTTATTGGGTATAAGAATACTACGTGAAATAAGTTTGTGGCATTCTCAGCCAAGTTTCTAACGGGTGCGAGACCACAACAGAAACTACTCAGAATTTCCCATAGGTGCTACTGAATTGGCAATCACAAGAGACCATAAGGATGGCTGGGATGGAGAATGTCACACTCATGCAGTAAGGATTAAGACCAGTTGTTACGGCAAAGTAGTTGGAGTTTACCTCTCTATCTGGTACATGTTATACCTAACTTAGGTGTGTTTGGTGCAGAGACTGGGTGTCAAAAGTTGAAACATTTTTAATTTCCCAGCATTAAAATCTTAAATGAGCACAAAAAACATGAAAAACATATTTGAAATTTCAGTAAACTATATAGTCATATACTTTTCAGTCACTCTTCATAGAGAGAGGGTGGACTAGTTGTCAACTGTAACACCATATTCCTCTGTGAAAAAATATTTCATCAAACTATATTCTTATAAACCAGAGGCAATTTAGTAAAATATTTGATTAAAAAATCATACAGGAAAAATATCCTATGATTACAACACAGAATGTTACTTAAAAGTGTTCCCACTAGTAGTTTAGTGAAAAATAGATTCGAAATTAGTGGCTGTGATATTAGGGGAAGAGGCTTAATGCATTGTAATGACATTCCTCTGTCTGTCATTGTTATGCTTATTTTTGTGTATAACTCAAAGATGCTGTGTATGTATAAACAGGAAATCCTTTTTTCCAAAACTTCAGCATTTAGTCTTCAGTTAATCTGGTTTGTAAAAGCACAGACGTAGTACTAATCTATTATGGTCATATAGTGAATGAATCTTTTTACAGCTATACTGGTACCTGTTTGGTACAAATACTAACTGCACAGATCTGTTCAGTTTTGTACTCCGTGCAGCACTGAATTTCAGTCACTGGATTGTGCTTTTGTGCTGGAATATGGAACCAAAATCTAGTTGCAGTTGTGTACTACTTATACATTTTCAACAAGTCCCACAGAAGTCTCTTGAGTGTGCACATTCTTGTGAGATTTCCAGAATTTTAATGTACTATTGATGGAGCGTGCATCCATTCTGAGACTCGAACTTGCGGCTGCAGCAATGTGAAGCTAAAGTTCAGTTAATTGCACTCCTATAACGCCTTGCTGTGGTTTAGTGTTATTGTTTTACGTTCTGTTTGTGACTTTCTGAATCTGCATGATGCCCGCACCACAAGCAGATAGATGAGGGATAAAGGAAAATACAAAATTGTTAGATGACCGAGATGATCTTTACATTCTTTTTCCGTTTCTCTTTTAAGCAGGTTACAGGTCATTCCTTTCATTTTTTTCTCCCCTCTCTTTTGTTCTGATTTTATTAAAATGCTTGTTCATCTTATTTCAGGTCTGATGAAGGACATTACTTTTTGTTCTCGCCACAGGAATTTGGTTCTGCTCGTTAATCAGTCTCAATCTTACATTTTACTCAGTTAGCTATTAATATTGAGGTTTTACAGCTTCACTCTCCTCATGTGAGAGATTTAATTTTTTAACATTCCCTGTAATCCTGATCCTGGTGTTTTCAGATAGCAGGTTGCAGAAGGGTAGAGTTGTAGCACTTCACTTTCCAAAGACTGATTACTGGGTTACACATAGAAACATAGAAGATAGGAGCAGGAGTAGGCCATTCGGCCCTTCGAGCCTGCTCTGCCATTCAATGAGATTATGGCTGATCATCCAAATTCAGTACCCTGTCCCTGCCTTCTCCCCATATCCCTTGATCCCTTTAGCCTTAAGAAATATATCCAACTCTTTCTTGAATATATTTAATGAACTGGCCTCCACCGCCCTCTGTGGCAGAGAATTCCACAGGTTCACCACTCTCTGGGTGAAGAAATTCCTCATTTCAGTCCTAAATGGCTTACCCCTTATCCTTAGACTATGACCCCTGGTTCTGGACTCCCCGGCCATCAGAAACATCCTTCCTGCATCTAGTCTGTCCAGGCCTGACAGAATTTTATAAGTTTCGATGAGATCCCCTCTCAATCTTCTAAACTCCAGTGAGTATAAGCCCAATTGACACAATCTCTCCTCATACGTCATTCCTGCCATCCCAGGTATCAGCCTGGTGAATCTTCGCTGCACTCCTTCCATGGCAAGAACGTCCTTCCTCAGGTAAGGCGACCAAAACTGCACACAGTACTCAAGGTGCGGTCTCACCAAGGCCCTGTACAACTGTAGCAAGACATCCTTGTTCCTGTACTCGAACCCTCTTGCTACGAAGGCCAACATACCATTTGCCTTCTTAACCGCCTGCTGCACCTGCATGCTTACCTTCAGCGACTGGTGCACAAGAACACCCAGGTCTCTTTGCACTTCCCCTTCTCCCAATCTATTGCCATTCAAATAATAATCTGCCTTCCTGTTTTTGCCACCAAAGTGGATAACCTCACATTTATCCACATTATAATGCATTTGCCATGTTTCTGCCCAATCACACGGTGTGACTTGCTTCATGTCTCAGTGAGTTCGGAATCTATTTTTAAAAATTCAGGTTTCCAAAGTTTTTTTTTTTTTTTAAACGTTGCTTTTTGTAGGTTTTGTTTTCACAATTTACCCATTCAAGGATTGCTCTGATATCTCAACGAGTACCTCCAAGAATCGGCAATACTATACTTCATGGGGAAAGGTTTAAACTAATTTGTCGGCAGGGAGAAGGGGGGGAATCAGAATGATGCATGAGAGAGGAGAAACAAGGTGTACAGAGAACTGGGAGAGACAAACATCATTAGAATAAAGAGTAGTTCAGAAATAGGAGGGATCAGGCAGGGGAGAAATACAAGGCAGAATAAGATGGGTTTGGAGTGCATGGACGTAAATGCACGGAGCTTGCCAATTAAAGTTGGTGAGCTGCAGGTACAAGTTGCCACATGGGATTCTGATATAGTGGCAAAAACAGACACCTGGCTCAAACAAGGGGAGGAATGGGAACTTAAAATTCCTGGCTACAATCTATTCAGGGAAAATAGGGAAGGATAAAAAGGAGGGGGTGTGGCATTATTGGTCAAAGATACTGTTACAGCCCTGGAAAGGGGTGATGTGCTTGAGGGCTGAAAGACAGAATCTATTTGGATAGAGATAAGGAGAACAGGAGCTGTTACGCTGATGGGTGTATACTACACGCCACCAAATAGTGGGAAGGAGACGGAGGAACAAATGTGTAGGCAAATTTCAGAAAGATGCAAGAACAATAGACTAGTGATAATAGGGGACTTCAATTATCCTAATATAGACTGGGAAAAATAAGTGTAAAGAGCAAAGAGCGGGAGGAATTCCTGAAATGGGTACAAGAGAACTTTGTTGATCAGTATGTTTCCAGCCCAACAAGGAAGGGAGCAGTGCTGGATCTAGTTCTGGGGAATGAAGTTGGGCAAGTGGAACATGGTTCAGCGGGAGAGCATTTGGGAAACAGTGATCACGGTATCATTAGGTTTAGCGTAGTTATGGAAAAGGACAAGGAACAATCAAATGTAAAAATACACAACTGAAGGAGGGCTAACTTCAGCGAGTTGAAAAGGGATCTGGCCCAGGTGGATTTGAATCAAAGATTGGCAGGTAAAACAGTAAATGAGCAATGGGAAGCCTTCAAAGAGATGGTTCAGGTACAGACTAAACACATTCCTATGAGGGGGGAAAGGAAGAGCATCCAAAGCTAGAGCTCCCTGGATGGCTAAAGAAATTAAGATTCAAATGAAACAGAAAAAGGAGGCTTATGATAAATGTCAGGTTCATAATGCAGTAGAGAACCAAGCTGAATACAGAACGTGCTGAGGAGAACTGAAAAAGGAAATAAGAGGGCAAAGAGAGTGTACGAGAATAGATTAGCTGGTAACATAAAAGGGAACACTAAAGTTTTTTTATAAATAGTAAAAGGATCATCAAAGGAAGGCTGGGGTCGATTAGGGATTAAAAAGGAGATAGAATTTTCTTCACTGATTGGTTATGTTTCTGTGTTTTTCTATTTTGTAATTGTTTATCCCACCAGTTGCAATCTACAATAAACATTTGCCACCCCCAATTTTTTTTTCTGATATACTCCACAAAAAAGAGATGCAACTGCCGCGCCTGCCTAAACACCAGCTACAGCCTCCTGCTCAAAGAGACAGAACCACCTTGACACTGCCTCAGTCTCAGCTATGAGATGTCTCAACAGGGATAAGCATCAGCTGGCCAGAGACCCAATTCAAACAATACCACGGCAGATGCACTAAAATATAGAAAGAAAACATTTTTAATCACACACAACGTTGAAAGGTGAAAATTAGATTTTTTTATTCAAGTTCATGTTCTGACATTAGGACACAGCGGAATTTAAGTAAAGCATACAGACCGGGAGAAATAAAAATCAATCTTCGCTTACAGCAATGAGCTTGCTGCAGAACAAACTATCTGGGTGATCATGGTAGTAGTCTTACAGGTTGTACATACATAGCATTCTGACTATTTACAACTGTAGCATTAAGTAAATCTTAGTTCAGTCTTAATCTACACAATAATCCAACTGCTGCAGAAAAAAAACCACAGCAGATTACAGCTAATCACACCATTTATGTAACCAGTTCATTAACCAAACAACTCAAATCAGCTCACAGGTAAGGCACCAAATAAACAGGTGCGAACAGCACTCATAATTGAACATCTAAAATAAAGTAAATTAAACTCAAAATATAGAAAAATAATTATGAGCATTTCAGTACTTATGCCCCAATTACTTCCACTGAGGTTAAACCCCACATTGTCCTGGCCCTTTGCATTCCACTGCCTCTCTCTGTTCGAGATCTTGCCAGTTCCTGCACCATTTCCCAGCTGAGGCAATCCACTCCTCTGCCAATATTGTTCGAGTTGGTCGCTGGGATGAGTCAGAAATGACTTGTGGGTGTGGGGGGGGGGGGGGGGGGGGAGGGCGGAGTGTGACCACTTCATTGATTTTCCCTCTTTTCCTATGGAGTAGGACCCAGGCTCCCTAGCACTGGTACAGTTGAGATCAGAAACCCACACCGAGGGCTTAAGAGCTTCTGACCACTTCATGCTTCATTAGTGCCTCAAAACATGGCCAGAAAAGACTATCTTAAGCAGCATCCATGGCCATTTTTTTCTTCGAACTATGTTATCACTAAGTATTTATGTGTGGATTTGAAGATTTTACATTATTACAACTAAGACAAAAATAAAAAAATGGACAATTACTGAATTAGAAAATAATAAATTCACTGTGTTGGAGCAATCACTGGGTCAGCTTCGCACTATTCCACTCTTGCAGGATCTGTTCTGCCTTGCTTAGTGTTGAGTCCTCCTAGAGAATTTAACACAGGAAAATGGTTTAAACAGCCTTTATGCATTACATTTCCTTAAATTTGCCCACTCCTTTTCCCAAACACGTTCTTATATGACTGGTATCTGGATTCAAGTGCGATCTGAGTAGATAAATTAAAGGCTTTCTCTCTGCTAAGTGACAAAAGTGAAATAAGTTTGTTCTCAACACAGGTCTCAGGGGATACAAGCCCAGCAGTGTAGAGGTGCCCTCAAATTCAGCATAATGGGCACTACGGTAGCATGGGAACTGGAAATATCAAGCTGTTATAGGGTAGGGGCTGGTCTTCTAAGGTTGAAGCTGAAAGGATGACTGCATTAGAGAGAGGGCATTCTGCAACTAGATTTGGGAGTGTTCCTGCCATTGGGTGTGGCTAGGAAACCAGCTCCATTTCTCAACAAGAGTATTCTTAGGCAGGAAAAAAAGGCAGTCACACAAAAGTAATTAAAAGACGGATGTTGGGAAGAAATGCACATTTGCAGTAAGACAGACAGAACAGGCATTTATATAGCAGCTTCCATGATTGCAAGATGCCCCAAAGCACTTCACAGCCAATGAAGTAATTTTGAAGTGCATACAATTTGTGCACAGCAGGGTTCCACAAACAGCACTGTGATAAATGACCAGATAATCTGTTTTTATAATAATGTTTGTTGAGGGATAAATGTTGGCTAGGACGCTAGAACTCCTCTGCTTTTCTTCCAATATCACCATAGGATGTTTTATGTCCAACTGAGGGGGCAGCTGGGTCTTCTGTTTAATGTCTCATCTGAAAGACCACACCTCTAATACTCCCTCAGTACTGCGCTGAAGTATTAACCTAAATTATGTGCTCAATTCTCTGGAGTAGGGCTTGAACACATGACCTTCTGACTCAAAGACTGAGCAATTCTCTGATCTTGGCTTGGGCCATTGGAGTTGTAGGGCTCTCTCTCAGCGAAGTGTAGATGCTTCCTGACTAGAATGCAGGAAGGAGGGAAAGTAATAGAAAATAGTATGTAACTTGTAGCACAGGCCTGCAAATTGCTCAAAGAGCTTGAATGACGTGGGGGGGGGGGGGGGGGGGGGGGCAGCTGAATATACAGTAGAAAGAAAAATTTGAAGTCTGGTGTAGAGTTCTGACTTTTCACAAAGCCAAAAGATAGGGGCCTCCCATTATATATTCTTCTTCTTCTTCTTAGGCAGTCCCTCGGAACCGAGGATGACTTGCTTCCACATTAAAAATGAGTTCTTGGGTGACTGATGAGTCCAATGCGGGACCTACAGTCTCTGTCACAGGTGGGGCAGACGGTGGTTGAAGGGGCGGGTGGGTGGGGTGCTTGGGTTGACGTGCGCTCCTTGCGCTTGGCTTCCACTTGCTCCTAGCGAAGAGACTCGAGGTGTTCGGCGCCTTCCCGGATGCTTCTCCTATTATAGCATGCAAGACTTACATACCTATTATAAACTGCAGCATGTAAGAGTTGTATAACCTCTATACTGCATCGCCTTCTGCTTTTCACAGAAATAAATACAGTTGTGTTACAATCCCTACTACAGCTCACCTTAACAAAACAGAACCGTATGAAGTTTTGAAAGCTCTTTTTATGATCAGAAGAATAGAAAGCAGACACTGGAATGGTGGCCATGCCCTGTGAATAAAAGCAATAGCAGAGAAAAGTGTCAGAACATTAATTTTTCTTTGCCAAACAATTAATGTAGTAAGATTCCACTCCCCCCGGCCAGCTGTTCCTGATGCTAGAAGTTCTGTTGCTGGATGTGGGCTATTAAAGGTTAACTTTGTGCATCAAATGTATAGAAAGGATATTCCTGTGTCTTTCCCATCATTATAGAGTTCCTAATCTCAGTCATGTGATTGTGGAGACTCCAAGGGAAGGTAACAAACACAGGAAGGAAATGTACAGAGGTTATGTCACTTTTGCTGCACAGCTTCTACTGACCGGCTGTACAGTGGGGGGGGGGGCTGGATTCTGGTGAAAATATGAACTACCCTGGTTTATAGTGTACAACGTACCTGGTGATAAGTGCATGAGAGATAGGCAACCTGGATGAGCCATAATGTGAACCAATTCAGTCAGCAGTGCATAATGTTCGAAAATTCTCCGACAGATTCTATAGGTGTGTTGTCGTCACAATATACCGAATCTCGGACCACAAATACAGAGCCGGTTCAAGCATCGGAAAAGGCTGTCACAACAGGTTGTTCACATTCAGGAGCAGTGAACAATGACAAATTCTAGTCAGCTATCCTCAATTTTTACACAGTTAACGCCATCATTTCATAGCTACGCACCTTATTGAGTATGAGCCACTTCACAAACCTATAATCATACGGCTGCTCAGTTTCGGTGGAGTTTGGCAGGTCAACCTCTGATAGGAAAAGGTACAAAACAAGTCAGCCAGTCACTTCACAAAAAATAATCCTGTCCAATTCCATTTTATTGTGTTAACGCATAGTGTATAACTCAAAAATACACCGGTGGAGGATGAGGTGAAGCGAGGAAGCAGAGGACTCAATTCTAAGCCTGCTTCAAGTGCATCTTAGCAGCCAGGTTCATGACCGCAATGGTGCAGGTCGCCATACTCTTGGCCACATACAATAACAACAGCAACTTGTATTTATATAGCACCTTTAACGTAGTAAAACGTCCCAAGGCGCTTCACAGGAGTGCTACAAGACAAAAATTTGACACCGAGCCACATAAGAAAATGTGGGAGGCCAGCCAGGAGTGCGTTGGAATAATCAAGTTTAGAGGTAACGAAGGCATGGATCAGGGTTTCAGCAACAAATGAGCTGAGGCAAGGGCGGAGAATGTTACGGAGGTGGAAATAGGCGGTCTTTGTTATGCCGCGTATATGTGGTCGGAAGCTCATTTCAGGGTCAAATATGACACCAAGGTTGCAAACAGTGTGGTTCAGCCTCAGACAGATGTTAGGGAGAGGGATGGAGTCAGTGGCTAGGGAACAGAGTTTGTGGCAGGGACCAAAGACAATGGCTTCAGTCTTCCCAATATTTAATTGGGGAAAACTTCTGCTCATCCAGAATTGGATGTCCGACAAGCAGTCTGACAACTTAAGAGACCGTGGAGGGGTCGAGAGAAGTGGTGGTGAGGTAGAGCTGGGTGTTGTGAGCGTACATGTGGAAACTGATGCCGTTTTTTCAGATGATGTCACCAAGGGGCAGCTTATAGATGAGAAATAGGAGGGGGCCAAGGATAGATCCTTGGGGGACCCCAGAGGTAACGATGCGAGAGTGGGAAGAGAAGCCATTGCAGGTGATTCTCTGGTTACAATTAGATAGATAAGAATGGAACCAGGCGAGTGCAGTCCCACCCAGCTGGACGATGGCGGAGAGAAGTTGGAGAAGGATGGAGTGGTCAAACGTGTCAAAGGCTGCAGACAGGTCAAGAAGGAGGAGGAGGGAAAGTTTGCCTTGGTCACAGTCATAAAGGATGTCATTTGTGACTTTGATGAGAGCCGTTTCGGTATTGTGGCAGGGGCGGAAACCGGATGGAGTTCCAGGAAAGATGGGCATGGATTTAGGAGGCGACATACAGTGCATGGTATGGGGAGAATTATACCTTAAAATAACAGGAAGTCTCATTTTAACATGGGTGAGCACGTGGGATTGGGTGCGGGGTTAAATCGGGAAAAACTCCGAGCGCTTTGGGAAGCCGGCTCCAATCCTCCGACTTCCGTGTTTTATGGAGATGGGACAAGGGGCTGGAAGCCTTTGATTTAACCTGCTTTGCAGGTTTTACTGTGGGCAGCCGGGTTTCCCAGGCCTCGGGAAAACCGGCAGCTGAAGAAAGAATTGGACCCCCCCCCTCCCACCCCGGGGTCGTGGATTGGCACTACCTGGTCCCGTGGCCTGCTCCAGAGTGCTTCCCGTCCGACTGGAAGCCAAGCCTGCCAATCAGGCTGACTTCCGGGTGAGGAACCTGTCAGGGCCAAAAGAGGCATGCTGTGGAGTTCCACAACATGCAGGGAAACCCAGACTTCCAACCCCCGACTACAGAATCCGCCCCAGTAAATATCCAGGCTCATGTATTTTTTGCTACTTGTTGCTACCTAAAAGACTGTATTTGATAGGTGGTCTCTGGAACAACAGCTACACTGGTTCCATATTGCACACTGCCCAGACATTACAGCATCATAGAAAATAGCAAATCCCATCAGTCTGTTTGTATGGTTTGTACTTTCCTTGTGATAACCAAACTGGCTACTCACTGACTGCTGAGATGTCCACGATCAAGAAGTAACCGCCCTCCGGTATAATTGGCTTTAACCCCACAGAAGTGAGGCAGGCAGCCAGCCGATCACGCTTCAGTTGCAGCTCCTGACATAAGCTGGTGAAATAACTCTCCGGCTCTCCCAGACGTCCAGATTCTCTCTCAAATCCCTCTGCTACTGCTTGCTGAGGACAGAAAACGACTGTTTTTTTATATAGTGCAGCCTACTTCAAATGAAGTTTAGCCGTGTTGACTTTGCAGATTCAAAAGCCATTTTTATATTGCGTCGTACACAATTCGTTGCTGCAATTTACAGAAAACCAACTCATGATTAAACTCAGGAAAAACTCAGCAGGCCAGGCAACATCCGTGGAGAGAGAAACAGAGTTAACGTTTCAGGTCGAATCCCTTCTTCAGAAGGGTTTCGACCTGAAACGTTAACTGCTTCTCTCTCCACTGATGCTGCCTGGCCTGCTGAGTTTTTCCCAGCGTTTTCTGTTGTTATTTCGGATTTCCAGCATCCGCAGTATTTTGCTATCGTAATGATTAAACTCCTTGGGGGGAGGTAAGGAGGAAGTTAACTCAAGTCTCTTTGGGCTCAACTTGGGTCCAAGATGATACACCTGAGAATGGATAATTGGAACTAATCTGTGGTAGATTCAGTAATCGATACCTCAGTTGGGCAGGTTAACAGTACTCGAGAGAGCTGTTGCTGACTGACCAGCCTGTGTGACTCATTGATGAAAGTGGCAGGGTAGATCTGAGGGGCCTGGCATTGTTCTCACTTGCCGAAATATAATTCTGCAAATAAATGCCCCAATGGATAAGGTGGTCTTAACTAGACAAATTTACCAGTGCTCTGTGCTGTATGGTTTTAGCTGATTAAACTCCAGAATACACCTATTCACTACCTAATCATTAGCTTTTGCCAACTTGTACCTAACTGCAATTTCCATTTATGTATCACCTTTAGCATTGAAAAATGGGGGGGGGGGTGCAGGGAGTGAAAAATAAATAGATAAAATAAATATACAGGAAGCTTTCATTTAACCGGAGGTTAAATGTTCGGAAAGCTCGATCTACCGGCAAAATTCAGGAGCCATTTCCTATAAGTTTTTTTTACTTCTCGTTGCTTTTTTTTTTCCAGTCAGGCTCTGCAAGGTCTAGCTGAAGCTGTTGCTTAGCTACAGAGACGCTTTTAAGCTGCGGCCGACTGTTTTGAAGCTGTTGCTAAGCAACAGGGTTTGTTGATTTACACGGAGCTCAAAAGCTCTGTATGTTTTAACATTAGCGCTGGTTTCTACGGCAGTCTTGATGGTACGGCACCAGCTCGGTCCCGTCAGTGCCGGATACCAGAAAGTTTCCTGTAGTTACAGATGCCAAGTCAAGGTGGGAGAATTAGGAGAGGTGACTAAAAGCTTGGTTCAAAATATGGGGTTTGAGAAGGTTTTTGAAGGGGAGAGGTGGAAAACTTTAGGGAGGGCGTTCCAGAGAAAGGGGCTGAGATGGCCGATGGCCCTGCCACCAATGGTTGAACAGAGGTAGGGGTAGGATGCACAGAATGCTAGACTCAGAGAGTTGGAGGGTGTGAGGAGAGGTAAGGCTGGAGGAGACTGCAGAGGGGCGAGGCTGCTGAGCGATTTGAAGTTGAAGACAAGGATTTTAAATCCAATGTGTAGGGGACTGGGAGCCAGTGTAGATCAATGAGGATGGGAGTAGTGGACAAGCAGGACTCAGTGTGACACGTGCTGGCTGAGTGTTTTGGGTTTAGGTAAGTGGCGTGTATCCTTACAGGCAGAGTGTTTCCACTGCACATGATGCAGATGGAACCTCCACATATTTAGGTTTCTCAGTACTCTGGCTTGGGGACTCATAAGCCTGCTGTTGGATTTTTCCACCTCAAGACTCATGGCTCACTTGTCTCATAGCTCAAAGAAACCCAGCAAAGAATATGTTTAAGTTTGTTCTGAAGAAAGAACTGTTCTGAATTTAGCAACATAGCCCAGAGAAGTCGCAAAAGCAGACAGGAGAGCTCTGGAAATGTCTCACTGATGTTGTACTGGTTGGGGAGGGGGAGCCCTTCTGAATCTGTAGTTCAGATGCATTATTAGGGCAATGCAAGGTGAGCTCTGTACTACACGGCATATCATTCCACATCTCGATGGGCACATAACTAAAAACATTCACCATTGTACATTCATAGCTGTGAAAAGCAATCCCTTTGGTACTTCTCACCTGTGCTCCAGTGGCACAATGGTAGTTTGAGTTCTGATGGACAGTCTGTAAGTGCTTGATGATGTCCTTAGGTCCAATTGCCCAGCCAACCTACAATAAGCCAGGCAGATAGAATATCTCAAAATCTGTAACCAGAAAATATCTAGACGTCTTTGTATTTTATACTTAAATAGAGTATAAGCTGTTTAGAGTATAGGGATTCCTGGGGTGAGGGGCCATATAGCCTACTCCTGCTCCTCATTCTTATGTTCTTATAACAGGTTGATTTTTGCATGGGAATTTTTCTATTATAATCAGCTTATTTAACTCTGAAGGCATAGTAAACTTAAGTGCTGTGATCAGCTGTAGTACCAGCTGCAATGCACTGGCAATACCAGTTGTAGTGTGGCTGGGTGCACATAGTTCACCCTGCATTGCCCTAATAATGCACCTGAACTACAGATTCAGAAGGGCTCCCCCTCCCGCTCCCCATAACCATCATGACAACAGCCAATGTGCTGGGTACTGAAGTTTAACTTTATGTTAACTCTCTTCTGATGTTTCTAACTACTGTAGCTGAGCTGCAGTGCACTGGATCAGGTGATTCAATGTATTGGGATTCGGGATCTACTTTATCATCCCATCACATTGCAGCTGATCTCAAATCCTGCTGCAGCTCCAGCTCAGCTAGTCCAGTTCTAGCCAGTTCACCCATAGTAACGAAAAGCATCAGAAGAGAGTTATCAGTTAATCCCAAAACCCGAACACAAGAACATAAGAAATAGGAGCAGGAGTAGGCCATTTGGCCCCTCGAGCCTGCTCCGCCATTCAATAAAATCATGGCTGATCTGATCTTGGCCTCAACTCCACTTTCCCGCCCGCTCCCCATTACCCTCGACTCCCCTGTAGCTCAAATGTCTGTCTATCTCCGCCATGAATATATTCAATGACTCCGCCTCCACAGCTCTCTGGGGCAGAGAATTCCAAAGATTCACGACCCTCTGAGATTAGAAATTCCTCCTCATCTCCGTTTTAAGTGGGCGACCCCTTATTCTGAAACTATGCCCCCTACTTCTAGATTCCCCCATGAGGGTAAACATCCTCCCTGCATTTACCCTGTCCTGCCCCCTCAGAATCTTATGTGTTTCAATAAGGTCACCACTCATTCTTCTAAGCTTCAGTGAGTATAGGCCCAACCTGCTCAACCTTTCTTCATAAGACAACGCCTTCATCTCAGGAATCAACCTTGTGAACCTTCTCTGAACTGCCTCCAATGCAAGTATATCCCTCCTTAAATAAGGAGACCACAACTGTACGCAGCACTCAAGGTGTGGTCTCACCAATGCCCTGTACAGTTGTAGCAAGACTACCTTACTTTTATACTCCATCCCCCTTGCAATAAGGGCCAACATTCCATTTGCCTTCCTAATTACTTGCTGTACCTGCAGGTTAACTTTTTGTGTTTCATGTACAAGGACCCCAAGATCCCTCTATACCGCAGCATTTTGTAGTCTCTCTCCGTTTAAATAATAATTTGTTTTTTTATTCTTCCTACCAAAGTGGATAACCTCACATTTTCCCACATTATACTTCATCTGCCAAATTTTTGCCCACTCACTGAACCGGTCTCTATCCCTTTGCAGACTCTTTGTTTCCTCCTCACAACTTACTTTCACACCTATCTTTGTCTCATCAACAAATTTGGCTACAATACACTTGGTCCCTTCAACCAAGTCATTGATATAGATTAGCCAAACTAGTTGCTTACAACAGGTGCTAATTCGCTGGTTAAAACTGCATTAGAATTCAATCTAAGGAACAGATTTTACTATTACTTAGTTAGGGATTCGCGATGTTGTCTGTTGCAAGCAGTTGCCCGTCCATTATACAAAAAAAAAGTGAATTGCACTATAATGAATCAGCACTAAAGTTAGTTATTGCAATTTCTCTGACAACTTTCTCCGACTCACCTTCCACCCTGTAGCACTGAAGGTTTTTCCTGCACTTCCAACAGTGATTGTCCGCTCCCACATCCCTGGTAGGCTGGCTAGGAATAGGAACACATAAACAGTAGCTAATCAGAGGTGTGTGTGTGTGTGTGTGTGTATAGTGGGGTGAGGGTTGTGGAGGGGGAAGAAGACACTAAAGGGGTAACTTTTACAAGCCTCCACACTGATATGGAGCTTCATTAGCAGGATGTGGAGTTAGAGCTATAACTGTGTAGCCCTGATTTTCCAAACTGTAATTGCTGTCAGCAGGGCTCCGTGCCCAGAGTTGAACCTCATAAGAAATACTATCCAAGCAAAATTGGTGGTAAATCTGTTACTACTCACCCACAGGGATAATAATTGCATCAAACTACGATATAAATTATTTAGTCAGATCAAAACAACAGTAACAACAAGCAACTTGTGCTTATAGAGCACTTTTAACATAAAAATGTCCCACGGCATTTCATAAACAGGTGGATGCAGAACCTATGCAGAGTCAGGAAAGGAGAGATTAGGAGTGGTGACTGAAAGTCTGGTTAAAGATTTAGATTTTGATGAGGTTTCTAAAGGGGGTGAGAGGGGCGCAGATGGAGGGAATTCCAGAGCATAGGACCCTGGTGGCTGATGACTCTACCATCAATTTGGGGGGGGGGTGGTGGCAAAGGAAGGGGGAAATGCACTGAAGGCCCGAGTCAGAGGTATGGAATGGTCAAGAGGGAATGTAGAGCTGGGCGAGGTTACAGCTACAGGGAGAGATAAGGAGGGATTTTAAAACTCAGGCACTGATGGATCAGGAGCCAATGTAGATCAGCCAGGAAAGGGGGTGACAGGACTTAGTGTGAAACAGGATTATGTGCAGCAGAGTTTTTAGCAAGTTGGAGTTTATGAAAGGTGGAGGATGGGAGGCCAGCAAGGAAAGCACTGGAGTAGTTGAGCCTGGAAATGGTGCAGCCATCTGTACGGATTTCAGCAGTGGATGGGCTGAGGTAGGGGCAGAGGCGGACAATGTTATGGAGATGGAAGTAAGCTATCTAAGTACAGGAAACTTTTGTTTAACCGGAGGTTAAAAGTCCGGAAAGCTCTATCTACCGGCAAAATTCAGGAGCCGTTTTCTATAAGTTTTTTTACTTCTCGTTGCTTTTTTTTTTTCCCCCAGTCAGGCTCTGCGAGGTCTGTAGCTAAGCAACAGCTTCAGCTAGAGACGCTTGCAGCTGCAGCCGACTGTTTTGAAGCTGTTGCTAAGCAACAGGGTTTGTTGATTCACACGGAGCTGAAAAGCTCTGTATGTTTCAACATTAGCCCTGGTTTATACGGCAGTTTTGATCTAATGGCACCAGCTCGGTCCCGTCAGTGCCGGATACCAGAAAGTTTCCTGTAATGGAAAGGATATGGGTTCAGAAACTCAGCTCAGGGTCAACCAAGATACTGAGGTTGCCGATAGTCCAGTTCAGTTTAAAGCAGTGGACAGGGTGGGCACTGGAATCAGTGGCAAGAGAGTGGTGTATGTGGCAGGAGCCAAAGGTAATAAGCTTCAGTCTTCCCAATGTTAAGCTGAAAGAAGTTATCCAAGACTGGATGTTGGACAAGCAGTCTGATAGCACATAGGCAGTTGAGTTCAGAGAGATAGTGGAAAGATTGAGCCTAAGGTAACCCTGTGTCTGGGAATCATGTTGCTAAGGGGCAACATATAGTTGAGAAAGAGGAGGGGGCCAAGGATGGATCCTTAGGGGACTCTGGAAGTGACACTTTAGGGAAGGAAAGAGAAGCTGTCACTGGAGATGCTCTGGCTATGTTTGAATAGGTAGGAACAGAACCATTTAAGGGTGGTCCCACTAACTTGGGCAACCGAGGAGGATTGTGTGGTCAAACTTGTCAAGCGCTGTGGAGAGGTTGCTGAGGAAGAGTCATAGCCACAGAGGATGTTGTTCATGACTTATAGCATCATCTCAGTACTGTGAGGAGGATGGAAGCCAGACTTGGAATTCAAATAGGGATTTATGGGAAAACTAGGCACCAGACAGGAAGATAAAGACATGTTCAAGGACCTGAGAGGAAGGGAAGGTTGGAGAAAGGGCAGTAGGAAGGAGCAAGGGTAGGTTTTTCCAGGGGGGGGGGGAAGTAGGGCGATAACAGCAGTTTTGAAGGGGATATGGGAAATACCTGAGGAGAGAACCGCTGAAAATACCAGCTAGTACAGGGATCAGGAAGGGAATCTGGGTCAGGAGTTAAGTTAGAAGGCGATTGAGGGAGCAGGGGGCAAGATGAGCTTAGAAAGGACAGTGGGGAAGATGGAGGATTCGGGGGTAGAATGGGTGCGGGGCTGCGGGAACCCTGGGGCAAGGAAAACGGGACTATTGAGCAGAGGTATCTGTACGGATGATCTCAATCTTGGTAATAAATAATACCATGAACTCCTCGCATTTATGTTCAAGATGAAGGGGAAGGGAAGAGAGATTTAAGGAGGCAGTTGGTCGTAGAAAAAAAAGGATGATCCTGGATATCTGGAGTTAGAAGAGTAAATAAATGGATAGTGGAGAGAAACTCACTTGCTAATTTAATATTTAAGAGCTGTTGGAGATACTATATCAGCAGTAGCTGCGTGAGGTGCTTTCTTCAGTGCAGTAAGCTGAACCTTTCTAAAAATGTTTCAGGGTTTTGGGGCAAGAAAAGACAAATTCTCTTTTGTGTAATTTTGTTAGACCATTATAATCATTCACATTCATAGCAGAGTGTTAATTACTGTGCAACAAAGTTATGCAATGAACTGAAGCATATATTCAATGGAAAGAGAAGGGAACCAACAGTTTTTTTTTTAAAAACTAGTTACAGCCCTGTCCCCATACACAGAAGCTGGCTCTCAAAGCAGTTTTCTGTGCCTACCAATTACAGTCCTAATTTCCAAAACAGAATAACAAGGATTTGAATCAAAGGGCTGCCTGTCACTCCAATCCACAGTTGATCAGTTGATGCATTTGATCGGTTTTCAGCTGGGTCAAAGGGGAAAGTCCAGTGTGAACACAACATCCACAGAAGGGGAATGAAAACGGATGACCCTCATTGTGCTCTTCTTGTGCGATTACGGGCAGACAGTTGATCACTTAAGCTGAAGGAAGTAACACGGAGATGAGATAGATTATAAGTAAACCTGATGTTAAAATCAGGGTCTCTCGTTCTAGAACTGTTCATGTTTACACACATTTGGCTAAGATTGTTAAGATAATGTTTTCTTACCAATTCGCACGTGCTCATTAGCATCATACACCAGCCACTCATACACCTCGTCACTAATACACACCACATTGTGTTTCACACAGAGATCTGCGATCACCTGCAACTCTTCACGTTTGAAAACCTAAGTTGGGGTAAAACAAAGAGCAACTGTTCAGTAATATGTTTGAAGTAGATGGAAACCAACCTAAACTTCCTTCTTCCTTTGTACTCTGTCCTGCTAGATTAATCTTTCTTTCATCTTTCTTGAGGCTTCCCTTTCCAGTCAGGTCACAGAACTGACTCCATTTCCGTTTATTCATGAGAGAGGAATGTCAGTCGCACGCTAGAACATCTTTGTTTCCACTTGTCATTTATTCCTCATTCCGAACATGCCTGGCTAAAGTGGATACGATTGTTTGGCCATTCACAAATGTCTTATCAAGCACAACCTGCAGCCTTCATTTTCATGGAGGAAAAAAAAAATGGCTTTTTTCTCAGTATTGCATTTTGTGACAAAATGACACATGTAATGAGTACACCATGTCACTGAACTATTAAAAAGGATATGCATTTGTAGAACACCTCATCATATCTCGTGAACATCCCAAAGTGCTTTACATAAAATGAATTACTTCTTGTTGAAATGCCGTGTGTTGTCGCCAAATGTGGCAGCTATTTTCCCCACAACAAGGTGTCACAAACAGCAAAGAGGTGAATGACTAGTTAATCTACTTTTTGGTAATGCTCATTGTGGGAAGAATGTTGGTCAGGATGCCGGGTGAACTCCGCTCTTCTTCAACTAGTGCCCTGGGGCTAGTCCTTAATATCCACTGGAACAGGCAGATAGGAACTGTTTGGCTAGTGAGCCTTCATTTTATAGTATGTCTCAGACTGATGAAAGTCAAAGTAAATTGTTAACATAGATTAATTCTGGTGTTAGGCAACAGGTATGGAAGATGCTTATTTTAACAATGCAACATTCCAATTTAAGTATTCGGTTCCACAAAATACGAATTCACAATTGTGGTCATGAATTGTAGGCAGGTTGTAAAGATAATAATCTGAAGGTCGCTGAATTGTAGGTAGATTGTAAACACACAGTCTGCCAGCTGAAGCATGCTTCACAAGAATTCTGACATCAAGGCCCAGACATTTACTGGGGCGGGTTTTGCGAGTGGGGGTGGGGGGAGGAGTTTTGGTTGGGAAACCTGGAAGTCCTGGGGGTGGGGTGGGGGGCGGGGCTCCGATGGTGGGGAGGGAAGCAGGCAAGCTTGGTGGGCTGGGAAGAAGCGCTCCAGCTCCTCTAGGCTCACGAGCGGTGCTGTAAAGGCACTTACCTGTTACACGAAGCAGTCCTCACCTCCCTTTAGCTGCCGGGTTTCCCGAGGCCCGGGAAACCCGGCCAGCCAGGGTTAAACATGGAAGATGGGTTAAATAAGAGCCATGCAGCCTCGTTATAATATTTATATTATAACGTTGGTTGCCTCCCACTGTCCCGCCTCCATTAAAACCGGAAGTGGGCGGGTTTGAACTTTTTTACAATTTTCACATCTCACCCGACCCAATCCCACCCACTTTTAAGGGTTAAAATTCCACCCCCCCCCCACAAGAGTCAAAATGGAGAAGAGGTAGATACATAAATTATGTATTATCAGTAGAGATTTAGCTTGCTTTGTAAAGTGATTGTAGCCTCTATTATATATATTAAAAACAGTAGGTGAGTCACAACATTCTATTTGAAAATGCATCGAAAACCCCTGTCAAATGATTAGAATCATAGAATTTTACAGCATAAAAGGAGGCTATTTGGCCTATCGTGCCTGTGCCTTCTCTTTGAAAGAGCTGTCCAATTTAATCCCACACCCCAGCTTTTTCCCATAATCCTGCAAATTAGTCTTTTTCAAATACATGTCGAATTGCCTTTTTAAAGTTCCTATGGAATCTGCTTCCACCACTTTTTCAGGAAGTGCATTCCAGATCTTAACAACCCTCTGTGTGAAAATAAATTCTCCTCATTTCCCCTCTAGTTCTTTTGCCAATTATTTTAATTCTATAACCTCTGGTTACCGACCCACTTGCCAGAGGAAACAGTTCCTCCCTATTTGCTCTATCAAAACCCCTCATATATTTGAATAACTATTAGGTCTCCCTTAACCTTCTCTGCTCTAAGGAGAACAATCCCAGCTTCTCCAATCTCTCCACATAATTGAACTCCCTCATCCCTGGCATCATCCTGGTAAAGCTGCTCTGCACCCTCTCCAAGGCCTTGACATCCTTCCTAAAGTGTGGTGCCCAGAATTGTACACAATAGTCCAGCTGAAGCATAACCAGTGACTTGTAAATGGGTAACATGATTTCTTTGTTTTTGTATTAACTGCCCCTATTTACAAAGCAAAGTATTGCATACGCTTTCTTAACCGCCTTATCAACTTGCTCTGCCACCTTCAAGGATTTGTGACTATGCACCCTCAGGTCCCTCTGCTCTTGCAACCGCCCTCAAAATAGTACCATTTACAGGAAACTCTTTTTTATCCAGCACCAACAGGACTGGCGTGGTGCCGGTTTATCAAAAAGTCCGGATTACAGAGAGAGGTATAGTAAAAGGTACGAGAGCTCCGTACACAGCAACAAATCCAGGCTTCCCTGTTGCTTAGCAACAGGTGCAGGAACTCCGGCCACAAGATCCAAGCGTCCCTGTTGCTTAGCAACAGGTGCAGGAACCCGGCCACAAGATCCAGGAACGGCCACTAATATGAATTAAAACTTACCTGAACCTACTCCTGAATTTTGCCGGTTAACAGAGATTTCCGGTTATTTAGGTGCCGGTAAATCGAGAGTTTCCTGTAGATTATACTGCCTCTCCATGTTGTTCCTCCCAAAACGCATCGCTTCACACTTACCCACATTAGATTGCATCTGCCATGCATCTTCCCATTTCACCAGTCTATGACCTCCTGAAGTCTGCTACTATCCTGTTCCCTATTTACTACGCTGCCCAAGTTTTGTATCATCTGCAATCTTCAAAATTGTACTCCCTATACCCAAGTCCAGGTCATTTATATATAACAAGAAAAGCAACGGTCCTAATACCGACCTCTGGGGGACCCCACTGCACACTTCTCTCCAGTCAGAAAAACTGGATGGCACTTTTCCCATGAAAATGTTCTGCCAACACCGGTTAGACCTGTAGGTGGTGCTGTGATAGAGGTTTTGTTAAGGTTTCAGCTAACTGCTGTAACTCCCCAGCTGCTAACAAAATAGTGATTTTATACTCAGAGCTTATGATTTTCCTTTGAAGTATCGGCCATTTTCGAGCAAGTTAGGAGCACTAAACGGAATAAAATGGGGCGGCAAGGCCCACCACCTCAAATCTGCTCCAGAAAAATTGCACCAGACTTTTCCTCTCCAAAATCCACCATTCTCCTTCAATGTCTGCTAGGAGTCTGCCCTGACATATGTAAAATGGAATCAGGTAGGCATGGCCAATGTTCCTGCTGCATTTCGCCAACTTCCAGCCCAACCCGACCCCAAGTAAAACCGCCACTATATCAGCGGCAGTATGAGCAGCACGCCAGTGCCTCTGAGGGGGATACCGCATTGAGAAGGACCTTCTGTTTGCTGGAGGTAAAGGTTAATTGTTCTTTGCCTGCAAATTGATTTTAGCTGGTTGGTACTCTGGAGGTCCTGTCAACACTATTTCTGCCATATTTAATCAGCTTGGCAGAAATCACAGTTTTGGACTGTGGGCATGGATTTCTCAATGAGAATCCCGCTATTTCTATGATTTGAAGAGGAAGAGGAGGAGGAAATGGAAGTGGCTCGATAATAGGGAGTTAGACTGAGATCACAGAAGATGCTTGCTTCCTACATGTAGGTACCCACTCAACAGAATGTACAGACCAAGAAGGTCTTACTTAGATTTCTCTGTACAGCACTGCTTCAGGAGACTGCACTACCCCTGCAGACAACTGGGGAGGTATGTCAACTGCTTTCCAAAGACTTGCAGTCCACTTCCACCAGAAGAACAGCAATGTCTGTACCAGTCAATGTCACAGCTGCCTTGAATATCTTTGCAACTGGATCCTTCCAAGCAGCATCTGGTAAACGTTGCCACATCAGTCAGGCAGCAGCTCAACTTCCCCTCATCCCTGATCAGCTTCCTCACCCTCCCGCCTTGGTCCAATTATCCCCTAACCCTGCTTGACCTGAATACAGCACTTGGTATTGCCTGTGTGTGTGCAATATATGTACTAAACGTTTGAACAGTATGGCATTTAGTGGTAGATCATCAATAATTACTCCACAATGATTTATATTAACAGGCTTTCCAATTCAAACAATTCCATTATCCATCAAATAGATGTCTACATCTGACATTGGTCTAATGAAGGAAAAAACGGAGATGACATATTCTATCCCTAAGGATACTGATAGTGCTCTAGTGAAGACCTAAACAACTCCTCCATGAATGCAGTAGGCATATTCTAGGATTTGGACTTGAATCCACAACAACAAAAAGGTCTTAAATAAACATTAATTACAAGCAGCTGTCATAAGGCAGCCTCTAACTGCACAGTTCCTCTTCGCTCTTACCTTGCCAAGAGGGTTGTTTGGAGTGTTGATAATGATTGCTTTAGTACGTTTGCTGAATTTATTTGCTAGTTCAGCAGGATCCAATGCCCAGTCAGCACTGGTCATCAATCTTCCAGGTACTGGTTTCTGAAAGAATAGGTAACCTTTTAACTTGGTAATCTGTAGACGGTACTTCTGCATTGTCCAGTCAACAGGAATCTCCCCCCCACACCCATCTTATCTGCGCAATTCAAGACTTAATTCCTACATCTGCTTTGGGTGCTGCTAAGAAAAGGGTTTTACAGAAGTTATGCAAAAGACAAATGAGTTCTATAGTATAAAATATCATCCCCATTCAAGAATATAATTTATGATATTTACAGCAATAACAGCAGAAGTCCTAAATAGTCTTTCAGATACTAAATACACAATTGTGTGATGACTTGCAGACAATTTCAAGAATACTTAGGCAATGTCACTCTTCTCTTATTCCAAAGAGTTCAGTTCTGTCCAGAATGTCTTCAATTTTAGTCAGGATAATACAACAGGACTCTCAAGCTTACTTGCAGGGTCTAGAACCATTTCATGCAGCAGGCGCACCTGTGATTACCACTGATAAACAGCTAAAATGCGCATGGGATTGATGTCAGAGGCCGAGACAGAATTTAGGAACCATAAGTTCTATTAATGACATTTTTAAAATTCATTCATCGGTTGTGGGCGTTGCTGGCAAGGCCAGCATTTATTGCCCATTCCCAATTGCTCTTGGGAAGGTGGTGGTGAGTTGCCTTCTTGTACCGCTGCAGTCTGTGAGGTGAAGGTACTGTTAGGAAGGGAGTTCCAGGATTTTGACCCAGCAACAATGAAGGAATGGCGATATATTTCCAAGTTAGGATGGTGTGTGACTTGGAGGGGAATTTGCAGGTGGTGGTGTTCCCAATTGAGATAGCCATAGACAGAAAGCAGCTTGTTACTGTTAGCCCATTAAATGAGAATTAGACACTGTAAACACAAGAGGAAATCTGAAAACTACTGCATCAAGAATAATTTTGAAATTAGCTGTTATTACTTGGCAGTATGCATTGTAGGCTCAAAGGATGAGCAGCAACCACCTATGCTTTTACAGCACAGGTCTTATGCTGCTATCCTTAGTGCAGAGCCTGAATTGCATGTAGCCTTTGGCAAAGGCACCCTGAAAAACTAACTCTCTAGTTAACCAACAACAACAACTTGTATTTATATAGCGCCTTTAACGTAGTAAAACATCCCAAGGCGCTTCACAGGAGTATTGAAAGACAAGAAAATTTGACACCGAGCCACATAAGGAGAAATTAGGGCAGGTGACCAAAAGCTTGGTCAAAGAGGTAGGTTTTAAGGAGCGTCTTAAAGGAGGAAAGAGGTAGCAAGGCGGGGAGGTTTAGGCAGGGAATTCCAGAGCTTAGGGCCCAGGCAACAGAAGACACGGCCACCAATGGTTGAGCGATTATAATCAGGGATGCTTAAGAGACTAGAATTAGAGGAGCGTAGATATCTCGGGTTGTGAGTCTAAAGGAGATTACAGAGATAGGGAGGGGTGAGGCCATGGAGGGATTTGAAAACAAGGATGAGAATTTTGAAAACCCCCTAAATCTGGTGTATAGAATAGCCTGATGCATTTTCCAACAAAATTGGCAGTGTTTGGTCAGTTGGTGCTATGGGCAGAAAAATCACTGGTTACCATGGGAGTGTTTATATATCTGTCCCCAACTTGCAGAAGTGCAGGATCTCATCTCACGTAAAATAAGAAACGTGAATTTTAACATCAAACATAGCAATTTGAGAACAGCAACGCTCGACCAGGGGCTTGTGTCATGTCCTCACTAGTGTACGCGATCCGCTTTAGCATTCATTTCTGGCTTGGATCAGGAAAACATTTGCACATGGAGAATTTTTGAATTAGAGTGCTCTACACTTTTTTAAATTTAATTGTACATCATTGTTCAGGATTCTTCAGGATCTGTTGAGTGCACCTTCCATGAGTGGAGAATATTAAGACACGATTTATTTGACTTGGTGCCTTTTCTAAGCAAAGCCAGGAATGAAAAAATAAACATAAGAAATAGGAGCAGAAGTAGGCCATTTGGCCCTTCAAGCCTACTCCGCCAGTCAATAAGATCATGGCTGATCTTCTACCTCAACTCCACCTTCCCGTCCTATCCCCATATCTCTCCAGTCCCTTAGTATCCAAACATATATCGATATCTGTCTTGAATATACTTAATGACTGAGCATCGACAGTAATAATAATAATAAACATACTAGGTGAGGCATGAGTTGTACTGTCATTCTATTCATTAAATTAAATACGCTATCAGTTGGTATCAGTTTGATTTGGCTGCACAGACTCACCGGATGCAGCGGGATAAACACTGGCCGGCCACCTGCCATTCGCACCATTGGTTCGTAACAGTCAAAGTAAGGCTCAATAATAATCACCTGTATTGGGACAAGAGAAATTGGTCTCAATCAAGTGTAGGAATCCAGGCTGATTCTTTTCCCCCCTCCCTAACCCTGGACGCTGAAGCTAATTGTGGCACTGCTGCTGCCACCCAGCCGATGCTGAGATCGGCTAACTCAGCACAGACTAGGAATCAAATCTGGTACCTTCTGGTCTGTATGGCTGAGTTACACTCTCATTTTACTAACTGAGCCATTGAAGATGGAGAGGGATGTTTTTCATTCGAGGGTGGTTTTGGTCATTCAATTTTACGCGTTAGCTGTTGTGGGAATGTTTCTTTTTTTGCATTGGGTCATTCAGCTCTGCCTTTTAATGTTAGCAATTCCTCGTTAAAAATGATTACAAAATATAGGACTGAAAATAGATTGTAAAAGCTATCTAATAAGCTGGACAAAGTAGTCCGTGGTGTAAAATGAACAATCGATTGTAGCTGAGCTACACTGTTGGATGCCAGTGTTACGAGAAGGTAATGGCTTCTGTTCATTTATTATGCAAAAACACAAGTTAATTTTCCACAGAAAAACGTGACCAACTGCTGAAGATGTTGTGGCTCAGAAGTGAGCTGCTCTACTTGTTGTGCAAACACCACAAAATCCCACCATGTAGAAAGAAGGTTCTTTAAGAAAAACCCTCAGGATTGAGGAGATATTGAACCAACCAAGTGAATTAAAAATGGGAGGCTTCAGCTGTGTGCCTCTGCACCTCTACCGATAATTTATGGTGCGTTTATATTCATCGCTTCTGATAGTGTAAACAAACCCAGCTACTCTGTGAAGTGCAGCTAACAGAAGGAGACTTGATTGAATTGATAGAATGTAAAAGCATCTTTAGTTTCCTCACAGGATCAGGCTCCATAAGCTCCTCCAAGTAGGGCTCCCCATAATATTAATCGCACTGGTTTAAAACAAAGATACTTGATTTTTAAAGTAAAATGGATTGTGCATGCAGACCTCACAGTATGTAATTTTTACAGGAGATGAAAAAACAGTTTTGTGCTAATTAATAGCAGCCCTCACTAAACCTATGCCTACATAATTAACTAAACTGGGCTCAAGTACAATCCAATAATTACTTTAATTTGGTTAAGTTAAAAGCTTGGAGTGTCACCTTAAAAAAGGTTCAACAGCAATTAAAAGTTAATACTATCAATGGCAGTACAGGAAACTCTCTTTTAACCGGCACCTAAATAACCAGAAATCTCTGTTAACCGGCAAAATTCAGGAGTAGGTTCAGGTAAGTTTTACTTCATATATTAGTGGCAGTTCCTGGATCTGTGGCTGTGTAACTGGGGTTCGTGCACTTGTTGATAAGCAACAGGGACGCTTGGTCTGTGGCCGGAGTTCCTGCACCTGTTGCTAAGCAACAGGGAAGCCTGGATTTGTTGCTGTGTACGGAGCTCTCGTACCTTTTAAACTATACCTCTCTGTAATCCGGACTTTTTGATAAACTGGCACCACGGCGGTCCCGTTGGTGCCGGATAATAAAGAGTTTCCTGTACTCTGCTGTTGCTAAAATAAGTCTAACTTTTCTGGGGCATCAACAATTTCCACCTACTTCATCTTCATCGTCAATCAGTGCCTGGAAGAAACAGAACAGGGCCTCGTACGCCCCAACTGTCACTAGCACCTCTCTGAATGGATCAATGTCTTGCCCCAGTAATTTCCCAAAGAACTTTGCCAGGATCTTCACCAGTGGAGGGTGACCCTGAGAGGGGCGAGGAAAGAAAAAAAAGAGAACAATGTAAGCAGCGTGATGGAAATACAACGCATTTTTACTAAACCCATAAATGGAAGTCCCAACATTAGTTAAGCTAGGTTACACCAGAAATGACCATTACATCACAAAAATAACTTATTGGTCAGTAAATCCTTAAAAAATACGTTGAAAAAAATTAAAACTATCATTTGTGTAAAGTACTGATCAGAAAAAAAAATTATTTTAGGTTTTTTTTTGCACATATCGTTTCTGATCAGAGTCAAGTTTGTTCAGGATATGGGCAACACTGCCAAAACCATATTTGCTGCTCATCACTAGTTGCCTGGAATTTTACAACTTATTAAGCCACTTTAGAGGGAACTAAGAATCAACCACATACTGTATAACATCACGTGTAGGCCAGAATGCGTGGCAGATGCTCTTCCCTAAAAGACATTAGTGAATCAGATAGGTTTTACGACAATCCAGCTTTCATGGTCATTTGTTCTTGTTCAAGCTCACAAATGACCAATTTCACCACTGCCTGCTGGGTGTTGAATTTATGATCTCTGGGCTGCTAGCCCAGTACCATAAACACTACCGTATCAAATTATAATCCCTTTCCCAGACTGTAAACCAGTGGCGTTCATAATATGGTCACTTACGGCCCACCTCACTTTTACTTGTGGCTCTCAGGTGATCTGCTGCTCCACATGTCTGTGGGCATGAATTCAAAGCCCACCACTTCTGAAATATTGGCAGAACCAGAACTAGTAGAGGGAAAGAGAGAGACAAAAAAGTCTAAAAAAGCAAAAATAAGCAGTTGGAATTGCTTTAAGGTTGGTCGGAGAGACTGTTTCTGGAGCACGTCACTCCTCGTGATATTTATATAGCGCCTTTAACGTAGAAAAACATTCCAAGGAACTGCACAGAGGCACAAGGAAAAAGGAGAGATTTAGAGCAGTGACCAAAAGCTTGGCTGAAGAAGTGGCTTTTAATGAGGGTCTTAAAGAAGGATAGGGAGATAGAGAGGCAGAGGAAATTTAAGGAGGTAATTCCAGAGAGCGAAACATACACGGCTGAAGGCATGGCTGGCAATAGTGGAGAAAAGAGAGAGGAAGATTCACATGAGGTTAGAGTCAGAGGAATGGCGATTTCGGGGGGGGGAGGGGGGGGGGGGAAGGTGTGGAGAGTTGTAGAGCTGGAGGAGGTTACAGAGATAGGGAGAGCGGAGACAATGGAGGAATTTACACATGAGGATGACAATTTTAAATTTGAGGCACCGGGGAACGTTTAGCGAGAACATGGGTGATGGGCAAGCGTGGCTTTGAGTGGTATAGGATAGGATTTAATGAGGATTAATTCTGTATCATACACTTGCATCTCTGATTTGCAAACTGGAATTTTACATAATTTGTAAAATAAAAATTGATGACATTTGAGATTAAATTAATTTATTAACATCAATATTTACCATCTATGCAACAAATCAAGATATCCACCATACTGACTTTGGCCTTATCTTTAGTGTTAATGCTATCAGGAACTCCTCCCTGGGACATTTGTAACGAGAAAATAGCAGGATTTCCTATCATTGAGCTGAATGCAAGCATAAGATATTCAAGTTGAAGTATCCCACTCTCTTTACTGAAAATATCCTTTTCAGTTTTGGCTGGGGGAGGAGGTAACTAAGAGGCAGAAGATGGATCAGAAAAACCAGAATAAAATCCTAACTGAAATGGACAGGGAAAAAAGTGAATGGTCACTGATGGAGCATTTCTTAACTTGTCCTGCTTGTGGATCTTAGTTCAAATATTAAACTCTTCCCCCCCCGTAAATTTCCCCCCTTCTTTCTTTTTAATTTTCCTCCCCATCTTTCCACAGGTGCTGAATCATAGAATAGTACAGCACAGGAGGCGGCCATTCGGCCCATCGAGTCTGTGCCGGCTATTTTGAAGAGCAATCCAGTTAGTCCCACGCCCCTTCTTTTTCCCCATATCCCTGCATTTTTTCCTTGTTCTAGCATTTATCCAATTCCCTTTTGAAGGCTACTATTGAATCTGTATTCACCACCCTATCAGGCAGAGCATTCCAAATCCTAACCACTCGTTGCATATAAAAGTTATACCTCAGTTTTGGCTGGGGGAGGAGGTAACTAAGAGGCAGAAGATGGATCAGAAAAACCTGGTTCTTTTGCCAATTACCTTACATCTTATGCCCTCTCGTTATCGACCCTTCAGCCATTGGAAGCAGTTTCTCTTTATTTACTCTATCTGAACCCTTCATGATTTTAAAAACCTCTATGAAATCTCCTTTTAGCCTTCTCTGTTTCAAGGGGAACAACCCCAGCTTCTCCAGTCTATCCACATAACTGTAGTCCCTCATCCCTGGAACCAGTCTAGTAAATCTCTTCTGCACCCTCTCCAAAGCCTTCACGTCCTTCCTAAAGTGTGGTGCCCAGAATTGGGCACAATACTCCAGCTGGGGACGAACTAATGTTTTATATAGCTGACTCTTGTTAGTACTGGCCACTCTCCGACACCTTGTCCAAGTGACCATCCTGCATGTGTTAATCTAGATAGTGAGTGTCAGTAAACTATTGAACTGCAAAGCCTGATTTTGTTCTGACATGTGATTCACATAACACCTTCCAGCAGAAGGAAAGCAGTCAGAAGCAGGAACACCGGGTGATTTTCCATCTCTTGCTCAGAGGTGCTGAGGCCAACTGTAATGATCCAACGGCTGCACTCAGCACAGATTGTGGATCTTCTCCTCTACATTATCCAGAGTGGTGCCTTTACCCATTAGACAATTGAGCCGGGGGGGTTGTGCTATTTTTCTTTTACAATCCTCCATCACCGTGAGTGTCAGGGTGCTCGTGGCCACTAGCCATTCCCATTTCAACATGGATTATGTAGGAGTATGAGTGTCTAATCAGCACCGACGGAAAATAAAGATTAGAAAAGATATTACTACTGTAAAAGAGAGGTTTGCACAACAATTTAAGATTTTTAGTTATCGCTTGGCTCAATGAAAAAGTCAGACCTGCCATGCAGCATTCCATTACCTTGATCATTTTGTGTGATCAGAATGAACACTGAGCAGGGTGTTGGCTGCAAGCATCCAAGCAGAGTGAACATCTTTTGGGAGTATTCCTTTAATATTAAATGACCCATCTCAAAATGCATTATAAAGCTGCTCTTCAAAGTTAGTTCAATAACTCTCCAGTGCACGAAGCGATCCTATGTTTTGCTGTATTATCAGAGATAAAAACTCACAAAAGCCCTGGTATACTGGTTCAGGTCACTGTTTATGGCCCTCGTGAAAGCTTCTTTTATAAAGTTCGGTGGTGAGAAGTCAGGAAATCCCTGCCCCAGGTTGACAACCGGATAGTCGGCAGCAAGCTGTGTAAATTCTACCCTGAAAACATTGGAAAGAAAACACACATCAGAAATCTTATTAGCTACTTCCACACCTCTCTTCCTGGTATTCAGCACAACTGCCCTGCTGTGAGGGGGGAGCAGGTCACTAGGTACCAGGCATCTCTAGAAATTCTGCTTTACAACTGACTGCTAACAGGCTCAAGAGTGCTGCAGGTAAACCCAACCTCGGAACTTTCTCTCCCGTGAAATGGGCAACAGGATCACCTCCATTTTATATCTCCTGCAAAGGCCAACAGAGCTGCAGCACCCTCTGTGGCGCACTCCATTCGTCCTTAGATGCACTGTGCCACTTGAAGAATACTATTTTTTTTTTAAATCTATAACTTTAAAAAACAAATTTAAAGCAGCCCTAAAGCTTTAAAAAATACTGAGTCATGAAAGCGTAGCATCACCACCCTTCTATTATACATTTTTTGAGCACCCACTGTGAGGAATCTTGCCACTGAGAGCATTTATTGGAAACAAAAGAACATAAGAAATTGGAGCAGGAGTACGTCATTCGGCCCCTCGAGCCTGCCCTGCCATTTAATAAGATCATGGCTGATCTGATCTTGGCCTCAACTCCACTTTCCCGCCCACTCCCCATAACCCTCGACTCCCCTGTAGCTCAAATACATCTCTATCTCCGCCTTGAATATATTCAATGGGGGAAAAATTCAGTTGGATGCGCCTCCCGTTAGCGCCTTAAGAGGGCGCTAATGGGACGCAAACCAACTAGCGCTCGGGCGCGGCACTGCCCTGCTCACGCCCCGGCCACAATCTTCGGAGCGCCCCCTGAATTACTGCCGGACGCTATGTCCGACGGGGTCAGGGGGGCATACCTGCGGCCGGGGAGGCACAATTTAAAGGCGAGGTGCGGGGCAGCCATTTTTGTTGCTGGCCGCCTGCCAGCGCTCCCGTCCCCGGCCTGCTGAATCCTCCCCCCCCCCGCGGAGTGCCGGCTGTGCTCCAAGAGCCCGGCACTTCTCGAGTGCCGGGCTCTTTTGCCTGCACTCCCGATCCCCGGGGGCCCAGCTGGGCCCCAGGTCGCGCTGCACAAGGCCCCTCCCCTTTAAGAAGGGAGGGAAGGCCTGCAATACCGCGGCGCGACGTGCCGCAGTGCAATATTGACTCACAGCGCCCCAAGAGGGATGCGGGGCGCTTCCAGTAGCGCCTCGCTTCCCTCTTGGGGCGCAACCACTCAAATTTCCGGCGCGGGGACGCTAATTTTTCCCCCCGGCGAAGTTAGCTACTCAATTTTTAGCCCAATGACTCCGCCTCCACAGCTCTCTGGGGTAGAGAATTCCAAAGATTCACGACCCTCAGAGAGAAGAAATTCCTCCTCATCTCCGTTTTAAATGGGCGACCCCTTATCCTGAAACTATGCCCCCTAGTTCTAGATTCCCCCACGAGGGGAAACATCCTCCCTGCATCTACCCTGTCCAGCCCCCTCAGAATCTTATACGTTGCAATAAGACCCCCCTCTCATTCTTCTAAACTCTAATGAGTATAGGCCCAACCTGCTCCACCTTTCTTTATAAGACAACCCCATCATCTCAGGAATTAACCTCGTGAACCTTCTCTGAACTGCCTCCAATGCAAGTATATCCCTCTTTAAATAAGGAGACCAAAACGGCATGCAGTACTCCAGGTGTGGCCTCGCCAGCACTCTGTACAGTTGTAGCTGGACTTCCCTACTTTTATACTCCATCCCCCTGGCAGATGTGTTGCTCCATGATATTGCATCCACTGAAATCTGGCAGCAGGCAAGGTTCCTCGATGCCTGTTTGTGGTCGGTAACTTACCCCACAGGCTAGACAGTAACTTACCAAATATTCTTGTCTAATCCTTCAATTCTCCGAGCATGTATCTGACGGGACATCTTTACCTGAATAATGCAGAGAGACCAATTTTTTTATTTACAATAATCAAATATACCAAAATCAAGCAACTAAATAATGAACAGCACCAAACCATAAAGAAATGAAGTTAAATCTTGTATATGGCCCGCGAGGCTCTTCAAAAACAAAAGTTTGGAGATCCCCGATAGAGGAAACAGCATTCCATGAACAAATTGGGGGGGGGGGGGGTATAGTTAATACTGAGGAGACTGCAATAGAATGCAAGACATCAATAAACTTGCAATAATGGGTGTGTAAATGGCAAATTCATTTCAAATTAGATAAGTGTGAGGTAGTACATTTTGGTAGGAATAAGGAGGCCACGTACTCCTTGGAAAATAAGAGTCTAAATGGGGTAAAGGCGCAAATGGACCTCGGGGTACAGGTTCACAAATCACTAAAATAGCAACGCAGGTTAACAAGGTCATAAAAAAAGTGCAAACAAAGCACTGGGGTTCATTTCTAGAGAAATAGAATTCAAAAGCAGGGAAGTTATGTTAAACTTGGATAGGACCTTGGTTAGACCACACTTGGAATACTGTGCACAGTGCTGATCTCCATATTACAAAAAGGATATAGAGGCAATGGAGAACTTGCAAAAAAGATTTACAAGGATTTTGTAAAAAGGTAGGATGGGAAGAGAAGACTGAGGGGTGACTTTGATAGGGCAGATGTAAAGATGTTTCCACTTGAAGGGAAGTCCAAAACTTGGGGCCATAAATATAAGATAGTCACTAATAAATCCAATTAAGAAATTCAGCAGAATCTAATTTACTCATGATGACTTGCTACCACAAGGAATAGCTGAAGCAAATAGCATAGATGTATTTAAGCTAGATAAGTACATGAGGGGAAAAGGAATAGGATTCCTCAGGGCAGTGTCCTAGGCCCAACCATCCTCAGCTGCTTCATCAATGACCTCTCTTCCATCATAAGGTCAGAAGTGAGGATGTTCGTTGATGACTGCACAGTGTTCAGTTCCATTCGCAACTCCTCAGATAATGAAACAGTCCATGCCCGCATGCAGCAAGACCTGGACAACATTGAGGCTTGGGCAGATAAGTGGCAAGTGACATTCGCGCCACAGAAGTGCCAGGCAATGACTATCTCCAACAAGCAAGAGACTAACCACCTCCCCTTGACATTCAGTGCCATTACCATCGCCGAATCTCCCATCATCGACATCCTGGGGGTCACCATTGACCAGAAACTTAACTGGACCAACCGCATAAATACTGTGGCAACAAGAGCAGGTCAGAGGCTGGGTATTCTGTGGCGAGTATCTCACCTCCTGACTCCCCAAAGCCTTTCCACCATCTTTAAGGCACAAGTAAGGAGTGTGATGAAATACTCTCCACTTGCCTGGATGAGTGCAGCTCCTACAATACTCAAGAGGCTCGACACCATCCAGGACAAAGCAGCCGCTTGATTGGCACCCCATCCACCACCTTAAACATTCACTCCCTCCACCACCGGCGCACCGTGGCTGCAGTGTGTACCGTCTACAAGATGCACTGCAGCAACTCGCCAAGGCTTCTTCAGCAGCACCTTCCAAACCCGCGACCTCTACCACCTAGAAGGACACGGGCAGCAGGCGCATGGGAACACCACCACCTCCAAGTTCCCCTCCAAGTCACACACCATCCTGACTTGGACATATACGTCGTTCCTTCATCGTCGCTGGGTCAAAATCCTGGAACTCCTTCCTTCACCTCACGGACTGCAGCGGCTCACCACCACCTTCTCAAGGGCAATAAGGGATGGGCAATAAATGCTGGCCTTGCCAGCGACAGGAATGAATTAAAAACAATATGCTGATAAGGTGAGATGAAGTAGGTTGGGAGGAGGCTCGTGTGGAGCATAAACACCAGCATAGACCAGAATGGCCGGTTCCTGCGCTGTAAATTTCTATGTAACACACAGAAGAGTTGGTGATGTATTTGCAACACTGTTGCAGAAGATAGCAGATCTAGGCAACAATCCACGCTCCTGTTAGAATAGATGGTTACAATTTCCAGAATATCTAATATAAAAAGGATACGAAAAAGGTAACAACCCGTATTTTCCGAACGCAGGCCTTCTGCGTGCAGAGGGCTGCGCAGCGATCTGGAAAAATCTACGCCCTTACCCGAGGGCTCCTGGGACGCACACGCTTCCGATCCTGGGCCTCTCCAAACTCCAAGTGCGCAGGGCCCACGTATCCCAGAGGCGCAGGTAGTTCGCAGCGTCCCTGGGATCACGTGGGCCAAGGGGAGCCAATCAAAGGGAATCTACCTTCATACACTTGACAGGAAGACCTGTCAAATATATGAATGGAGATCACCCCAAAAACATAGTAAAATTTAGATAAATTTTTTTAAAAATCACATTTTTAAAATGACTTGAAATTACAATAAATTAAATATTTTAAACAAAAATTTTAATTTTTGGAAAAAAATTAAAGTTTTTTACGGGGCTAAAAATAAACTTACCTCTCTTTAAAGTATTTTTAAACGATAAATCAGTGAATTTTTATTTTTATTTTTTAACACTCTTAACCTGGTAAAAGCAGGCCTTACGCCCAGCAGGCATAAGAATTGTAAGGGTTTTCTGCGGGTGGAGGGTCTCCAAAAAGCGGAACTATCCGCCCGCAGAGGCCCTTCTCCAGGGCAGCCAGAGGATCTGTCAAGACCATTCTTGACAGATCGGAAATACCTGTTTCCAGCGCATGCGCTGTGCATGCCTGAAACCGGCATTTCCGATGTCCCTACGGGTGGGTATACAGCGCTGCATACCCACCCGTAGGGATTGGAATATCTGGGCCACTAAACCTTGGGCCATCCTTAGCAAGCTCAGAATGTCAGGAAGAACGAACTTATATATTTAATATAGTGCCTTTCATTTCGTCGGGACATCCCAAAGCATTTCACAGCTATTGAATTACTTTTGAAGCATAATCACTGTCACTAATGTTATGTAGACAAACACGGCAGCCAATCTGCGCAAGGAAGCTCCCACAAACAGCCACGAGACAAGTTAATCTGTTCTGGTGGTGTTGATTGAGGGATAAATGTTGGCCAGGACACTGGGAAAACTCCCCATCTCTTTTCTGAATAGTGCCATAGGATCTTTTATATCCACCTGAATAGGCAGATGGGGTCTCAGTTTAATGTCTCATCTAAAAGATGGCACCTCCGACAATGCAGCCCTCCCTCAGTATTACAATGATGTGTCAGCCTAGATTATGTGCTCAAGTTATGCAGTGGGGCTTGAACCAAAGTCCTTTTGACTCAGACGCGAGAGTACTACCATTGAGCCAAGCAGGCACCTACAAGTACAGTAGTAGGCAGAAGAATAATCAGTGAGCCAACGAAGTTATAATGAAACAAAAGGTGGAGGGGAATGGGTAATGGGCAGTGCATCGCATATAGCCAACTGAAGCTGAGAAACAGCGAGCATCACCTGGCCTTAGGACATTTATCTTCACTAAAGGCACAACATAAATCAGAGTTGTTGTTACTCTGTGCCATCCTAACTTTGCACGAAATATCATGCATGCGTTTGTTCTAATATCCCTGCTGTACACTTTGGCTTTTCTGAGTCGCCCGACTTCAACCACCTGCGGCTAAAAATATCTCTCCCTCACAACACTAATTTCATCAACTATCTCTACCACTCCACCAACCTTAACAACTCTTCAGAACTTTTCACCTTGCTGTCAAACAAAATTAAACCTCGCATCTCTGAATTCTCCTCTGATTAAATCATAATACTCAAGTGTCATCGATCCTCACTATTGACAGCGGTTCCTTTTCTTCTCTTCTACTGATCAGACTGGCTCAAATTACTTTATCATCATGAATGACCTCATCAATCAGCTTGGTCAGTACAGTTGTTATCAGACTGAAGGGTTCATAGCCGAAACATCATAACTTGTCTTCCCTTCAGATGCTAACTGACCTCCTGTGTATTTCCAGTATTTTGCTTTTTTGATTTCTGTCTGGGATGTCGATCAGTGAATTAGCATTTAAAATACTTCCTTCATTAAAAGGTAGCCTTTAACTTCAAAAATTCTTGAGCAAAGATTTATATAATGCAAACAATTCCTGAACAGTCTTAGCAGTTTTCAATACAGCACTTAGAAAGCAAAATAACAACAGAAAATGCTGGAAAAACTCAGCAGGTCAGGCAACATCCGTGGAGAGAAATTTGAATTGACATTTCGGGTCGAACCCTTCTTCAAAACTGGAAAGAAAAGAAAATAGATCGAAGGCAGGGCTGCGATCGGACAAAAGAAGTGAAAGAGACAAAAGAAGTAGAAGAGACAATAAAAGGTATTCGAAGCCAGACGAGATGGTAATAGGCTGCGATTAGGTGTGAAGTGTACTGGCAGGGCAAGAGATAGCTGCCAGGTGGGAGAGTGAAACAAAAGGAAGGGGGGGGGGGTGGAAAAGGAGGGAAAAATTACAGGTAAAAAATTAATAGGGGCCGAGGTTATGATCTGAAATTGTTGAACTCGATATTGAGTCCGGAAGGCTGCAAAGTGCCTAATCGGAAGATGAGGTGCTGTTCCTCGAGTATACGTTGAGCTTCCATGGAACAATACAAGAGGCCAAGGACGGTGAGGTCCGAGTGGGAATGGAGCGGTGAATTAAAATGACAGGCGACCGGGAGCTCGGGGTCACCCTTACGGACTGAACGGAGGTGTTCCGCAAAGCGGTCACCCAATCTAGAAGCCGAGTACATAACTACGACCGACAATGCATTGTGCTACTGAAGGAAAGCTTCATCAAGGACATCATCCTTTGGATGAACCATTAACCCTGTGCCCCTGATCTGGTGGAAGATCCCGTGGCACTATCTGGTGAGAAGCAGGGAGCATTCTCCTGAGTTCCAGGGCAACCTTCTTCTTCCAACCAACACCACCAAAAAATAAATTAATTGGTCATTGTTGTTTGTGGGTTCCTGCTCTGTGCAAAATGGCTGCCATAGTTCCCTACATTACAGTCACCTCACTTATACAGGAAACAGTTTTAAGTCACTACTAGAGATGTCTTCCTTCCTTTACTGCTACGTGACTCTTCATTGCTAAGTTATTACAGAAAGAGAACTATTCACCTTTTCCTTATGCAAAATGTTGCTGATCAAGCTGTTATTTCTTATGATGCTTTGTGTTGGTCCTCTAAGCATATCCACTGTCTCCTCCGTCACTAGCAACCTGTAAATATAAAAACTGTTACAACCTACCCAGTCTTCTGACCATCATCTGTTGAAAATGGAAGTACAATACGCTGAATAGCCTTGTAATTACAGACATTCACCAGCTTTAATGAGCTGTATTATACCATGAAGAAAAATAACAATATGAATCTTGGCACAATGTATATGTTATAAAATGCTCTGAAGTAGGGTGATTTTCCCTAATTTTGTATAGATTTGGGTTAAATATATACTGAACAGCAATATATATATATATATATATCTGTCAAATGTTATCTGATATCACTCCTGTAAAGCCTGTTGGGATATTTTTCTATGTTAAAGGTACAATATAAATGCAAGTTCTTGTTGTCATAGAAATGTTTTTCGATGTGGTTTTATAATAATGGTAAAAATAGCCAGGAATTAATTGCAATACATTTAATTTTATTTTGCAAAAAAAGCCTGACTAAATTCCAGCTAATTATTTTGCACAAAAATGAATATCTCTGGAATAGTTTAATAGCCATCAAGAGATAGCTTTTAAGTACATTAGTTTTGCATCCATTTCCCTTGTAGAGATTGGTACAGTATGAGGAGGAGGGGTTATATAAAAGGTGGCGAGAAGAAAACATAAACTTATCCAAGTTCTTCCAGGCTCTTAATGATATTGCTATACCTCATGCCATTTATCGCACTGTTTCAGTAGATCATAAACTACAATCTTGAAAGCTCAGTGAGTTTATTTTTTAAAATTTTGTTTATTGGGGTGTGGGCGTCGCTGACAGGGCCAGCATTTATTGCCCATCCCTTATTGCCCTTGAGAAGGTGGTGGTGAGCCGCCTTCTTGAACCGCTGCAGTCAGTGTGGTGAAGGTACTCCCACAGTCTTATTAGGGAGGGAGTTCCAGGATATTGATCCAGCGACGATGAAGGATCGGCAATATACTTCTAACATGGGATTGGGGGCAAGGTATTGACTTGGATAGAGAACTGGTTGGCGGACAGAAGGCAGAGAGTTGGAATAAACGGGTGCTAGGGTTTGGATGATCAGCCATGATCTCGTTGAATGGCAGAGCAGGCTCGAAGGGCCGAATGGCCTACTCCTGCTCCTATCTTCTATGTTTCTATGTTTTCCGAGTGGCAGGCAGTGACTAGTGGGGTACCGCAAGGATCGGTCCTAGGACCCCAGCTGTTCACAATATATATTAATGATCTGGACGAGGGAATTGGATGTAATATCTCCAAATTTGCAGACGACACAAAGCTGGGTGGGAGGGTAAGCTGTGAGGAGGATGTCGAGAAACTCCAGTACGATTTGGACAGATTGGGTGATTGAGCAGAAACATGGCAAATGCACTATAATGTGGATAAATGTGAGGTTATCCACTTTGGTGGCAAAAACAGGAAGGCAGATTATTATTTGAAAGGCAATAGATTGGGAGAAGGGGAAGTGCAGAGAGACCTGGGTATTCTTGTGCACCAGTCGCTGAAGGTAAGCATGCAGGTGCAGCAGGCGGTTAAGAAGGCAAATGGTATGTTGGCCTTCGTAGCAAGAGGGTTCGAGTACAGGAACAAGGATGTCTTGCTACAGTTGTACAGGGCCTTGGTGAGACCGCACCTTGAGTATTGTGTGCAGTTTTGGTCACCTTACCTGAGGAAGGACGTTCTTGCCATGGAGGGAGTGCAGCGAAGATTCACCAGGCTGATACCTGAGATGGCAGGAATGACGTATGAGGAGAGATTGTGTCGATTGGGCTTATACTCACTGGAGTTTAGAAGATTGAGAGGGGATCTCATCGAAACCTATAAAATTCTGTCAGGCCTGGACAGACTAGATGCAGGGAGGATGTTTCTGATGGCCGGGGAGTCCAGAACCAGGGGTCATAGTCTAAGGATAAGGGGTAAGCCATTTAGGACTGAAATGAGGAGGAATTTCTTCCTGTGGTGAACCTGTGGAATTCTCTGCCACAGAGGCCGGTGGAGGCCAGTTCATTAAATATATTCAAAAAGGAGTTGGATATATTTCTTAAGGCTAAAGGGATCAAGGGATATGGGGTGAAGGCAGGGACAGGGTACTGAATTTGGATGATCAGCCATGATCTCATTGAATGGCGGAGCAGGCTCGAAGGGCCGAATGGCCTACTCCTGCTCCTATCTTCTATGTTTCTATGTCAGGATGGTGTGTGACTTGGAGGGGAACATGACGGTGGTGGTGTTCCCATGTGCCTGCTGCCCATGTCCTTCTAGGTGGAAGAGGTCGTGGGTTTGGGAGGTGCTGCCGAAGAAGCCTTGGCGAGTTGCTGCAGTGCATTTTGTAGATGGTACACACTGCAGCCACGGTACGCCAGTGGTGGAGGGAGTGAATGTTTAAGGTGGTGGATGGGGTGCCAATCAAGCGGGCTGCTTTGTCCTGGCTGGTGTCGAGCTTCTTGAGTGTTGTTGGAGCTGCACTCATCCAGGCAAGTGGAGAGTATTCCATCACACTCCTTACTTGTGCCTTGTAGATGGTGGAAAGGCTTTGGGGAGTCAGGAGGTGAGACACTCGCCGCAGATTACCTAACCTCTGACCTGCTCTTGTTGCCACAGTATTTATGTGGCTGGTCCAGTTAAGTTTCTGGTTAATGGTGACCCCCAGGATGTTGATAGTGGGGGTTTCGGCGATGGTAATGCCATTGAATGTCAAGGGGAAGTGGTTAGACTCTCGCTTGTTGGTGACAGTCATGACCTGGCACTTCTGTGGCACGAATGTTACCTGCCACTTATTAGCCCGAGCCTGAACATCGTCCAGGTCTTGTTGCATGCGGGCATGGACTGCTTCATTATGAGGAGGTGTGAATGGCACTGAAAACTGTGCAGTCATCAGTGAACATCCCCATTTCTGACCTTATGTTGGAGGGAAGGTCATTGATGAAGCAGCTGAAGATGGTTGGGCCTAGGACACTGCCCTGAGGAACTCCTGCAGCAATGTGCTGGGGTTGTGAATGATTGACCTTCAATCACCACAACCATCTTCCTTTGTGCTAGGTATGACCCCAGCCAGTGGAGAGTTCCCCCCCCCTCCGATTCCCATTAACTTCAGTTTTACTAGGGCTCCTTGATGCCAGACTCGGTCAAATGCTGCCTTGATGTCAAGGGCAGTCACTCTCACCTCACCTCTGGAATTCAGCTCCAGTGAGTAGGTGAGCTAACAGATCAAAAATGCCCCAGACTTGATCCTTGATCTGCACTTGAGTTAGCCTACCTCAAAATAGGGAGGAGGCAGCAAGAGAGGTGCTATCATTAGTCTCAGCACCCTCTAGATAGTGATAGGAAAATTGGCTAGGGTGTCAGGTCATTGGATAGAGACAGGATAGGGGGTCAGCTGTGGTGCCCCCACAGACTACCCAGACTCACAGATAAGCTTCATGCATGAGCAATGGTCACTTGGACAAGGTACCACAGGCATCAGATGCTCGTTAAACCGTACATCAGAAAAGAGACAATTCCTTCAGGAAATTATGAGAAAACCAGCGAGAAAATCATTATTCTTCAGGAAAAAATGGCCATTGTTTTCGTGGCCCCCCCCCCCCCGACAAACTGTTCCCTTGCCAACGATTCCACTGCCCACCTACTGTCTCAGATTGTTTGCAACTTCAGTGTCCTATTTGACTCTGAGTTGAGCTTCCGACCTCCTCCATTCTCCTTCACATCTCCGTCTTACATCACCCATCTCTGCCCCTGGCTCAGCCCATCTTTTACTAAAAGCCTCATCCATGCTGTTGTCACCTCCACAGTTGACTATACAATGTTTTCCTGGCCGGCCTCCCATCCTCAATCCTGCATAAACTTCAGCTCATCCAAAACTCTGCTGCTTGTATCCTATCCTGCACCAGGTCCCGCTCATCCATCTCCTCTGTGCTCGTTGACCTACATTGGCTCCCGGTCTCGCAAGGCCTCCAATTTAAAATTCTCGTCCTTGTGTTCAAATCCCTTTATGGATTCGTCCCTATGCTCTGTAACCTCCTCCAGCCGTACAACCCTTGAGCATCCCCCACTTCCTTCAACCACCATTGGCAGCTGTGCCTTCAGCTGTCTAGGACCTAAATTCTGGAATTCCCTCCCTAAACCTCTCTCTCCTCCTTTAAGACTCTCCTTTAAAACCTAACTATTCCATCAAGCTTTTAATCACCCCTCTTAATATCTCCTTTGGCTTGATATATATTTTGGTGTGATTGATTACGCTTCTGCGAAGCCCCATAGGATATTTTTCCACATCAAAGGCACTATATAAACGCAAGCTATTGTTGCTTTTGTCAATTCCCCTGTCTCCTGTCCTGCACGCTGTCTATGGTCTGGACACTCCCCTGGATTCCTAATGAAACTCATTCAGTTCACAGCCAGAAGACCCATCTTTGGTACAACAGATTAAAAAAATACCCCCGGTGGGCTGCAGTTCAAGTATTTATGTCACATATCTCTCTCTCTGAGAAAATCTGTGGCCTCTGGCATCAAATTTCAGATGTAGGAGTGTTAAAGGAAGATCGTCTGAATGATCGAGTGAATGTTTTCCTTAATGCACACGTTATGATTATTCCGTCAAAACTTCATTTAATCGCATTGATTCTCTTTCACATATTGGAACTGAATGACTCTGTAAAATACTTTAGTTTATGCTAACCTCCAAATAGTAAGTTTATGCATGTACTTTTTGTAAATCATCTACAGATGAATTAATATTTCTAAATTTATATTTATGCATTCAAGTGCCTCATTTTCAGCACAAAATAAATCTGCCCTTGGTTAATGTTTGATGAAGTGTTACTCATTTCAAGTAACAATCATTCAATTTGGGGTTTTTTCCACAGGGAGTCTAATTTGGCTTTGCTCGGGTCAGTGCCCAACTTTGGATTTGGGCTGCCTGTAGACTACAACTGTAGCATTGGTGCAAAGCAAAACCACGAAGGGCATGACCCCTTAAAAGAAAGGTGATCTCTTTAATCAATCAACACAGCTCACAGACGATGAGGGGGTTCAAATGGGTTGTGTGACCTGATCACAAATGTTACCCCTCTGGTCTCTCCTGGTGCAAGCTCTGCAGGTGATAACTCCCAACCTCAGCAATTGAAATATTTTTTTAAAAATTAGATACTTAGAAACAATTCAAATAAAAACCTTAAAAACAATCAAAACTAAACTAAAAGACTTGCATTTATATAGCAAAGCGCTTTACAGCCAATGAAGTACTTTTTGAAGTGTAGTCACTGTTGTAATGTAGGAAACACGGCAGCCAATTTGTGCACAGCAAGCCTCCACAAACAGCATTGTGATAATGACCAGATAATCTGTTAATGTTGATTGAGGGATAAATATTGGCCAGGACACCAGGGATAACTCCCCTACTCTTCTTCGAAATAGTGCCATGGGATCTTTTACATTCACCTGAGAGCAGAAGGGGCCTCGGTTTAACGTCTCATCCAAAAGACGGGACCCCCGACAGTGCAGCACTCCCTCGATACTGCACTGGAGTGTCAGCTTAGATTTTTTGCTCAAGTCTCTGGAGTGGGACTTGAATCCACAACCTTCTGACTCAGAGGCGAGAGTGCTGCCCACTGAGCCACAGCGGACAGAAGAAATGTCAGTGGAATGCCTATAGGTATTGTGTGCTATATCACTGAATACTATTTTGTAGTAGGAAGGGAGAAAAAAAAAGCCAATCACAATAAATCTGTAATAATGATCCTTTAGATCTAAAGCAAATGATGAGCTGGCTGACTAGTAAAAATAACAAAAAGTTGGGGTATCCGTGTGTGAAAGAGCCGAGCAGCAAATTCAAAAATCTAATTGTGAAACTGTGAGCCAAAAATAAAGATTTGAATGTTTTTACTGTCCAGGTCTCTGGAGTGGGACTATGAACCAACAACCTTGTGTGCTGCCCACTGAGCCACTGGCTGGCACCTAAACAGGGGAGACAACACCCATTACCATCTCCTTTTGCCTTGAATATCTCTTAACCTCTCCTGCCTTCTATCCTATCACAGACCTTCCCTTTTGTTCTTTCATCCCCTCCTTCCTTTACTCCTACATTTGCTTAAAAATCTGTTCCATTTCCTGCTTTTTTTTCTAGTTCTGACGAAAGGTCATCGATCTGAAACGTTAACTCTTGTTTCTCTCTTCGCAGATGCTGCCTGACCTGCTGAGTATCTCCAGCATTTTCTGTTTTTTATTTGAGACAACACAGCAACTAGGGGTCTGGCATCGAGAACATGCTGACCCCAAGGGTCAACTGGTCCCCCAGCCGCTGAGTATTTCCAGCATTTGTGCGTTATATTTTAATCCTCACTTACTGGCATGGTAGCTTCTTCTCACTTACTCGCACTCTACAAATCAATGCCAGGCCCGGCCGTTGTTGTTGTCGCTGTTGCTGCCTCCACTCTGGCCTCGGAGGGGAGCCGCAGTGTGACGCCGCTTTCAGGGTGGGACACACACGGGGCGGATCCTTCGCCCACCCCCCTGCGCGCCCCCACCGGACCCTGACAAGAAGTGCACACACTGAACTAACCCTCCGCAAAATGGCGTCGGCCTGCCGGGTTCCTCAACGTTAAGGTAGTTTATGTGCTTTATTTATTTTTTAATGACTTTCGGTGCAACGTCTTTATTTCTTTGTTGAAGTATTGGCGTAAAATGTGAAAGTTGCACGTACGCGAATTCCGGAGTCGGGGCGGGGGAGGAGAGACGTCGCGCCTATTCCGGCCGGCGTGTGACGCCACTTCCGGCGGGGTGGGTGGTTGGGGGGAAAAGACCCCCCTCCTCTAAAACCACCGGGAAAGAAGCGGACCGAGCGGGTAAAGAAGCCCCGCACCGTCCCGGGAAGGGAGAGCGGGGCCCGCTGTCGGCGCCCGGGAGGTGAGCTCGGACTGCGCGGAGTGTTTTTGTCACTGAGCTGCTTCAGCGGCCAGTGTTACCGGCTCTAACTTGGGGTTTGCACCTCGCTGCTTGACTGGGCTCTGGGAATGGTTGGCAGCCCGGGATCTGGGAATGGCTGGCAGCCTGGGCTCTGGTGGGAATGGCTGGCAGCCTGGGATTTGGTGAGAATGGCTGGCAGCCTGGGATCTGGTGGGAATGGCTGGCAGCCTGAGCTCTGGGAATGGCTGGCAGCCTGGGCTCTGGTGGGAATGGCTGGCAGCCTGTGATCTGGGAATGATTGGCAGCCTGGGATTTGGGAATAGCTGGCAGCCTGGGATCAGGGAATGGCTGGCAGCCTGGGATTTGGGAATGGCTGGCAGCCTTGGCTCTGGTGGGAATGGCTGGCAGCCTTGGCTCTGGTGGGAATGGCTGGCAGCCTTGGCTCTGGTGGGAATGGCTGGCAACCTGGGCTCTGGGAATGGCTGACAGCCTGGGATCCGCGAATGGCTGGCAGCCTGGGATCCGGGAATGGCTGGCAGCCTGGGATTTGGGAATGGCTGGCAGCCTTGGCTCTGGTGGGAATGGCTGGCAGCCTTGGCTCTGGTGGGAATGGCTGGCAACCTGGGCTCTGGGAATGGCTGACAGCCTGGGATCCGCGAATGGCTGGCAGCCTGGGATCCGCGAATGGCTGGCAGCCTGGGATCCGCGAATGGCTGGCAGCCTGGGCTCTGGTGGGAATGGCTGGCAGCCTGGGCTCTGGTGGGAATGGCTGGCAGCCTGGGATGTGGTGGGAATGGCTGGCAGCTTGGGCTCTGGTGGGAATGGCTGGCAGCCTGGGCTCTGGTGGGAATGGCTGGCAGCCTGGGATGTGGTGGGAATGGCTGGCAGCTTGGGCTCTGGTGGGAATGGCTGGCAGCCTGGGCTCTGGTGGGAATGGCTGGCAGCCTGGGCTCTGGTGGGAATGGCTGGCAGCCTGGGCTCTGGTGGGAATGGCTGGCAGCCTGGGCTCTGGTGGGAATGGCTGGCAGCCTGGGCTCTGGTGGGAATGGCTGGCAGCCTGGGCTCTGGTGGGAATGGCTGGCAGCCTGGGCTCTGGTGGGAATGGCTGGCAGCCTGGGCTCTGGTGGGAATGGCTGGCAGCCTGGGCTCTGGTGGGAATGGCTGGCAGCCTGGGCTCTGGTGGGAATTGCTGGCAGCCTGGGCTCTGGTGGGAATGGCTGGCAGCCTGGGCTCTGGGAATGGCTGGCAGCCTGGCATTTGGTTGTAATGGCTGGCAGCCTGAGCTCTGGGAATGGCTGGCAGCCTGGCATTTGGTTGTAATGGCTGGCAGCCTGAGCTCTGGGTATGGCTGGTAGCTTGGGCTCTGGTGGGAATGGCTGGTAGCTTGGACTCTGGTGGGAATGGCTGGCAGCCTGGGATCTGGGAATGATTAGCAGCCTGGGAATGGCTGGCAGCCTTGGCTCTGGTGGGAATAGATGGCAGTCTCGACTCTTGGAATGGCTGGCAGACTGGGATCTGGTGGGAATGGCTGGCAGACTGGGATCTGGTGGGAATGGCTGGCAGCCTGGGATCTGGAGGGAATGGCTGGCAGCCTGGGCTCTGCTGGGAATGGCTGGCAGCCTGCGATCTGCTGGGAATGGCTGGCAGTCTGAGCTCGGGTGGGAATGGCTGGCCGGTGGGAATGGCTGGCAGCCGGGTCTGCCGGTGGCGGTGGGTTGGCAGCCGGTCTGCCGATTGGTGGTGGGCTCACAACTGGGGCTCTCGTGGCAGCAGACTGTTGGCTACGTCACTGGTATTATCAGACAACAGCCCAGACTTCAGTGCCTGTTTGGCTAAGAACCAAGTTGCTGATGTCCATGAGCTAACAGCTGGGGATTCGGTATCCGTTGTCTGGTGATCAGGTGGCTGTGGACTGGATTTGCGGTATTGATTGTAGCTGGTCGGCTCTGTGTCATTGATGACTCAGAGGTGACATAGGATTGTGATAATTAGAGGCTGGTGTGTGGAGATCAGTGGCAGTGGGGTGATGTCGAATCCGCCATGGTTGGGGCATCTGAAATGGGATATCTAGTACGATAGCAAAATGCTGCGGATGCTGGAAATCCGCAATAACAACAGAAAACGCTGGAAAAACTCAGCAGTTTTTCTGGAGGCCCCCAAACTTGCTTTTTAATCTGTTTCATTTCCTGCTTTTTTCTCAGTTCTGACGAAGGGTTTCGACCTGAAACGTTGACTCTGTTTCTCTCTCCACGGATGTTGCCTGGCCTGCTGAGTTTTTCCAGCATTTTCTGTTGTTATTTGGGATATCTAGTAGTTGGTTATTCATTAGGTTTTTATAAGCTGAGTTATCATACTTTTATTCTTTTAGACAAATTATCATGTATCCAGAGATGGTGGTTGATCAGATTTAATAATGTGTGGAATTTGGAAAGTTTTGAGTGTGGCAACAGAAAGACAGGTAGGTAATTGTATTATCTGATGTGGTGATCCCTAGTCTGTACTGAGTTACTTAGTCGCAGTGAGGTAGCAGTGTACGCAATACTTTGTAATATCCTGGGCTAGGGAGTAGAAAATGGCCAGGTATCTCACTGCTGTCCAGCAATCCCTGTTGCAAGTGCTTGCATCTATTGCCATGTGGTGAGAGCAAGTACAAGATCAAGCTCAACTGTAATTGCTCCCATGATCGATTTCATCTTCAGGTTCATTCCAAGTCGGCCTGTCATTCAGTGATGGGTTGCGATCCTCCATTGCTACTCCCCACCGGCGCACTTTATTTCTTCAGCTGAAGTGTGGATGGGCTGCGAGCATTGCCACAAGCAAGAGGGTATTTAGCAAGGCTGGAATGTTCATCTCCATATTGGCAGGTTTCATCAACAAGAAGCTGCCCGGTGACTCCGCTGAGAATTGATGGAACTCGTGTTCATGAGCTGACCGCTGGGCAGTCGGTGTCCATAGTCTGGCGGCCAGGGCATTGGTGACTGTGGACTGACTGTGGGGTGTTGGCTGGCTCAGGGTCACTGACTGTGTGTGGGGTTGCGGTGCAGGCAAGTTCAATCATCTGGAAGCTGGGTTCAAACTCTGGCGTCCTCGTGCTGTAACTTGAATTACTAGGTCATTTTTGATGGTTTCTTGTTTTTTGTCAAAAAGTCAACATGATATTCTTAAGAGAAAATTAAGTGGTAATTTCTCTCACTTTTTTGTATTTTTATTTAAAGGAATTAAAAGTCCTTTACAAATAAATACCGAAATGGGTAAGTTCATTTTCATGATAGCAAAGGACACCCTCAAAGCCTCCTTGAAAAAGTGTAACATCCCCACCGACATCTGGGAATCCCTGGCCCAAGACCGCACAAAGTGTTGGAGAAGCATCTGGGAAGGCGCCGAACACCTCGAGTCTCTTCGCCGGGAGCAAGCGGAAGCCAAGCGCAGGCAGCGCAAGGAGCGCACGTCAACCCAAGCACCCCACCCACCCGCCCCTTCAACCACCGTCTGCCCCACCTGTGACAGAGACTGTAGGTCCCGCATTGGACTCATCAGTCACCTGCAAACTCATTTTTAATGTGGAAGCAAGTCATCCTCGGTTCCGAGGGACTGCCTAAGAAGAAGAATGCTGGAAATCCGAAATAACAACAGAAAATGCTGGAAAAGCTCAGCAGGCCAGGCAACATCCGTGGAGAGAGAAATAGAGTCAATGTTTCGGGTCGAAACCCTTCGTCAGAACTGAGAGAAAAGGCAGGAAATGAAACAAAAGGCAGTTTGGGGGCTGGGAAATGGGGGAGGGGATGAAAGAAGAGACAAGAGATATTCAAGGTGAGACGAGATAGTAATAGGACAGGTAAAGAAACAGACAAAGGCTCTACATGAAGTGTGAAATGCGCTGGCAGAGTGAGAGACAGCTGCCATGTGGGAGAGAGGAAAAAAAAAGGAAAAGTCACAAATCAAAAGTGTGGATAAAAAATATAATAGGGGCCGAGGTTATGATCTGAAGTTGTTGAACTCGATATTGAGTTCGGAAGGCTGTAAAGTGCCTAATCGGAAGATGAGGTGCTGTTCCTCGAGTTTACGGTGAGCTTCCGTGGAACAATGCAAGAGGCCAAGGACGGTGAGGTCTGAGTGGGAATGGAACGGTGAATTAAAATGACAGGCGACCGGAAGCTCGGGGTCACCCTTACGGACTGAACGGAGGTGTTCCGCAAAGCGGTCACCCAGTCTGCGTTTGGTCTCCCCAATGTAGAGGAGACCACATCGTGAGCAGCGAATGCAGTATACTAGATTGCAAGAAGTACAAGTAAATCGCTGTTTCACCTGGAAGGGGTGTTTGGAGCCCTGGACAGTGGCCAGTTCATTTTCATACTCTCTTTGCACCCTAACCTTGCAGTAGTAATAATAGCCTTGCCGTGTCTCCCACCTGCTATTAGTTTGCGTGGCCACTGAAACCACTCCGCTTACCGTGTGCTGGTCCTTTTGCTTAGAAATGCTGATGAGTTTTTCTTGCTGCAGTTATTGCTCTGGTGGACCCATGTATGATTTTTTTTGCAGCATATTTGAATTATAATGCGCTCTTTATCAGTGGGGGAAAAAAAATCTACAAATGGAGGGGGCGGAGGGTGCCGTGTAAGGTTGCAATTTTAGTCAAGCAAAATGGTGGTTGTGTGAAATGTTCCTGCTACAGTGGGACCCATATACTCTGCCATGATTGGTGGATAATTGAAATTGGCAGGTCATTTGGATTCTACACATTTTAGTCTGGCATATGGTACAGCAATACCCTCGGCACAAGCAACGAAAGAAACATTTTTGCATTTTTATGCACCAACAAAGATGAAGTACAAATGACAAAAGGAAGTTGTGCAGTTATTCAATACCTCTGGCATCGCTTTTTTCTGTGAACAATGGCGGATCCACGGTATGCCCACTTAAATTAAGGAAAGCACAAAGCTTGTACGCTTGGGTTATAGACTTGTGTCCTTCGGAGCTTGCATTGTGTCAAAGGAGTGTACTTTGAGGTAGGGTGAAGTACTATTGGTTACAAGTCTGTTACTAGTTGCAGCAATTTGAGGTGACGAATGAAGTCTTGGCTAAAATTATATTTTTTCTTTTCGTGTATTAGAACCAATTTGCTACATAAGCTGAATGAGGGCGCTGGCATATCAGTATTGTATTTTTCATGCCAATATATACGGTCAACAAACTTGTTTATAAGAGTAAAATATTTTTAAACTCATCTAAAATTTCCATTTGGTTGTGGCTGCAGACATCATGGAAGCTGCAGTGCCTGTATTGTGCAAGAGATCCGAGAACAATAAGTTCAAGGCAAAGTTCACCGACAAACTTAAAAATGTCCCTGTTCTAAATTAAAAGGCAAAAATCTTGCTGTGTATTGGGATTAAGACACTGGAGAAATTGTGGAGATTGGAGCCGACTGGCAGTCACACTGTCTGATATGAAAGGAAGTTCCATTGAAAACTTCTCATCAGCATGATAGACTCTTCCTATTGTATTGCAGTCCATTGCCAAGATTTGTGCTTGCAATTGTTCTAAGGAGATGTGTGTTGTGAATCTGACGACAAACTCGGAGATCAAGGTCTAATGGCATTTGAGGCGTAGCAACTACCCATCCTGTTCTTTTTCTTTGTTTTCAGTTTTTAGTTATATTAAATTCAGCAGTAAGTTTTTTTTAAGAAGATTTTGACTTGCTGGCAAGCTCTTCTGGATTCTTCAAAAACAATTCTGAAGGATGTTCCCGATGGCGGGGGAGTCCGGAACCAGGGGTCACAGTCTAAGGATAAGGGGTACGCCATTTAGGACAGAGATGAGGAGGAATTTCTTCACCCAGAGAGTGGTGAACCTGTGGAATTCTCTACCACAGAAGGCAGTGGAGGCCAATTCATTAAATATATTCAAGAAGGAGTTGGATATATTTCTTAAGGCTAAAGGGATCAAGGGGTATGGGGAGAAGGCAGGGACAGGGTACTGAAATTGGATGATCAGCCATGATCTCATTGAATGGCGGAGCAGGCTTGAGGGGCCGAATGGCCTACTCCTGCTCCTATCTTCTATGTTTCTATGTTTTAGTTTGGCGTAATGTTCTTTTTTCTCCCTGTGCACTCGAGGTCCTTTCAGCCCGGGCCGTTGTTGCAGTAGAGGGCAGGCGGGTAATCTGGTTTTGGTACTCTGCTATGGTTGCTGCCCCGTAACCGGAGAGTCCTCTGGTAAAACATGCCCTTTGCTTCTTAACAATGGCTTGACACAAGTGTGTAGAGTTCACCGTGTGATGAGCGGTGGGGGGTGAATCTGTGTCCTCCTGCTCCGTGGAACAATCAGCTAATAGACCAATGAAGTGCACCACTGAGCCAACAGCAGCAATTTTCCTTTCAACAATACAATCCGACACACAGTGTAGTGATGGACGCTACCAGAGCAGCGACGAGGTGTATCCTGTCGTGATACGATGCTGGTTCACCGTAGTTCAGTACGTGATGAGTCCCCGGTTTCGGTCGTGTCCTTATGGTAGAGCGCTTTTCCTCCCCCCCCCCCCCCCATGAAAAAGGAGCAAATCTCAGTGAGAGTCAGCCCAGAAGGCAACTTAAAAGTAGCAGGGGCTTGGGAGCAGCTCACCAGCTTGGTTGAGCACGATGCAGACGTACCTGCGGAGGGAGAAGAGGGGCAAGGGAATATAGCTTAAAATGGGGACGTGGGAATCGTGAACTATTTAAAAGGAACTCGGTTAAACCCGGGAAAGTGGCTGTAAAGATGATAGGGATTGAAAAGCTGAAAAATTGCAGAGCAAAGTTTAAATTGGGCTCTGTTTAATGGCTTTTTAAGAAAAACAAGTATTGCCTAGTTAGAACTGCAATACTTCCCCCACCCCCCACCTCCCCTCTCATTTCTGTTTTTTATTTTGAGTTTTGTACATCCATTTTTTCCCATTTCAAAGCCGGTGAGCAGGCTGCGCGGGAGCTCCAGGGCGCTGCGCGGCCATGCAGCTTAAAGGGAACAGTACGGCTGACGGTCAATGTTTCCATGATTGAGAGCCCAGCCCCTGATTATAAACTCATCTCTGACACTGCACAGAAGAGTGTGTAAACAGAATGATGTTGATTATAAACCTTACTGACAATGTACCAGCATAAGAATGGTGTAGCTCCAGTGTTGTGTATTGGAATCCCTACCACTGTTGGCTATCCTTTCACAGAGTGTGGATTATTTAATCATTTTTTTGTTTTGGTCAGCCAGATATCTGACACATGCAGAAACACAGTACGCACTCGAGTGTTTTCGAACCAAGCTACTGAGAAATCCACACAGTCTGCTTTCTGATATCGAGTGTATCCCAATTACCCAATCCCAGAGAATTTAGGCAGAGGTTGGCTGGTAAGAACTGAGTCTTGGGAACTCCTTAAGTATGCGCAGGGATACTGTCTGAGATTAACCAGCTAAAGACACACAGTTTACCTGCGCAGAGCACATACGAGGTTGCTGCTGCTTATTCGGCCAGAACTACTCTACCCGTCAGGCCATTAGCTTGCAAGATATTTTGGAGCTGAGTGGGAAGAAGCCAAGCCTCTAGGACAGGCGCACCCTTCCAGGTTCCATTAATGAGCCAGGCTGGCTGTTTAATCAGCGGTACGCTCGAGTACCGCAGGCCTGCCGAAGCTCTCATCAAATTGCCAAATATGACTGGTTGACTCCCATTCCAGTGTTTCATTGCCAGGAGTGTCATACTAGAGCCATCTCAACCCCAAGGAGATTCTGCCTGCCTCTAGTTCCCCCACCCACCCGTCCTCGCCCCGCTCCTTCAGCAGCAACAACAACTTGTATTTATATAGCACCTTTTAACGTAGTAAAACTTCCCAAGATGCTTCACGGGGGTATTAAAAGACAAAAAATTTGACACCAAGCAACAGAAGGAGAAATTCGGGCAGGTGACCAAAAGCTCGGTCAAAGAGGCAGATTTTAAGGAGCGTCTTAAAGGAGGAAAGAGAGGTAGCGAGACAGTGAGGTTTAGGCAGGGAATTCCAGAGCTTAGGGGCCCAGGCAACAGAAGGCACGGCCGCCAATGGTTGAGCGATAGTGACTAGGTGATTGTAGTGTAGGTTTTCCCGTTGGTTGTATTTTAATGCCGGCTACCCCGTTCATTTAAGTGGGCTTACCACTAGCATTAAAATAATGCTGATTGAAAAATCTAGGCTCCTGTTTTGCCACTAGCAGCAAGGTCTGACGCAGCAGAGAGAACCTGGCGAAAGAGTGGCTAGAGGTGAGCTGAACTGTCTTGAGAACCATAGCACCTGCGAGAGGGCAGAGAGTGATCCTCCCTCTTAATTGTGTAATGTTGGAAACTGCTAATTATTAAATTAAGAGGATCAAACAACCTCTAGTAAAATGACTGGACTCTCCTGTTCTCGCTCTCTCGGATTGGTTACTTTACTATTCTGCAGTGGAAGTTACTACAGAGTAATCAGAGGTTTTTACTTTTTAAATGCGATGAGGGTGGTAGAGGCAGAAACCCTCTTCGCATTTAAAAAGTACTATGATATGCACCTTGAAGTATCATAACCTGCAAGGCTACAGACCAAGAGCCGGAAAGTGGGATTAGACCGGATAGCTCTTTTTTCGACCGGCACAGACATGATGGGCTGAATGGCCTCTTTCTGTGTTGTAAATTTCTATGATTCACCAAACAAGGCCAATAGAATGTTGAACTATTGTGGTAAACCACTAATCTGCCTGTACAGAACATGTCTGGGCATGCCTCAGCTGGCTCCGCCCCTGGCTCCACCCCTAAGCCCAGGTATAAAGGTGATTGACCTCCAGTCCCCCTGGCTTTAAGGATTGGTCTACCAGCAGAGGCATGCTCGTATTCTTTTGTTAATAAAAGCCTACTTGTTATAAGTTTAACTCTTAGTCTTCTGGAGTTATTGATGGCGCATCAACTATATAACCCAAACTGTGAATATGGTCAGAGGAAGTGCTGGTGATGCTGTATAGTGTTCAGGGCAGACTGCACCTTGAGTACTGTGTCCAGTTCTGGTCACTGAGATACAAGGAAGACATTATCCTGGAATCATAGAATGGTTACAGCACGGAAGAAGGCCAATCAGCCTGTCGAGCCCGTGCCGGCTCTCTGCAAGAGCACCTCACCTGGTCCCACTCCCCCGCTCTTTCCCTGTAGCCCTGCAAATAATTTTTCCATCACGTACTTATCCAACTCCCTTTTGAAAGCTGTGATTGAGTCTGCCTCCACCACCCTTCCAGGCAGTACATTCCAGATCCTAACCACTCTCTGAGTAAAAAAGTTTTTTCTTATGTCGCCTTTTGGTTCTTTTGCCAATCGCCATAAATCTGTAATAACAGAAAATGCTGGAAACACTCAGCAGGTCAGGCAGCATCTGTGGAGAGAGAAAGAGTTAACGTTTCAGGTCTGTGACCCTTCGTCAGAACTTTAAATCTGTCTCCTCCGGTTCTCGACCCTTCTGCCAATGGGAACAGTTTCTCTCTATCTAGACCCCTCATGATTTTGAACACCTCTATCAAATCTCCCCTCAATCCTCTCTGCTCTAAGGAGAACAACCCCAGCTTCTCCAATCTATCAACGTAACTGAAGTCCCTCATCCCTGGAATCATTCTCGTAAATCTTTTCTGCACCCTCTCTAAGGCCTTCACATCCTTCCTAAAGTGCGGTGCCCAGAATTGGACACAGTACACCAGTTGAGGCCGAGCCAGTGTTTTATACAGTCATCATAATTTCCACGCTTTTATACTCTGTACCTCTATTTATGAAGCCCAGGATTCCGTCAGCTTTTTTAACTCCTTTCTCAACTTGCCCTGCCCCCTTCAATGATTTGTGCACATATACCCCCAGGTCTCTCTGTTCATGCACCCACTTTAGGATTGTACCCTTTAGTTTATATTTCCTCTCCACATTCTTTCAACCAGAATGTATCACTTCACACTTTTCTGCATTAAATTTCATCTGCCATGTGTCCGCCCATTCCACCAGCCTGTCTATGTCCTCTTGAAGTCTATCACTATCCTCCTCACTGTTCACTATACTTACACGTTTTGTGTCATCTACAAATTTTGAAATTATGCTCTGTACACCCACATCCAAGTCATTAATGTATATCAAGAAAAGCAGTGGTCCTGGAACCGACCCCTGGGGAACACCACTGTATACCTTCCTCCAGTCCAAAAAACAATCATTCACCACTACACTCTCTTTCCTGTCATTGAGCCAATTTCGTATCCATGCTGCCACTGTCCCCTTTATTCCATGGGCTTCACCTTTGCTGGCAAGCCTATTATGTGGCACTTTGTCAAATGCCTTTTGGAAATCCATGTACACTACGTCAACCGCATTGCCCTCATCAACCCTCTGTTACCTCATCAAAAAACTTAATCAATTCGTTAAACACAATTTGCCTTTAACAAATCCGTGCTGACTTTCCTTAATTAATCCACACTTGTCCAAGTGACTGTCAATTTTGTCCTTGATTATTGTTTCGAAAAGCTTCCCCACTACCGAGGTTAAACTGACTGGCCTGTAGTTGCTGGGTTTATCTTTACACCCTTTTTTTGAAGAAGGGTGTAACATTTGCAATTCTCCAGTCCTCTGGCACCACCCCCCATATCTAAAGAGGATTGTAAGATTATGGCCAGTACCTCCGCGATTTCTTCCTTCACTTCCCTCCGCATCCTAGGATGCATCCCATCCGGTCCTGGTGACTTATCTATTTTAAGTACAGCCAGCCTTTCTGGTACCTCCTCTTTATCAATTCTTATCCCATCCAGTATCTCCTCTACCTCCTCCTTTACTATGTCTATGGCAGCATCATCTTCCCTGGTGAAGACAGATGCAAATTACTCATTTAGTACCTCAGCCTTACCCTCTGCCTCCATGCGTAGGTCTCCTTTTTGGTCCCTAATTGCCCCCCTTGCATTCTAGCACTGAAGGCAGTGCAGAGAGAAGCCACTCGGCTGAGCTCTAGTGTCAATGGTCTGAGTTTTAAGGAAGGACTGGGCAAACTTAGTCGTTTCATCCTGGACAGGAGGTTTTTGACAGAGAATATTACAGAAGAGTAGAGAATATTACAGAAGAGTATAATAGTTCTGGGAATGGAAAAAGTAAATTTGGAATGTTGCTGGAACTTTAGGTCTTTCTGGATTAAGATGGACCAAATGACCTTCCTCACGCTTGATTAGCTTGTACTATGCTTTGCAGAACTATTCAAGGGTGCACTGTGGCTTTATGGTAATTAAATAGTTACTTCCATAAATTGCTATTTTCTTTTTCATTTTCTCCCCATCCCTCCTCTCCTGAAAGTGTTGGTTTGTATAACTGGGGTACAACTCTGCAGGCAGGAATTGTGTTCTGGTATCTCACCCATGTAGCTGTTTGTGTGTAAATCTCAACAGTGATTGTTCAAGGTCGTTGCAACCAAGCCAGCTCCTGTCCTCAATAACGACAGGAAAAGCTGGAAAAACTCAGCAGGCCAGGCAGCATCGGTGGAGAGAGACCTGTCCTCACCTGTTGCACTTCTTGTAAGCGTCGCTGTGCAGCAATAACAATTGGATTTTCTCCTTCCTATCCCTGGGCTACTGTGGCCAATTTCAGTGCCCCTAAATGCTGCTCTAGCTGAGTGCTAACTTGGCACAGACTAGGACCTAAACCTAGAACCTCTCTGGTCTTTTAGCTCAGAGACTTTAACTCTGAGCCATTGGAACAGCTTTGGAAGAGCAAAACTAGAGGCCGTCAATGTAAGATAGTCACCAAGAAATCAAATAGGGAATTCGGAAGAAACTTCTTTACCCAGAGAGTGGTGAGAATGTGCAACTCGCTACCACAGGGAGTGGTTGAAGCGAATGGTATAGATGCATTTAAGGGGAGGCTAGACAAGTATATGAGGGAGAAGGGAAGAGGGTTATGCTGATAGAGTTAGATGAGGAAAGACTGGAGGAGGCTCGAGTGGAGCATAAACGCCGGCATGGACTGGTTGGGCCGAATGGCCTGTTTCTGTGCTATTATCCTATGTAAGGACTAAATTGTGAGTTTCAGTGAGATTTTTGCCCTTCCATTTTCTGGGAGGACAAGCATTAAAACAATGTCAGAGTTAGGGTTTTGGAGCTTGACTTGCAAGTTGAGTTCTGCTGATTTGGCTTTTATTCGGTTGATTTTCTATAGCATAGAAACATGCATTCTTACAATAAACTTTTGATATCAATTATTTTATGCACCAGTTCATTTTATTTTGGACGGGGTGGTTTGTCGGGTTTTGTAGAATTAAGTTGTAAATCTGGAACCCTGTATATAACGTGGGATTATTTTTTATTTCTCTTTTTTTTTTCCCCCCCCCCCCCCCCCCAAAAACCTGACGGCACCACCTTATTTGCATAATCTGTTGCTATCCCATCTAATTGTCTGGCTTTCAGTGAACTCTATTAATACCTGTAAAATGGAACAACATGGGTGAACTGAGTGGCCCATTTTTCATTTCTATATTTTCTGTCGTCTGAAACTCAGATTAAGTATCCAGGACAAAAGTTCATATAATCCAACAGTTTATGCAAATAACCGCTTTCACTTTCCAGTAAATCCAGGGGGTAAAGTGCACTTTATGACCTACAAACTGGAGGATGAGACATTTGTACTATTACAAGCAGTAGTTTGCTGTACAACTTAAAAATTGCAGGATATTAGTCGAACAGTGTGACTTTTATATATGGGTATTTAAGAACATAAGAAATAGGAGCAGCATTCGGCCCTTCGAGCCTGCTCCGCCATTCAGTGAGATCATGGCTGATCTTCTGCCTCAACTCCATTCACCGGCCCTATCGCCATATCCCTTGATGCCCTTACTAGTCAGAAATCTATCGACTTCTGTTTTGAATATACTCAATGACTGAGCCTCCACGGCCCTCTGGGGTAGAGAATTCCAAAGATTCGCTGCCCTCTGTGTGAAGAAATTTCTTCTCATCTCAGTCCTGAATGGCCTACCCTTTATCCTGAGGCTGTGGCCCCTGGTTCTAGACTCCCCAGCCAAGGGAAACATTCTCCCAGCATCCACCCTATCAAGCGCTGTAATGCTTCAATGAGATCCCCTCTCATTCTTCTGAATTCAAGAGAATACAGACCTAGTTTACTCAATCTCCTCTCATACGACAGTCGATCCCAGGAATCAATCTTGTGAACCTCTGTTGAACTCCCTCTATGACAAGTATATCCTTCCTTAGGTAAGGAGACCAAAATTGTACACAGTACTCCAGGTGTGGTCTCACCAAGGCCCTATATAATTGGAGTAAGACTTCTTTACTCCTGTACTCAAATCCTCTTGTAATGAAGGCCAGCATACCATTTGCCTTCCTAATGGCTTGCTGCACCTGCACATTCACTTTCAGTGACTAATGCACAAGGACACCCAGGTCCCTTTGAGCATCTGCATTCCTCAATCTTTCACCATTTAGGAAATACAGGAAACTTCGCGATATCCGGCACCGATGGGACCGGCGTGATGCTGATCTATGAAAACTTCCGGACAGACCAGCGCTAATGTTGACGGATACGGAGGTTTTCATCTCCGTATCTGACAACAAACACTGTTGCTTAGCAACAGCTTGTAAACAGTCGGCCCGTACCTTGGAAGCGTCTCTGTAGCTTAGCAACAGCTTCAGAGAGGCTTTCCAGAGACTGACTGTTGCTCGGAGAAGAAAAAAAAAGAAGAAAAACCTAACAAAACGGCTGCTGATTTCTGCCGTTAGATCGAGGTTTCCGGACATACAACCTCCGGATAAACCAACGTTTCCTGTACTCTGCCTTTCTGTTTTTTCTACCAAAGTGGATAACTTCACATTTATCTACATTATATTCCATCTGCCATGTTCTCGCCCACTCACTGAGCCTGTCGAGATCCCCTTGAAGCCTCTTCACATCCTCTTTGCAACTGACACTGCCACCTAGCTTTATACCATCAGCAAATTTGGAAATGTTACATTTAGTCCCCTCATCCAAATCGTTGATATAGATTGTGAATAGCTGGGGCCCAAGCACCGATCCTTGTACCCCACTAGTCATAGCCTGCCATCCTGAAAAAGACCCGTTTATTCCTACTCTTTGTTTTCTGTCTAATAAGCTAGTCACATATTCTAAATAAGGTAATGAGAGACCAAGTGTCAGTTTGACGTGTGCAATAAAACATCTTTGTGCATTTCAAATGGAAGATGGCAGGAAGAAACTGGTGTGGAAGCGTCCCTGTTTGTCGGTCTGTATTTCAAGTGTAAGCTGTTGAGCAGTATGGTCCTGACATTGTCTTCTACAGGTTCGCTTTTCCCAAGTAGGAAAAAAAAATTCTGGCATAAATTCTGAGGTGGCCAGGAGACGGGAGATACCTTGCTGTGAAGTACAGTATAAGGGCAGCTCCCGCTGTGTTCTGTTTGTATGGTATCACACCAGCTCTTTTGTGTACATGGGGATGAATTTCAGTAGTAGCAAAACTGTATTTTAGAATGGTTTGTATTGTTCTAAGATTGTATTTATATAAAAAAAAATAATAATCTGTTGCAGCACTTACTTTCAGCCATTTTTTAAAATATTCATTCATGGGATGTGGGCATTGCTGGCAAGGTCAGCATTTATTGCCCATCCCTGGTTGAGAAGGTGGTGGTGAGCCGCCGCCTTGAACCGCTGCAGTCCGTGTGGTGAAGGTACTTCCAACAGTGCTGTTAGGGAGGGAGTTCCTGGAACAGCGATATACTTCCAAGTCAGGATGGTGTGTGACTTGGAGGGGAACTTGGAGGTGGTGGTGTTCCCATGCGCCTGCTGCCCTTGTCCTTCTAGTGGGTAGAGGTCACAGGTTTGAGAGGTGCTGCCAAAGAAGCCTTAGCGAGTTGCTGCAGTGCATCTTGTAGATGAACATAAGAACATAAGTAGGAGGAGCAGGAGTAGGCCATTTGGCCCCTCGAGCCTGCTCCGCCATTTAATGAGATCATGGCTGATCTGATCTTGGACTCAGCTCCATTTCCCTGCCCGCTCCCCATAACCCATCACTCCCTTATTGTTCAAAAATCTGTCTATCTCCACCTTAAATATATTCAATGACCCAGCCTCCACAGCTCTCTGGGGCAGAGAATTCCACAGATTTACGACCCTCAGAGAAGAAATTCCTCCTCATCTCAGTTTTAAATGGGTGACCCCTAGTTCTAGATTCCCCATGAGGGGAAACATCTTCTCTGCAGTCACGGTACACCGGTGGTGAATGGAATGAATGTTTAAGGTGGTGGATGGGGTGCCAATCATGCGGGCTGCTTTGTCCTGGATGGTGTCGAGCTTCTTTAGTATTGTTGGAGCTGCACTCATGGACAAAGAGTAAAATGTTGGAGTGGAGAGAGTTGCTGATAGCTAGGGTTAGGGTGGAGTACAGGCTTCTATGGAGTCCCACTAATAATCCAGAGAAACTTTTACCAAGTACTTTACTATCTTCACGGTTAAGTCACTTAGCTTTCTGATTCATTCTGTCTCTAAAATTTCAGTGCCAGCAACTGCTCCTATGGCGCTGAGAGAGTACAAGGTGCCCAGAGTTGGTGGGGATCGAGCACAGAGGGCCGTCTGCCTAACACACAGAGCATCTGAGTACAGATAACAACCGGCAACACGGTGAGTGAGACAAAGGTGGAAATACTACACTGGGCAGAATATGAAAAAGGTTAAAACCTATAAACTAGCCTTGTGTATAATTAAATCATAATTGACTCTAAGAATCAATGTTGGAACGATTTGCGCATGGTGAGATTCTCCTATGAGAACTTCATTTTTCCCTCCGTTTAGCAGGATGTTCTTATAACATAGCTTTGGTGGGTTAACATGCATGTAATGGGAAACAAGTAGGACTTTAATAAAAAGTTCTTCTGAGCAACACGAGAACAGTGACTGCTTATGATGAAGATAAGAGGCAGTCAAGCAGTTTAGAGGAAATTCTAAACCACAAGTGCACAATTTGAATGGTTTTTGAAGTCAGCTGAGTTCTGTTCCTCTAACCTGCCTTTTGTGTGCTGCTTTGTGTAAATGTCTCCTAGAACACCGAAGCTGCCGACACCAGTAGTCGGACTTGACTCATTATACGTGGTACGGGCTGAGGGAGTACAAAAAATAATTAAGTTGGGAGCAAAAGGTACAGGCGCAATTGACTGAAGTTGCAGCATTAATTAGTATCCTGCAAAGACGTGATCGCTGTCTTCAGCTGTGTTACTGAATCAAGCTTCATATCAGATCTTCATTTTCAAGGCACAAGTGTCTGCTCGCCAGAACATTTGTTGGGCTGTTTTTGCTTAATAAGGTAAATTAGCCATCTTTAGATGCAAATTGCAAATAACTACACTGTCAGTGCAAGCGTTGCAAGTGATATCTGGAAAAGTCATAGTGAGTGTCTTCTCTAGTTTGTATGTGTGTCTGTGACTTTAAACCTGAGATGATGTCCCCAAGCGGTTTGGCTTTATGTTGTTCGTTCTACTATTAATGGAAGATGTCACGGACAAACTGTACTGTTAGACTTGGGTGGCCCAGTAATGCAGCAGCGCAGTAAGCTGTGGACTAGTAGCATGTTGGTTTTCCAGATATAGTAGTTTTTTTTCTTGCCACCTAGAGGAAGAAAAATTGGACAGCTGGTCTGTTGGTGTATTTCTTCCACAACTCTTGAGGACTAGGTCAAGAGGGAGTCAACAGCCGACACCCGAGAACAGATTATCTCTCGTATAAAAAGAGAAAACGCTGGAACTCAGAACTGACGACAGGCCATCGATCTGAAACGTTAACTCTGTTTCGCTCTCTGCACGGATGCTGCCGGACCACCTGAGTATTTCCTGCATTTTCTGTCTTTATTTCCGATTTCCAGCATCCGCACTATTTTGCTTTTGTAACATTACTTCTCTATCTTCAGTTGGGCAAGTAGCACAGTCGTACTGAACAAGATTGAAAGTGTGTGAGGGGGCAGAATGTTGAAAAACAGAAGGATGTGTTGTGCTCTGTATTGAGCTCTTTTAGCCATGTGCATTGAACCAAATTCCATTTAGGACTTTCAGAATTCAAGGTACAGTTTCTACCCATCAGGTTATTTGTATGGCTGTCTTTTCTTAATGAGGTCAATTAGCAATGTAAACATTTTAATTTTATTAATTGTTTCAGGCTCATAACTCCAGCTACATGTTGTATAGCACCAGCCTCAGTACAATAAATTTCTCATTGAAATAGAATTTTATCTTGCCATATTTGGGTCAGGACCAAAAGGGGATAGAACTGAGGACAGTGAGTGTGTGGCTTGGCTGTCATGTTATTATATACTTGGACTGGCCAGATGGACCGCAGTGGTCTTTTGCAGTTCTGTGCATTCCTATTATGGTGATTGTAGCATTGTCAGGTTACAAGAATCAGAAGATGTAAATTTACAGCTTGGAAATAAACTTGTACTGTTAATGTCATATGTATATGTGTGTGTGTGTGTTAAATATATTGTAGAAACATAGAAGATAGGAGCAGGAGTAGGCCATTAGGCCCCTCGAGCCTGTTCCGCCATTTAATGAGATCATGGCTGATCATCCAAATTCAGTACCCATATCCCTTGATCCCTTTAGCCTTAAGAAATATATCTAACTCCTTCTTGAATATATTTAATGAATTGGCCTCCACCGCCTTCTGTGGTAGAGAATTCCACCGGTTCACCACTCTCTGGGTGAAGAAATTCCTCCTCATCTCAGTCCTAAATGGCTTACCCCTTATCCTTGGACTGTGACCCCTGGTTCTGGACTCCCCTGCCATCGGGAACATCCTTCCTGCACCTAGTCTGTCTAGTCCTGTTAGAATTTTATAAGTTTCAATGAGATCCCCTCTCATTCTTCTAAACTCCAGCGAGTATAAGCCCAATCGACCCAATCTCTCCTCATACGTCATTACTGCCATCCCAGGTATCAGTCTGGTGAATCTTCGCTGTAACTGATCTTGTCAGTGATTTTCACTGTTACAAGCATTGTTTATATCAGAATTGCATATTTTGCACGTGAACTTGGCTGTTTGGTTATCACCAATGTTCCCTCGAATTTTTTTTTGTGCATAGTTCCTTTAAATTTGCTGCGCAGAATCTTTCAGCAGCAGCAGGTTAGTGGTCTGTGTGGGACTTCTCGATTGGTGTGCGGCCGTGTGCCCACACATCTTAGGGGGAACATTGGTTATCACTATACTTCTATGTAGTACAGTTTGAGTGCTAAGCTTGGTCACCCGTGGATGTCACATTCTTCACCTCCGTGTTTAATTTCCTATGCATTTTGGTCGTTTCACACCAATGTAGAGTGCAGGCTACATGGTGTTAAACCCATTTGGTAACTATTTATAAAACTACCGAAACAGAAGTTGGAGAAAACCATCAACACTGCCTTCTTAACCTGGAAAGCAGAGTAATCACTCCTGTAATAAAACATAGAAGATAGGAGCAGGAGTAGGCCATTCGGCCCCTCGAGCCTGCTCCGCCATTCAATGAGATCATGGCTGATCATCTAAACTCAGTACCCTGTCCCTGCCTTCTCCCCATATCCCTTGATCCCTTTAGCCTTAAGAAATATATCTAACTCCTTCTTGAATATATTTAATGAATTGGCCTCAACTGCCTTCTGTGGTACAGAATTCCACAGGTTCACCACTCTCTGGGTGAAGACATTTCTCATCTCCGTCCTAAATGGCTTACCCCTTATCCTTAGACTGTGACCCCTGGTTCTGGACTCCCCCGCCATCGGGAACATCCTTCCTGCATCTAGTCTGTCTAGTCCTGTTAGAATTTTATAAGTTTCAATGAGATCCCCTCTCATTCTTCTAAATTCCAGCGAGTATAAGCCCAATCGACCCAATCTCTCCTCATACGTCATTCCTGCCATCCCAGGTATCAGCCTGGTGAACCTTCTCCAGCACTACAACCACCCTTTTCCACCCTGCCTCCCCCAACCAAACTTCTGTTCCTTTGACTGGGGCCTCTTCTGGAACTCTTCTTCCTAAGCCCCACCTAGGCCCATGTGCTGGAATTCCCTGCCTAAACCACTCTGCCTCCCTATCCTCCTTGAAGATCCTCCTTAAAACCCACATTACTTTTTCTAATGTCTCCTTCTTTGGCTCGGCCTCCATTTCTTTTCTTTACGATTCTGTGAAGTACCTACCTTTGGGACATTCTTCTATGTTAAAGGTGCTATACAAGTGCAATTTGTTGTTGTTGTGATTTTGCAGCTCATTATCATATTGACCAAACAGGGGAGCCTACAAGTACATGTAGGAACCCTGAAGGAAGAAACACTCTGATGCGATGTGCTTCTTGAGGCAGGTCCTTTTTGCTGACAATACCACAAATACTCAACCTTTTACTAGATTGGAGAATTCAACTTGGCCCAGTAAGACTTGCCAGCAAAGTATCCGTGTCAGTCAAGGTTATGTTATTGATTACGTTCAAGTTGGTTGTCAAAACAGCCAATGGCTGAGGATGCTTCCTGCAGTAAATTTATGTAAAGTGATTACATGAATCAGCCATTCATGTGGAAATGACTTATGAAATAATACTGGGTGGCCTGCTGGTGGCACCGTCCAGGGAGAGTATAAATACTCGGGCATGGGCCCAGCTTGCTCAGGACATTCTTTTACAGGAACTAGTGAAGGACACAACTAGATCTCCATGTTGTATAACAGTTGATTAAAGCTTTGTTTAACGCTTAGACCAAGTGCCTAGTAGTTTTCTTACGTCAGTGATGTCAGTCGGCTTAGCCAGATCCATTGTTGAAGGATAAGGCTGCCTCCTCGTGGATGAGGTGTGCTTTTGACTAGTCTGTGTTACTTTGTGCACCTTTGTTGAACTGATGACCTCTCCTTGTAATAGAATGACCCCGTTGGCTCAGCCTGCACTTCAGGATCAGTGCCTTCTGCTAGTCTTGGCACAATCTCTAATGTAGGATCAGTGTGCTGTGTTTACCAGTTTTACTCTGCTCATGTTTCTCGGGGGTTCTCTGGACAGTTCTGCATGAAGTGATTTTTTTTTTAACAAGGCAATGTTTATCCCCATCTGGAGTAGTATGTGCAGTTTTGGTCACGATATTGCAGGAAGAACAACAAGGCATTGGAAAGGTGCAACTTCTGTCTAATAACTGGCATAAGGCATAAGACATTTAAGCTATGAGGGGAGACTACAGAAACTAACTTTGTTTACAGTAGAGGATAAGACTCAGAATGGACCTTTTTGAGGTATTTAAGATCTTTAAAGTCATCACCAACATGAACCCTAAGAAACCGTTTACCATGGTTCTAAGAATGAAGACGAGGGTATAGGAGGAAGCTCCGAAGAGGGAAGATGAATGGACAAATCAGATATAACTATTTCACACACAGGGTAATGTTTGGAATTGACTAGTGAGAGAATTAATTGAGGGATATGCCTAGTGATCTGTATTCTGTAGCCTGGTGGTCAATATCAACCATTTCTAAAACCATGTTGAATTTTGCCCCTAATACATGCTGAGCAGCCACTCAGACAGAAGTGACTCATCTGCCTTTTGAAGTGGCATCACCACAAGACAGTTAATATGTATTTTGGGATTCCGCAGACGAGCTGCTTTGGGTGCGCAAATTAAAGTGGCCACAAGCTGGCAGACTACCGGAATCCCATAAGGAAATATTTAAAATACACAGTCTTACAAGATTTGAAACAAGACAAATAAATCTCTGATCCATCACAATCGATATCACCCACAGCCGCCTCATTTGTTCAGCTCTTGGAGCAGCGTTCAGTCTTCCCATTTGCGCACTCGACCTCCCTCTTGGATCAGAAGTCACTCGCTTTATATCTCATCTTGTATCCTTCGAGTCGCCTCTGTGATCTTTTGGGCTATGGAATCTTGTCAGCTGGACACCTGATATAGTGAATCGCTTGCTCGTCAGCTGGTGTGAGGCATCTGGCTTCCCATAGGCTTGCCAGATCCATGCTACTTATGAGATTGCATAATGCTCGACTTCCTCAGCCATTTGATTCAGGATCGTGGTTTCCTCATTACCATACTCGTAAATCACCTAATAAGAAAATTCACAGCGAGATAAAGCCATCCCAATCCATTCAGAGCCCTTGTATGGACTTCCATCCCGTGCTACCTTTTGATTCTCTACTTTAGGGACATGAAGTTTCTTCCCTGAAAGAAGAAATCAAGCAATAGTATTAATACTTGTACTAGGAATATAGGCCCGGTACTTGCGGTCCTGATGAGGGCGAACTGGCAGCGTTCGCCGTCATTTCGCCTTTGAAACTGACTGCAACTTCAGGATTTATCGCATGCGCTGCCTGACACAGAAATCCTGACGTTGTGGTCTGTCATTCACTGCTCCTCCACAGGCTGCACTGTCGACCGCCCCCCCCAACCAAACAAAATGACGATCTGACAAAAACTTCCCCTTTTCCAAACAAACGTCGCTGTTCGAAACCTCATAAAAAGTTAGCCCCATACAAAATGAGGTGTGACTGGGTTTTTAACAGTGATCTGAGTTCTAACTCCTGATAAACAACCGTTCTGGCCATGAAAAGCTAATTTTATATTGGTGGGATGTCAAATTTCTCCATTTAAGTTAAAAATTCTTGGATTTAAAAGTTAATAAATGTTAATTTTTTAATAAATTAAATTAATTTAAAAAAAAAGTGTTTAGTGCTTTCTATTTCCTGGTTCCTTGTCTGTGAGAACTCTGCATTGTGATTGGCTGCGTAGACAGTGTGTTGACGTCAGCAGCTCGCACTATGGGATTCCCACTATACCACGTTGATTTCAACTGCACTTCGGAAAAGCCGAACCCCTCGCCACAGAGATTGAGATCTTCGGGGCCAGCAGCAAACGCCTTTGCTTCGCCGCTGACCGCAAATTATGGGCCATAATTTTGAATAGTTTCTAGATGATCCTTTAAAGCTAACTCATCAAAGGTCACTCCTCTAAGATAGTTTCCATATCTTTTTAATTTATTTTGTCAGTTCTCCACAGCTGCAATCATGAGCTCCATGTAATATTTTAAATTGTGCCTGGTGTGTTTCTGGCATGAGATCAAAAGCAGCAGGAACCACACTGCTCATTCGATCTACTTGTGAAATTGTGCCAGTCAAGAGCTTATCGCTTCCCCTCAGCCCAGGGGTAATGAGGCCAGCTATAATGTCCTCGTCTGAGCCTGCATCCTTTCAGCTTTATATGGGTCAGTACCACACCAGGTAATGCATTTGTCCACTTCTGTTCTATCCAGTGTAAACTTACACAGGCTTGAACATTCCCAATTGATAGAGTATTTCTCTGATGTAAAATAACACACTGTACCTGCTCAATAGAACACATCCACCCTATTCTATTGTACCTTGAGTTCAGTTTGACCACATTAAATCATCTTTGCAGTCTCGGTGAGTGCTGCAGTGCCAGTATTTTCATTGGAAGCCGAGTGGTTTGGCACATGCTGAAATTCAACAGCCAATCATAGCACTGTAATTTCAGTTAGTGACCCAGCTTATTGGTAAGGCCACATTTAGAAAGAAAGACAGACTTGCATTTATATAGCGCCTTTCATGACCACCAGATGTCCCAAAGCACTTTTACAGCCAATGAAGTGTTTTTTTGAAGTTTAGTCACTGTTGTAATGTAGGAAACGCGTCAGCCAATTTGTGCACAGCAAGCTCCCACAAACAGCAATGTGATAATGACCAGATAATCTGTTTCTTGTTATGTTGGTTGAGGGATAAATATTGGCCAGGACACCGGGGATAACTCCCCTGCTCTTCTAAATAGTGCCATGTGATCTTTTACATCCACCTGAGAGAGCAGACGGGGCCTCGGTTTAACATCTCATCCGAAAGACTGATTTAGAATATTGCGTGAAATGTTAGATACTCTACCTTTTTTAAAAGTATGCTAAAGATGAAAAGGAAGAAAGCGCTACATGCTGGAAATTTGAAACAACAGAAAACGCTAAGTACACAACTGGTCCGTCAGTATCTGTAAAGAGAAATGACAGACTAACATTGGGTGTGTTTTCTATTTTTATTAAAAGAACACTGATGCATTGGAGAATGTTCAGGGAATGACTTGTGATCAGAGCCCTAGGCTTTTCATGTATGAAAAGCAGGTTAGAGGTAACAGAATTCAGTTCTTTAAAATTATGGCACGGTGTTAATACTGTAGATGCAAACCAGTTATGTATGGACTGTGATGGGAAAGCTGATGGACAGTGTTATAAATCTCATCATTCATCAAGAAACTACTCGTGAAATAACGCTGGACGGCCAGCTGGTGGCGCCGTCCAAGGAGTATAAATACTCGGGCGTGGGCACAGCTTGCCCAGGGACATTTTGTAAGACAAGGAACTAGTGAAGTACAACTAGACCTCCATGTTCTGAAACAAGTTGATTAAATTGACGTAATAAAACTCACTACGCACTTGGTTTGAGCATAAAGCAAGGCTTTCATCAATGATGAGATTTTAAATAGGCGGTAGTACAGAATTAAAGGTTATGCAAGGGATCTTCTTAGGCAGTCCCTCGGAACCGAGGATGACTTGCTTCCACATTAAAAATGAGTTCTCCGGTGACTGATGAGTCCAATGCGGGACCTACAGTCTCTGTCACAGGTGGGGCAGACGGTGGTTGAAGGGGCGGGTGGGTGGGGTGCTTGGGTTGACGTGCGCTCCTTGCGCTGCCTGCGCTTGGCTTCCGCTTGCTCCCGGCGAAGAGACTCTAGGTGTTCGGCACCTTCCCGGATGCTTCTCCTCCACTTTGTGCGGTCTTGGGCCAGGGATTCCCAGATGTCGGTGGGGATGTTACACTTTTTCAAGGAGGCTTTGAGGGTGTCCTTGGCAAGGGATATGTACTTTATAGAACTAGGTGATTCTCTGCAAACATGATTCCTGTGCACTGTAGAAAATGCAAAACTATAAATCACTAGACTATAATAGTCATCTGCGAAAACGTAATTTGAATAGCGAGTGTTGTCTCTTTGGATTGATAGCCAGGAGAGTAATGTCACCAAGTTAATTTTTATGGCGGCTTAAATGGTGCTTGTCCTCCCTCTAAGTAATTACGTGGGTTGGGTAAAGTGTCGTCTTTTATTGGGCCAAATAGCTGTGATCTGCCAAGGGAATGGCCTTCAAAGGCTGAATAGTGCTTTCTCATTTCGTTTGCTTTGTTAAATGGCATAGCCATAAAAAAAGTGGCTCCTCACGACACTGTAATAGGGTGTGGCTGTTCTGTGTGCTAAACTATTCTTTATTATAGTGCATTAGCAATCAGTCAAGTTGAATGCAGAAATAATTTTTTTTTAAAAGCCTTGATGTGGTCGTCCACCTCTGGAGTTCATGCCCCACACCAAGACTGGAGTGCATAATTTAAGATAACTCTAGTGCAGTACAAAGGAAATTATGGCTCAGAATTTGAGATGAGAATAACGGTGAGGCGCCATGAACGAATAAAAATATGCAGAAATTGGCATCGGAGATACCCTGCTCCTCCACAGGGCGCACTGATAGACTCGGCATTGAAAGGACTGCAACGGCATGAACTTGCTGTACTTGCCCACTAGTTCCGCACTAGGAAGTGCTTTGGGACATCCTGTGGTCGTGAAAGATGCTACTTCAATGCAAGTCTTTCTTTTCTCCTCTTGGCCTGCTCTGCTCCAGTAGAAATAGTTCCAGTTACTCAAGTCTCTTGTCATAACTATAGTTTCCCATCTCTGGAAAATAATTACACCCCCAAAACTGCACACGCAGCTCTAACTGATCTAACCAATATTTCGTATAAATTCATCATTGCTTCTTTACTCTTGTACTTTGTCCCTATTTATAAAACCCCACATCCTATGGGCCTTTTTCATGGCTTTATCTATTTACACTCACACTTTCAGGTAATTGGAACCTGAACGTCGACCTTAAGGTTCATCCACACCCTTCAGTGTCTTCCCATTCCTCTTGTTTTGTTTTCTCTCAAAATATATCACCTCAACTTGCCCACGTTAAATTGCATCTGCCATCTGCACTAGCTTGTCTTATCTTTGTGTGGCTCAGCTACTTGCTGGATAAACTCTCTCAGCCATCAAAGGAGCAGGGTTCTCCCTGTTTAAGGAACAGTCATCGCCCACCACAGGTCAAGTTCCACAGTACAGTAGCTCTAACTTTGTGACCATCGTGCCCTTGTAAATTGGCCCTACTGTTTTCTGTGAATCAGCCTGTCCCTAATTCTGTAATAATTAAAAGCTGCAAAACCGCTTGGGACTACAATGGATGTAACTGAATCGAGAATGCAGCAAGACTGGACATTTCCTCCCCCTCCTACCCTGAACACCTCTCTTAATGCAGTTAGTCATGTTCAGGCTTTCACTTACTAAATGGGTCAGAGTTAACATTACAGCAGTGGGTATCAGTGGGATGACGACACCAACTCAAAGCATCTTGAGACTCCTGAATACCCAGACTCATCGGGAAATTGTGTGCAGTGTTTTCATGTATTATTAGAATCATAGAATGGTTACAGCGCGGAAGGCCATTCGGCCCGTCGAGCCCATGTCGGCTCTCTGCAAGAGCACTTCAGCTAGTCCCACTCCCCCGCCCTTTCCCCGTAGCCCTGCAAATTCTTTTACTTCAGGTACTTATCCAATTTACTTTTGAAAGCCGTGATTGAGTCTGCCTCCACCACCCTTTCAGGCAGTGCGTTCCAGATCCTAACCATTCGCTGAGTAAAAAAGTTTTTCCTCATGTCGCCTTTGGTTCTTCTGCCAATTACCTTGAATCTGTGTCCTCTGGTTCTCGACCCTTCTGCCAATGGGAACAGTTTCTCTCTATCTACTCTGTCCAGACCCCTCATGATTTTGAACACCTCTATCAAATCTCTCAATCTTCTCTGCTCTAAGGAGAACAATCCTAGCTTCTCCAGTCTATCAACGTAACTGAAGTCCCTCATCCCTGGAATCATTCTCGTAAATCTTTTCTGCACCCTCTCTAAGGCCTTCACATCCTTCCTAAAATGTGGTGCCCAGAATTGGACACAATACTCCAGTCGGGGCCGAGCCAATGTTTTATACAGGTTCATCATCATTTCCACACTTTTGTACCCTATACCTCTATTCATGAAGCCCAGGATCCTGTAAGCTTTTTAACTGCTTTCTCAACCTGCCCTGCCACCTTCAACGATTTGTGCACATAAACCCCTAGGTGTCTCTGTTCATGCACCCCATTTAGGATTGTACCCTTTAGTTTATATTTCCTCTCCTCATTCTTTCTACCAAAATGTATCACTTCTCACTTTTCTGCGTTAAATTTGCCATGTGTCCGCCCATTCCACCAGCCTGTCTATGTCCTCTTGGAAGTCTAGAATTAGCCTCCTCACTGTTCACTATACTTCCAAGTTTTGTGTCATCTTCAGATTTTGAAATTGTGCCCTGTACACCCACATCTAAGTCATTAATATATATCGGGAAAAGCAGTGGTCCTAGAACCGACCCCTGGGGAACACCACTGTATATTTTCCTCCAGTCTGAAAAACAACCATTCACCACTACTCTCTGTTTCCTGTCACTTAGCCAATTCCGTATCCATGCTGCCACTGTCCCTTTTATTCCATGGGCTTCTAGTTTGCTGGCAAGCCTATTATGTGGCACTTTGTCGAACGCCTTTTGGAAATCCATGTACACTACGTCAACCACATTACCCTCATCAATCCTCTCTGTTACCTCATCAAAAAACTCAATCAAGTTGGTTAAACACAATTTGCCTTTAACAAATCCGTGCTGACTTTTCTTAATTCATCCACACTTGTCCAAGTGACTGTTAATTTTGTCCCTGATTATTGTTTCTAAAAGCTTCCCCACTACCGAGGTTAAACTGACTGGCCTGTAGTTGCTGGGTTTATCTTTACACCCTATTTTGAAGCAGGGTGTAACATTTGTAATTCTCCAGTCCTCTGGCACCACCGCCGTATCGAAGGAGGATTGGAAGATTATGGCCAGATTAGGTGACTCAGCAAGCAGAAACCATATTTGATTATATATTTATCGAGGTATGTCTTCGCCGTAACTATAATAACGGTGATTCCCTGAATAATAAAATGTGCTTGTTTTTCCTAGAATGATATTCCCTGTAGCAAGGGTTTGGCAGCTTTGATTCTTTTTTCCCCTTTGTGGAGCTGCAGTCGCTTGCTGTGTACGATTCTGAAATCAGCATTCAGTGGGGGTAGGAGGAAAGGGCTATAACATAGGTCCTTTCAAATGAATATCATTATTTTAAAAATCTAAACCTGTTTCATCAATTTAAATATTTTAAATTGTATAGACTGCTGATTATAAATATTCAACTTTAACATCATCTGCCTTTTGAGAACATAGAAACATAGAAGATAGGAGCAGGAGTAGGCCATTCGGCCCTCCGAGCCTGCTCCGCCATTCAACGAGATCATGGCTGATCATCCAAACCCTAGCACCCGGTCCCTACACCGACAGCCATCCCACACAAGCCCTATCACCGTAACCCCACGTATTTAATCCCCCCCCCTAACACTAAGGGCCAATTTTTGTCATGGCCAATCAACCTAACCCGCACATCTTTGGACTGTGGGAGGAAACCGGAGCACCCGGAGGAAACCCACACAAACACGGGGAGAATGTGCAACCTCCACACAGACAGTCACCCGAGGCCGGATTTGAACCTGGGTCCCTGGCGCTGTGAGGCAACAGTGCTAACCACTATGCCACCGTGCTGCCCCAGAGAGAATGGACACAGACTGCTGAGCAGCCCCAGAGAGTGGTAAGATGCAAAACTGAATTCCCAATCTCAGTAGCTCTGGTGTGGGAGGCATTGCATGGAGGCCATGTGACTCAGGAGAGGAAGGAAACCGTGCACGTGCGTGGTGCCAGGTGAACCCAGGATTGAGCTCAGCTGTGATGCTCCCACAGTCGCTCAGCCCACCAATACCCACTACCTAGGCTTGCACATGAAGAACGGTTACTTGGCCAGGCTCGTGGAGAACCGGCACTGCTTGCGGAAGCAAACCCTTGCGTGGCTTCAGGAGAGTTGGGAAGAACATAGGAGGGAAAGAAAAAAGACAAGTAACTGCAATATGATCTACAGCTAGTTCAGCGCACCCTGATTAAATTGGGACCAACAACTGCACTGGGCACTGGCCATGCCTAGGCTTCACTAGGGTATCGGGTACGGTAGCACAGCGGTTATGTCACTAGTAATCCAGTGGCCTGAATGAATGATCTCAGTAGATATGACTTCAAATCCCACCACGGCTGCTGGGGAATTTAAATTCAGTTAATTAAATAAATCTGGAATAAAAAGCGAATATCAGTAATGGTGACTATCAAACTACTGGATTTTTGTATAAAACCCATCTGGTTCACTACTGTCCTTCAGTGAAGGAAATCTGTCGTCTTTACCTGGTCTGGCCTGTATGTGACTCCGGACCCACAGCAATGTGGTTGACTCTGAAATGGCCGAGCAAGCCACGCGGTTGTACCAAACCGCTGCGACAAAGGCAGCACTGTGGGAGTACCTTCACCACAAGGACTGCAGCGGTTCAAGAAGGCGGCTCACCACCACCTTCTCGAGGGCAATTCGGGATGGGCAATAAATGCTGGCCTTGTCAGCGACGCCCACATCCCGTGAACGAATAACTTTTTTTTTAAGTGAAAATTGTAGAATCAACCATGGATCACTGACGGTCATGTTCTTCAACAGCTGTTAGGTTGCAAAGATGTGGGAGCCAGTTAATGCCAGCTGTTGGGAGACGCATGGCTCAGAGACCAGAAGTAGAGAAAATGGTTGTCGGAGGGGAGAGGAAGAATAAAGAATGACCCTAAAACTTGAAAGTGGTTAACCAGACAATCCAAACGAGAACTATTGCATTCTTCAGGAAAGGGCTACATTCCTCATGTTTAGTGAGGGACCGTCTGTGTCTCCTCAGCAACTTTAATATGTACATGCTGTACACTAGGACACGGACATCAGATCTAGGCTCGCAGGTTGGAGCTGGACTGTAGACTGCCCTTAATTTCTAACCTGTTACTGTAGCTGAGTGCAGCACGCCAAGTGTCTGGGCCATATGCTGTTGTTGCTGTAAGATGTCCTACAGCTGCATTCACACACATTTTGTTTCCAAAAATAGCCATTGCCTTTAAAAATCATATTTAAACTTGCATTTGCATCACAGTTTCTAAAAGATGAGCTATAGTAAGCAGAAAGGGATCAGCTGTTAAAATGTCCTCTAGTTGTGTGGAAGAAAGTCCGCAACATCTGCAGGAATAGAGAAGTGGTTCAGAGGTAAGCGTCTGCATTAATACCAGCTGCTGTTGAGGCTCTAACACATTCAGGAATTTTTTTCTATAGTAAAAAAGCAACCTTGCATTTATATAGCTTCTTTCACGACCACCGGACGCCTCAAAGCGCTTTACAGCCAATGAAGTACTTTTGAAGTGGAATCACTGTTGTAATGTGGCAGCCAATTTGTGCACAGCAAGGTCCCAAAAACAACAATGTGCTAATGACCAGATAATCTGTTTTTGTTATGTTGGTTGCGGGATAAATATTGGCCAGGACACCGGGGATAACTCCCCTGCTCTCCTTCAAATAGGATCTTTTACGTCCACCTGAGAGCAGACAAGGCTTCGGTTTAACGTCTCCTCCAAAAGACGACACCTCCAACAGTGCGGCACTCCCTCAGCACTGCACTGGAGTGTCAGCCTAGCTTTAGGTGCTCGCAGCCACAGTAGGGAGGGTTAGTTCTTTAAAAGTTTCTATTTTTTTTTAAACCTTGAATATAATTGAGTTTCAGATGGAAGATTGAATATTTTCAACCGTTTGACAAAGTATTTTCTTCCTGAAATTCTTTTTATGGTTATGTAATTTAGTCGTTCGTACAGTATTGATGTGCATTATTGCATCTCCCTAGCTGTGTTGCATGTTTTAAAATTACATCTGCACCTCTCTTCCGTGATTGAGTATGATGGGTACCATAACGGTGGTGGGTGGGGGGTTAGTGTATCTATTTCCATGCGATGCGCCAAGGGCTATGAAACATTACACAATAACATGTTGGTAGGACACTGAATCTTTACTGGTCACGTTGAATGTTGTGTGTGGGAAAATCTGGCTTTATTGAAGTGAAGTCTTGGCAGCTGAAGCTGGATTGAATTAGCAGAAGAATTGTTGTAAGAGCTTCGAGCTTCACTAATAAACAAGCTTATCCATCTCGGCAACTGTTATCGTGCCATTGTACTGTCAGAGTTAAAGGTGCAGTATATAATAGTGTAATTCATGTTGCAATCTCGTGTGGGGACTACTCAATTGTACATTTAACCATCAGTTTGGATTTTGAATTTTAATGTCTATTTTGGGTAAACTTTCACAGCAATGCTGATCTTTGTCTTTGTTTTTGAATGTTGCTGCATAGACTTAGGATTTCTCGCTGAATGATGTGAATTAGGGATTGTTGAAGAACCTTTAAAAATACAAGTTTTTTTTCCAAACCACTTAGGTTTTATTTGGTGTGCAGTTGTTCATTGGGCAGGCCTGTCAGAGTGCTGGATGTTGACAATGGGAAGCTACTGTGTAGAGAAGAATTAAGTTGGTAAAGTGCAATTTCTCAAAGTTTTTAACATTTTGAACACATTTATATATGTTAGTTTATTGTATTACAGGAAACTTTGTGCTATCCAGCACCGACAGGACCGAGCTGTTGCCGTCCCATCAAAACTGCCGGACAAACCAGCACTAATGTTGAAACATACGGAGATTTTGAGCTTCTAAACAGTCGGCCGTACCTTGCAAGCGTCTCTGTAGCTTAGCAACAGCTTCAGCGAGACCTTGCAGAGCCTGACTGGTGGGAAAAAAAGCAACAAAAAGAAAAAAAACCTAACGAAACGGCTCCTGATTTTTGCCGGTGGCTCGAGCATTCCGGACAGTTAACCTCCGGATAAACCAAAGTTTCCTGTATTAGGATTGCTTTACTGTGTGTATTACCTGAAAACGATCTCCAGATTCACATACACGAGACACTTGTAAAACCTGGTATTGCATTCCTGTTGGTTTTTATGGCAGGGTGGTAATTTCATGTGCAATTTGTCTTCACAGTAAAAAAAAAAAAAAACTGGCACGAGATATTTATACTAATCTAGCTTCATGGTGCAAATCTGCAAACAAGAGATGGTGCTTATTTTTCTTCCCATCTGTCAGAATAAAATCTCTGCATCATCTACATTGGGACAGTTCTCTCTTTTTTCCCCCCCCACCCCCAAGCCAGCTACAAAGTGCACAGTTGTCTAAATGAGACCTCAATCATGGGAAAATGTTGATCTTGGGATTATCTTTCACTTTGGAAAAAGAATCTGAAGGTCTTTTCAGCTGTTCTCATAAAACCTTCTGCATGTACAGAAGTTCTGTTGTTTCAAAGAGCTCGCGCTTGAACGTATTCCAGACTCCAGGAGATCGGTGTCGTGCGAGAGAGAGAGGAGACTTTTGTTATCATTCTCAGTAGCTGTGTGATTCATTCTCTGATTCTCTCGGGAGAATGGGTGTGTTTTGAATGTACTTGGAGCCCACTAGATAGACACCGAAATGCCAGAGCAATTTGCCAGGCTGCTATTGCTGAAAAGGAAAACCTCTTTCCTATTATTTTGTTTAAAGCATTTAAAACTCAAATGTTTTTAAGTGCGCACTGTTCATCAAGTTGATTTCTGTCCTCCATCTTTTCCATTTCCCACACCAGCTGTGGCCTTTGTAAGTAACAGTGCTAATTAGCACTGAGCTGGGTTGTGCTGTGGGACCATGCCGAACAGGAAGTGGTCTGCGACTGTCTGTAAACTTATTTCACATGGAACTCTTGCAGGCAGCAAACGGGAAATTTTCATCCCATCAGTCAGGACTGGATTTGTACACCGGTCCCAGAGGTGAAAGGTCAGGACTGGATTTGTACACCGGTCCCAGAGGTGAAAGGTCAGGACTGGATTTGTACACCGGTCCCAGAGGTGAGAGGTGTCTATTTCTGATCCACTGGGCTGTCCAGTCCCCCTTTTAACATCCATGTTATAGTCAGAATTGTAGAGATTCACATATCTCTGGTAAACAGGATCAAGTGCAAACATATATGGTGGGTATATTGTGTTTAATCAGAGTTTAGGACAGAATATAACACACTAGTAATACGGCAAAAACATACGACCGTGACAAGTAGCTGATATCGGACCCGATCAGACAGACAGCTGGCATGCGTAAACAGTTCTCTGGCTTCTGGTCTCTCTCTCTCTCGGGCCTTCGATGGTGAGCATGGGATCACTCTTGAAAGAGCGTTCGACCAGCTGTTCGGCTCTCCTTTCCGCAGTCTGTGTGCAAGCCCTTGGGGTGTCTTTTTATTCTCTTTTTAGGGGTGGGCCTGAGGCCAAGTTATTGACGAGACCATTTAACCTATAGAGATTCCACCAAAACTTCATCAACCAATGACAGCTTAAGTTCTTTGTCTTGGTGTTTGGATGAAAGCCCTCCCCAAAAGAAGGTCTCATTACTTCATCCTTGTTTTTACAAATTGAAGGTTCCTCCATTGGAATCCATCTTAACTCTTTTTACTCTCTTCCCCCCTTTTCCCAGCAAGTACAAGGCCCCAGTCAGAGCTGTCACACATTAACCAGTCGCTATCTCACCATTCTGACCTTCACAAGTAAGGTCTATGATTTACTCCCTCTTTCTGCTGTGAACTTTTCTCTCAGAACTTTTACATTCCCATGAATTATGGTTTCGCGCTGCTTTCAGTGTTCAATAGCTGTTGCTTTATACTTTTTTTTCCCCTTTCAAAAATACATAGCAACTTGCAACTGCTTGGGCTATCTCACCTTCATTTAACAAATCTGTGGAGATTATAATATGGTTATTAGTAATAATGGAAGAAACATAGGCTGGGCCTTCACTGGCCAAATTAAAGATACATTAACAAAGTCAAAACCCTAACTTACAAACAACAGATAACTAGCCTGGCAGGACCATCCTATGGGCCCCCGTGTGGAATGTTTATGTTTCACCTAATCTAACTGATTAAAAAGACTGTCTCAAATTCTAATGCAAGCTTCCCAGGAAAACGAAACTTATCATTTAAAAGCCATATACATTTTTAGGCACCCCTAGTTTCTAACAGAACGTACCTTGTGGATTTCTAATTTCTGTGAAATTCAGTCACTACGTCGTGCACCTGTGTAAGTTGCACCCAAATATTCAGGTGAAATTAAAACATGACCTTTATGTCAAATTCTATTGCTACATCTTGCAGTTGCTCCTACCACATTGCTTTGTTTGGAACAGCAGTTTAATATCTTGAGCTATGGTGTGGCCACTTCGGGTAGCTGCATGTGTTTCATTGTGGCATGATAAACCCACAATTCCCCATGGACTGGGAAAGGAAAGGAAGTAAAAGGTGAAAGAAAGACTTGTATTTTGGCATCTTATGACTTCTGCCGAAACATCCCGAAGTGCTTCACCTACAATGAATTACTTTTTAAGTGGAGTGACTGTTGGAATGTAGACAAATGAAGCAGCCAATTTGCATAGTAAGAGCCCCAAAACCACATTTGAATGACCAGTTAATCTGTTTTGATGATTTTGGGTTAGGAAGGAATATTGGCAGGAACATCAGGAGAATTCCATTATTCTATTCAAATGGTGCCATGGAAACTTTAACATCCACTTGAACTACAGGAATTTGGTTTAATGTCTCGTCCAAAGAATGTGGCATCTCTGACAATGCAGCACCCCATCAGTACCTCACTGGAGTGTCCGCCCAGATTATGCACTCAGAGTCCGGTGTGGGATATCATAACCTTTTTGTCTCTGCCAGCTTCTACCAACCCAGCCAAACTGACCTCTTTTGGTTGAGGAAAGGAGGGAATTCAAAAACAAGAAAGACTTGCATTTATACAGCGCCTTTCATGACCACCGGATGTCCCAAAGTGCTTTACAGCCAATTAAGTACTTTTGAAGTGTAGTCACTGTTGTAGGAAACACGGCAGCCAGTTTGTGCGCAGCAAGCTCCCACAAACAGCAATGGGATAATAACCAGATAATCTGTTTTGGAGATGTTGGTTGAGGGATAAATATTGGCCAGGACACCGGGGATAACTCCCCTGCACTTCTTTGAAATAGTGTCATGGGATCTTTTACCTCCACCTGAGAGGGCAGACGGGACCTCGGTTTAACATCTCATCTGAAAGCCAGCACCTCTGACAGTGCAGCACTCCCTCAGCACTGCACTGGGAGTGTCAGCTTAGATTTTTGTGCTCAAGTCTCTGCAGTGGGACTTGAACCCACAATACTACCGAGAGTGATTCTTGGCTGCCCTAGTTCACTTCCCATTGGTTGGTTGCAGAAGCCTGGGAGAAAGTTACCTGCCAACCTTGGTCAAGGAATGCTGAGTGACATGGAGATGGCCAATGAGGGGCACAGAAAATTATTTTAAATGTAAAAATGACACGAGTATGTCGTGCATCAAGCCATGCATGTAAGAGGTTGGCTATGTTGCTGAAACAAATTTTGACTTGAACCCTTGTGTGCATTAGAGTTATGTACAAGTAGGATTCGGTGTGGTATTAAAGACTGTGAGGAGCAGAGCACAAGTATTTAATTCACTATCAAATCATTTAAAGTACTGTATTACTTGTCTACCATTTTATAGTTGAAGGAACAACCATCAGAAGTATGTAAAAGTGTTTATTTTTATTTTTAAATCTACATAAACTTTGTTTTCAATTTCTCTATTGGACAAATATTAAGTTACATTAAAGTTTTTTACTCCCTAACTAAACAATTGGCTGACCTTTGGTCTGGCCTTCTGGGTTGTCTCTGTTGGGCTATTCTAACCTGAATCATTGTAGTTCCAAGTTTAAGTCTCTCTTTCTCTCCCTAACTGTTTTGCATACCAGAAGTATGCAAAAGTTTGGGGGAGAGGACCAAAAGTTTAAGGAGGCTTTTTAAGTTGGGGGACTATTGGCAAGTAAAGGGGTTTAGGGAAGGAGTTCCAGAATGGCGGGAGCGAGATGGCTGAAGGTTCTACCACTGATGGAGCGGAGGAGGGAACCGCGTACAGTCGACCAAAGTTGGAAGAGCAGCGGATGATGCAGTTAGAAACATTTAGAGACATTTTATGTACAGTACGTATACACACGCTATAATGGGGCAACCATACTTACAGGGTATAGTAGTTAACCAGCCAGCCGATGTCTCTCTTTCTGGAGGTTATCCACACATCCCTACCTATATACCTTTTTAGCACTGGTTCATGACAACTTGTATGTCTATCCATTATCTGATTAGAAACATAGAAGATAGGAGCAGGAGTAGGCCATTCGGCCCCTTGAGCCTGTTCCGCCATTTAATGAGATCATGGCTGATCATCCAAATTTAGTACCCTGTCCCTGCCTTTTCCCCATATCCCTTGATCCCCTTAGCCTTAAGAAATATATCTAACCCCTTCTTGAATATATTTAATGAATTGGCCTCAACTGCCTTGTGTGGCAGAGAATTCCACAGGTTCACCACTCTCTGGGTGAAGAAATTCCTCCTCATCTCAGTCCTAAATGGCTTTCCCCTTATCCTTACACTGTGACCCCTGGTTCTGGACTCCCCCGCCATCGGGAACAGCCTTCCTGCGTCTAGTCTGTCTAGCTCTATTAGAATGTTATAAGTTTCTATCAGCACGGTGGCATAGTGGTTAGCACTGTTGCCTCACAGCGCCAGGGACCCGGGTTCGAATCCAGCCTCGGGCGACTGTCTGTGTGGAGTTTGCACATTCTCCCCGTGTTTGCGTGGGTTTCCTCCCACAGTCCAAAGATGTGCGGGTTAGGTTGATTGGCTATGATAAATTGACCCTTAGTGTTAGGGGGATTAAATACGTGGGGTTACGGGGATAGGGTGGGATATGTGTTGGTGTAGGGGTTACGGGGATCAGGTGGGATATGTGTCGGTGCAGGCTCGATGGGCCGAAATGGCCTCTATCTGCACTGTGGGGTTTATGTGATATGTGATATGAGATCCCCTCTCATTCTTCTAAACTCCAGCGAATATAAGCCTAATCGACCCAATCTCTCTTCATACGTCATTCCTGCCATCCCAGACCCAAAAGAGTTAAAAACAATTCCATATAAGAAGCAACTAATAAGCCAACTTACACTTTATCAATAACAATCTAAATTCCTAACTAATAAGCTGTTTCTGCTTATATTTCATTTACTGAGATGAATTTCTAACTTATAAACAAAAGCATTTCTTCCTTTAGTCGAGCTAACAACTCCATTAAAATGGTCCGTACTGTCGGAGTCAGTTTCAGTTCAAAAGTTCATTTATCTCCACCTTTGGCCAGCATGTACAATAGTGCATTGTGGCTTCAAAATTATATCATCATGCTTTTCAATCAAAAGGTTAGAAGTCTACACTTCTGCAATTTACTTAGTAACCTTTTATATAAAAACAAAGCATAACTGCACTAAACTAGCAAATTCCATCAAATCACTCAAGTTAGCTGCATGATCCCTGTTGAAACCCTAATTAATCTTTTACATTCTGGTCTATTACATTATGCAAACTTATTGTCCTTCAAGGGACAGGGTGCCAATTGTGCTTGGCAAGGAATGGGGTGATAGATGAACAGGATGTATTTTCAAGTAAGACCGGAATGTTTGAGGATCTGTAACCAGATTAAACTAATTTTCAACTTGTAGCAACGTGCCTGGTACACCACATTGGACTTATAGATATCTAGAACATCAAGGTTGGCTGACATGTTTGAAACTGTACTGTGTAGGTCCTTGCATCTGAAACTGTACTGTGTAGGTCCTGTGTAGGCTGATGTCTGTTGTATGGCTGTTAATGAAACCGTTTGACTTTAGATCACAGCTGCTTGGAAGACATTACCTGGATATGAGAATAAGTGCGCATAAAGTAAGGAATCTGGCCTGGAGCTCCATACCTGTGTAGGGTATGGTGTGACCATGCTGTAGTCAGGAGGATGGTGGCAAAGCATTCATGCATGTGAAGGTAATTAGTGCAGCTATTCTTGCAACACCTGGTATCGGCTGTCCATCTAGCAAGGACTCACCCCTGCATTTGGTAGTTATCTAATTGCCAACTCGTGGCTGCCCTCCTTGGCAAGTGAGCAGGGTCTCGGGATGGTGGCAGATTGGAACTGAGTTACATAGATACATAGAGATAGGAACAGGAGTAGGCCATTCGGCCCTTCGAGCCTGCTCCGCCATTCAATGAGATCATGGCTGATCTTCGTCTGAGATCATAGCTGATCTTACCAGTTCAGTACCCCGTCCCCGCCTTTTCTCCGTAACCCTTAATCCCCTTAGCCTTCAGAAATATATCCAATTCTCTCTTGAAAATATTTATTGAATTAGCCTTCACAGCCCTCTGTGGCAGGGAATTCCACAGGCTCACCACTCTTTGAGTGAAGAAATTCTTCCTCATCTCTGTTTTAAATGATTTGCCCGCTATTTTTAGACTGTGGCCCCTGGTTCTGTGCTCCCCGGCCATTGGAAACATTCTCTCTGAATTCAGCCTGTCCAGGCCTGCCATAATTTTATATGTTTCGATGAGATCCCCTCTCAATCTTCTAAACTCCAGTGAGTACAAGCCCAAACTATTTAATCTCTCTTCGTAGGTCATTCCCGCCATTCCAGGTATCAGCCTGGTGAATCGCCGTTGCACTCTTTCCATGGCAAGAACATCCTTCCGCAGATGGGGCGACCAAAACTGTACACAATACTCCAGATGCGGTCTCACCAGCACCTTGTACAGCTGTAGTAAGGTATCCCTATTCCTATACTCGAACCCCCTTGATATGAAGGCCAACATACCATTTGCCTTCTTAATCGCCTGTTGCACCTGCATGCTCTCCTTCAGTGACTGGTGCACAAGAACACCCAGGTCCCTCTGCACTTCCCCATCTCCCAATCTATTGCCATTTAGATAATAATCTACCCTCCTGTTTTTACCCCCAAAGTGGATAACCTCGCATTTATCCACATTATAGTGCATCTGCCACGTATCCGCCCATTCCCCCAACCTGTCCAAATCGCACTGTAGCCTCCTGACATCCTCATCAGAGCCCACCCCTCCTCCTAGTTTAGTGTCGTCAGCGAATTTGGAAATATTGCATCCAATTCCCTGATCCAGATCATTTATATATATTGTGAACAGCTGGGGTCCCAGGACAGATCCTTGCGGCACCCCGCTGGTCACTGCCTGCCACTCCGAAAACGAGCCGTTTATTCCAACTCTCTGTTTTCTATCCGCCAGCCAGTTCTCTATCCACGTTAATACTTTGCCCCCAATCCCATGAGCCTTAATTTTGCATGATAATCTTTTGTGTGGAACCTTATCGAAGGCTTTCTGGAAGTCAAGGTACACCACATCCACTGGCTCTCCCCCATCTATTCTACCAGTTACCTCCTCAAAAAATTCCAGCAGATTAGTCAAACACGATTTACCCTTTGTAAATCCATGTTGACTCTGTCCGATCCTTTCCCCATTTGTCAAGTGCTCCGCTATTTTATCCTTAATAATGGACTCTAGCATTTTGCCCACAACCGATGTAAGGCTTACTGGTCTATAATTCCCTGCTTTCTCTCTACCCCCCTTTTTAAATATTGGGGTAACATTAGCTACCCTCCAATCCACGGGTACTGTTCCCGAGTCAATGGAGTTCCGGAAGATGATCCTTAGAGCATCTGCTATCTCCAGGGCCACCTCCTTAAGTACCCTAGGATGTAGTTTATCAGGCCCCGGGGATTTGTCGGCCTTCAGTCCCCTCAACTTACCCAACACCATATCCCTAGAGATACTAATTTCTGTCAGCTCCTCCCTCTCATTAGTCCCTATGTTTGCCGATATTCCTGGGAGGTTATTTGTGTCCTCCTTTGTGAATACAGAACCAAAGTATGAGTTTAATTGGTCTGCCATTTCCTTATTCTCCATTATATATTCTCCCGAATCGGACTGCAAGGGACCGACTTGGGATTTTACCAGTCTTTTCCTCCTGATATACCGATAAAAGCTTTTGCAGTCTGTCTTTATGTTTGCTGCAAGTTTACTTTCGTATTCTATTTTCCCCTTCCTGATTAATCCCTTTGTCCTCTTTTGCTGATCCACTATGTAGCAGATTTGGTAATTCAGTTCCTGAGCCAAGCAGGGTCTGTAGCTATTCCAAAGCACTGTTGACGAAAGGCCAGTCAGCCTGGCTCATTAATGGGTCCCGAAAGGGTACACCCTGTCCCTGGGAGCTGGGATTCTTCCCAATTGGCGTCGGATAACTGTGAAATCCGGTGACCTAATTAGTAGGGTGGTCCTGGCTAGACAAGTGGTGGGAAACTCACCAGTGCTCTGTGCGAGTAAGCTGCAAGGTTTTAGCGGATGAAACTCCAGCAGCATCTCTGCACGCTCTTGAGGGCCTGCTAGGCCTTGCCTCTTGTCAACCTGCGCCTAAGCTCTCTGAGCTTGGGTAACTGGGGCATGCCCCTATGTGGAGAGCGTGTGCACTTTATATTGGCCAAATGGAAACTATATGTGGATTTCTCAATAGTTTGTTTTGGAGTCGGTATGGTGATGGCTTTGTGCATGTCGGTGACTCGTTTGGCCCAAAAAAAAATCTACTGGAGGAAAATTTAGTCAAAACTGTTTTAATTGAGTGCCCTATTGTAAAATAGTGTAAAAATAAAAGGTGTAGCACTTTTACATTGCCTTTATACTGTATTTAAACTGTGAGGAGATATACTTATCCCCTTAGTATGTTTCTAAACAGACTTGTGCTTTGGAAGGAGTGTTTTGGGACAAGAGTATCGTTGCAGAGGACTGCTCTGTAATCATTATCAGGGCGTGCTAAATGGTCATGCTGCAATGATGTCATCAAAGAGGAACACTGTGAAATGTGTGTTTGAGCTCTGCGAAAGGTTGCTGATTGATCTGAAGGTTTTTTTTGTGCGAAGCAGTTCCTTCTGGAATTTGTTGTTTTGCATTGAACACAACAAAGATTTATTTAGAAAGATTTATCCAGCAATGTGACTAGAATAGATTGTACTTTTGAGCCTTTTATGATTGCAAAATGTATTCAGACAGGACCCATCCTAGCTCATCTGTACAGAAAGAAGCCTTAGCGCAACATCCAGATGTTTGTTGAATGATTCAGTCACCAGGACACACGAGAAGGGAAATTGGATAGTGACTCATCCTGGCCTACTCTCACGTAGCTAGCTGGAGCAGTGTTGGCAAAGGCCTGAAAGCCAGTAGGTTGCATGTTTGTCTTTTCTATCAGTGAATACTGTATTTTTACAACTATAGGCTGCACACACACACACACACACACATAGATCACATACGTTAATTCAGAGCATTCAATTAAGGAAGAAGGCAGATCAGCCACACACACCCACATAGGGTGTGGTTTGTCTGTTGGAAACCTGATGGTATCTCTTCCTACAATGATACAGGAAACATTTTACTGCTACACGGAAGATGGAAAGAGTCGAGAGTTGGTAGATGCTGGAGGTAAAACGTTAGGCTGTGAGTAGTAAGCAGCTAACAATTGGCAGAAAATGGCTGAAACCTGGGCTGTGTGATGGAGAGTTGCGGTGGATGATGGGTTTGGCACGAGACAGAGTGCAAGATATACAGGGTCAGTTCACCTGCACCAAACAGCGAAATAACTATGAATGAGGAAAGTCAAGTGTGCACGAAGGTCTCGCCAAACATTTTTAAGTGGGAGGCCCTCAGATCTGATTATTACTAAGTAAAATTATTTGCCTAATAACATAGGTACTTGATTGGACTGCAAGCCTACAGGGTTGTGAATCTTTGAAATTCTGTACCCCAGAGGGCTGTGGATGCTCAGTCGGTGAGTATATTCAAGGATGAGACCGATAGATTCTTGGGCACTAAGGGAATCAAAGGATACGGGGAGAGGGCAGGAAAGTGGAGTTGATGTAGAAGTTCAGCTGTGATCTTATTGAATGGCGGAGCAGGCGCGAGGTGCCATGTGGCCTACTCCTGCTCCTAATTAGTATGTTCTTGCATTTCTTCTGTAGTATCTCTAGGTCTGAGTGTTATTAAATATAGACAGTTACAACGGGAAGCGCAGCAGACAGAGCTTTTCATATATTGTTGGTGCCTCTGAATTTTGTGCTGCTCGCAGGGCTTATTGTTGGTACTGTATATGATGTCTTTGTGGTGTTCTGGTGATCTGCACAAGCTCGCTGCTCACCAATGCAGTGAGACAGATCCGCATTCGTAGTCAGTTTAAAAATCCAATCATCCAAACAGCTTCAGGTGATCCAGTCACCAGCTTTGTCCCAAACTGCCATAATCCTACTAAAGGCATAGAGCCATTTATCTACCTGCGTTTAAGGTTGGTATTGCTATTCAAGATAAGAGATTGTGCAGTAAACTTATTTTTACTCTTATGACTAAGTAGAGGGTTAATGTTTAAAAAGGAAAGTCCGAATCCAAATTCATATTGAGTGAAATTAACAGTTTCAATTTGGGGGGACATGGAGGCTTGTAAATTTGTATTCCTTCCTTGTAGTGTTTGCATGACTCACCTTTATTCATAAGTGCTAATCAGGCTCTCCATGTTGCCAGACCTGCTGACCTCAATCTCCTAACTGGATCCTATCCCAGCTCTCTCGGGAATATTAAACCCATCCTAGGGAGTGAGAGAAAGCACTATTTAAACAAAAGTTTTTAAAAACAATCCAAGGGAGTTGAGGGAGTAATTGTATTAAAATGATGGAGGCAGCCATATGGAATAGCAGGTGCCAACAGCTTGCCCAGCACCTTTAACACACCTGTGCACTTTGCCGCATATGAGGCACGTTGATGGTCTTCGTAATCCCAAACGGGTCATCCGGTGGGCAACCCCACAGGGAGGAAGGGTAAATGGGCAGGTAGATCGCCCAAGGCAGAGGTTCCCAACCCAGGCAGGTTTATTGGGTGGGGCGCGAGGACGACAGGCTGGCCCGAGAAGGAGAGCCACCGTTGCACCCTCATAGCCAGAGGAGGTGCAGCAAAAGTCTGTGAATGTCATTAAATTTTAAAGAAACTGAGCAAATTTAAGTGTAAATTCAAAGAAAAAGCATACACCGTGCAGACTCGCATAGGGTGATCTCAGCGCAGAATGTTTGAATTCCCGCTGGTTTCTAGAAGTGGAAAATGGACCAATCCAAGCGCCTTGTGGCGCACACTTCAGAGCTTTTTGGTGCTTCTGAATCTTGTGCTGCTCACGGGACCTATTGTTGGTATTGTACATGATGTTACTATGCAGCGTGCTGTATAACTGACGTGACTGGGACATCTTTTGAAGTGTAAAGTTGAGGATGTTGATCCCGTGTAAGGAGCGAGTAGAGTCGGGCAAAAGAAAAATAGGAAAAACGGTCTTCCCTACTTGGACTTGAGATTCACATTTACTGGTCTACCAAAAATTGTCAACCGTAATACGTTGTTTGCGCTGAATTTTTTGCTCAGGATTGCATGAAACCAAGCAAACTGAAACACCACTTGGAGATCAAACATCCTGCCCTCAAAGATAAACCACGAGATTTTTTCAAACAAAAGCTCTTTCAACTGAAAGGACAGATGAAGGTAATCAAAGAAGTTCGATGGCTGCCTCGTGGCAAAGTTTTGGCAAGAATCTGCAAACTGAATGCTGCATGTTTTTGATTGACTCTGAATAACCATTTCATTTCCACAACCAGCACTTCCAAGTTTTACTGGGCTTTTTGGCCAATATATTTGACAGGCTCAATGACCTCGACGCTTCTTTGCAAGGTAAGAACTGTAAACAAGCGCTCTACTCGGAGCTCCGACACGGCAAGAGAGCCACAGGTGGGCAGAGGAAACACTTCAAGGACGCCCTCAAAGCCCCCTTGAAAAAGTGCAACATCCCCACCGACACCTGGGAATCCCTGGCCCAAGACCGCACGAAGTGGAGAAGCATCCAGGAAGGTGCTGAACACCGAGTCTCTTCGCCAGGAGCAAGCGAAAGCCAAACGCAAACGGCAGAAGGAGCGCACGTCAACCCAAGCACCCCACCCACCTGCCCCTTCAACCACCGTCTGCCCCACTTGTGACAGAGACTGTGGGTCCCTCATTGGACTCATCAGTCACCTGAGAACTCATTTTTAGTGTGGAAGCAAGTCATCCTCGGTTCCGAGGGACTGCCTAAGAAGAACAACTGTAATGTTAACATCATGCACGAAAAAGTACAAAACTTTGCCAAAAACGTTTGGTAGGGACTAGCTATGTGCTGTAAGACAATGTAACTACGTTCCCGACATTGTTTTTTGTTATTATGGACACTGCGAAATGTCGGTCCTAGAAGTTCAAGATGTAATTCTGGAGCATGTGTCTTGGCTTCGCACAAAATTCAATGAATGAAAGAGAGGCAAATGAATTCAGGATTTTACCTGACTTCAAAATTTATTTTCAGAGGACATTGTAGCAAAGGCCAAGAGTCCCATGAGTCTAAAAGAGAATTTGATCGACTGTGTCGGTGACTCTGTTTTGCCAGACAATTTTAAAGTCATGCCTCTTGATCAGTTACGCCTCTCAATTCAAAAAGAGTTCCCTGAGATGTCCCAAAGATCCATTGAGATACTTGTCCACTTTGCCTCAACATATCTGTGTGAAGTGAGTTTTTCTTGCTTATTTACATCAAAAAGCAAAGCTTAAATGTAGAGACTGATTTGCGTTTGAAACTCTCCAAAATTAAACCGAGATTCCACAAATTGAGCGCTCGCAAACGGGCTCATCCTACTCACTAAGATAAGGGTGAGTCATAAAATGTTCTTTTATGTTCAAGTTTATTCAGTTGCATACTACTGATACTGTACTATTTATGTTACTTTCTGTCTTAAGCAATATATTGTATTAACCCGAGAAAATATAATCCCATTGTGCCATGCAAAAATACAGGGATGAAATTGGTCTTCGCCAGTAGTACGAAACGGGCCCATAGCAAATCAGCAGCCTGATGATACACCACGCCTAATTTCATAGAAACATAGAAGATAGGAGCAGGAGTAGGCCATTCGGCCCCTCGAGCCTGTTCCGCCATTTAATGAGATCATGGCTGATCATCCAAATTCAGGACCCTGTCCCTGCTTTCTCCCCATATCCCTTTAGCCTTAAGAAATATATCTAACTCCTTCTTGAATATAAATTAATTGGCCTCAACTGCCTTCTGTGGTAGAGAATTCCACAGGTTCACCACTCTCTGGGTGAAGAAATTCCTCCTCATCTCCGTCCTAAATGGCTTACCCCTTATCCTTAGACTGTGACCCCTGGTTCTGGACTCCCCTGCCATCAGGAACATCCTTCCTGCATCTAGTCTGTCGAGTCCTGTTAGAATTTTATAAGTTTCAATGAGATCCCCTCATTCTTCTAAACTCTAGCGAATATAAGCCTAATCGACCCAATCTCTCCTCATACGTCATTCCTGCCATCACAGGTATCAGACTGGTGAATCTTCACTGCACTCCCTCCATCGCAAGAACATCCTTCCTCAGATAAGGCGACCAAAACTGCACACAATACTCAAGATATGGTCCCACCAAGGCCCTGTACAACTGCAGCAAGACATCCTTGCTCCTGTACTCGAATCCTCTCGATACGAAGGCCAACATACCATTTGCCTTCTTAACCTGCATGCTTACCTTCAGCGACTGGTGCACAAGGACACCCAGGTCTCGTTGCACTTCCCCTTCTCCCAATCTATTACCGTTCAGATAATAATCTGTCTTCCTGTTTTTTGCCACCAAAGTGGATAACTTCGCATTTATCCACATTATACTGCATCTGCCATGCATCTGCCCAATCACCCAACCTGTCCAAATCGTACTGGAGTTTCTCTGCATCCTCCTCACAGCACACACACCCACCCAGCGTTTCCTTTGCCATTGATTTCAATGGAAGTGAAAATCATACGTGTTACGAAAGAGGTTGCTACTAATAGTAAATTGAGGTATGGAATGGTGTGAAAGTTCACCTTTCATTCATGCGATTGGTGGACCAGGCGATGCCAGTAGTGTGATGTCATTTCACAGCCATCTGCATTTTTATCAATCTGCAGACTGGATTCTAATATCTCTTTACTCCAAGCCTGAGGGTAAATGATACTTTAATTTACTGTAAAATTAAATTGATCATGCCAGGTGCTGTGGGATATTGACTTCCTTAAAACTGCTGTATGGTTTTGTCACGAGGCTATTTTTTTTTTTAAGCAGATGTATGCTCCTATGCTGTAGGAAAACTGGGTGAGGTCAGGATGTTTATTGCTCTTCCAGTTATAGCTCTGAACCCTGGCTTTCTTTTAAAAAGTGTGGTACGGTCAGTCATGGGTTACAGATATTCTAGCTGCTGCATCGATTAAAGTATTTTCAATTGTCACGGGGCTTTGTACATTTCAATATCTACTTGCCTTTATGTGACACATTTGCAGAGTCATACTTGGTGTGACAGACGGGAAATATAAGCTGGATATACCACTTGTATCATATTACTAGCAGATCTTCCATTGAGTTGCACACAGTGAGTTACAAGAGATGTTGTAACCAGCAAACCTGTGAGTAGTGTTACAAGAAGCAAGTGTGACACATGGAGGATCTGCATGCTATACTCATAATATATTACGAGTCAATCTCCTGTGGCGTTGCGCACCGTGTAGACTACGAGTGAAGCAGGGTTAGGGGCAACATTCCCAGTCACTCGCAGGCCGCTCACCGGCTTTTCAATGGAAATAACCGCACACGCACGAAAATTTGAATGGGCCGCGCAGCCAGTTAAAGGGACCGCGCGCGCACACATTACAGGGAACATTGGTTAGAGGGTAGCGGAAAGTTGGACCAGGGTGTGCAGATGTCAGTCACCATTTTAAAGTCATAAATTCTATTTTTTTCACGTCTATATTTATAATGGAAATAGAAAGAATGCCTTAAAGCTGCCCATTGGACACCCAAGCTCCTTTTATCATTCCTCAAAGCCCTGTTTGGGTTGTTTTCTGTTTGCATGCTTGAGCTCATAAGTGTCTTCTGCTGGCTTCAGCATTTTGATTTCCTGACCCTGGAGGTTCGGAAATGCCTGCTTCTTCATTGGTAGATTTAGACTAATCGAGAGGAAAAGCCTTTATTGTTTGGCCATGAGTTCAAAAAGCTTCTCCTCCCTTCGGAAACTTCAGGGAGCAGATATCGGCAGAGCCAAGAGATAGAAGTGGGCTGCACCGGAGCAAACCAGACCAGGTGACGGACGACAGCGGCAGAGAAGACCAGACTTTACTGGGAAGTAGAGATTGCCAGCAGAAGCTGGAATATAGAGTACAAACCAGCACCAGCCAGCAAAAAGAGAAACATGGCCCAGGCAGGCAATTTTGCCTGGAATTTGCCATTTATCTATGTGGGTTTGAGTGTTTGATTTTTTTTATGAATGGGTGATTTCTTTTTACGTTTGAGCATATATTTTTTTTATTAATGAGTATCAATGGGAGCACTGCACACCGTGTTGCCAACAACTACAAATCCTATGATTTTTGGAAGTATTTTATTTAAGCGGTTGTGAGTCATGCTCCAGTTAATGTGGAAATGTTTTTATTGAAGAAGAAAGTGATTGTGTTGGACCTGATATTTCATCGTGATTTTGCCTGACGCTAAAACATTTTAATCATGCGGTCTATTCACACTTGTTGTGGCTTGTGGTCCTGGTCCAGCCTGAGCACCAAAAGATTGAACACCCCTGCCCTAAAGGAACATGTAAGTTACACTGAGCTACAGCAAAATAACACATTGTGCATTACCTGCCATAATGCTCCTGTCATGAACAAGCCTCAGCGATACACTATATACATTAATGTTTGAAATCCTACTTATATGATTCTCTTAATTCATCACCTCAATTTGCTCCCACTAGCACCACCACCTGTGACAGACCGGTAGCAATTAGTACTGCACTCTATATGGTAAAAAATAATCTTTCCATACAGACATAGCCCAAGTTTAATTATGCTGCTGGGTGTACGCAGTGCAAAAATGTTCAGTGCCCACCATTATCCTTTGAGATCCTAGTGAGAACACTATCTTAGGTGCACGTGTTATCTGCCATGACTTGTTTCTCTCTTAATTTCCAGGTGCGTGATGATTCCGGTAACAGAACTACGATATTTTGCTGACACCCAGCCTGCCTACCGCATCTTGAAACCATGGTGGGACGTGTTTACGGACTACATCTCCATCGTAATGCTTATGATAGCAGTGTTTGGTGGCACACTGCAGGTCACACAAGACAAAATGATTTGTTTACCCTGCAAGTGGGTCATGAATAATACGTGCGTTGAACCTGTTCAGCCACTACCCACCGAGTCGCCAACCGCTGAATACCCAAATGCATCCCTCCCACCATCTTCAGTCCTTCCCCCATTTTCCAATGAGCCGACGGGTATCCAGTATGACTTGGACCGGCACCAGTACAACTATGTGGATGCGGTATGCTATGAGAATAAACTTCACTGGTTTGCAAAATACTTTCCATACCTTGTACTTCTGCACACACTGGTGTTCTTGGTGTGCAGTAATTTCTGGTTCAAATATCCTCGGACCAGCTCCAAGCTGGAACACTTTGTATCCATCCTTCTGAAATGTTTTGACTCACCGTGGACAACGCGGGCGCTATCTGAAACCGTGGTGGAGGAGAGTGACCCAAAACAGTCATTTGTTAAAATGAATGGCTCAATGGCAAAGAAATCCTCCTCGGTGAGTGAGGATGTGGAGGCCAGCGTACCCATGCTGCAAAGAACAAAATCTCGCATCGAGCAGGGGATAGTTGATCGCTCGGAAACGGGTGTACTGGATAAGAAGGAGGGAGAGCAAGCTAAAGCCCTGTTTGAAAAAGTAAAGAAATTCCGTACCCATGTAGAGGAAGGGGATATAGTTTACCAACTCTACATGAGACAGACTATTATCAAAGTAATCAAATTTGCGCTCATTATTAGTTACTCACTTTATTATGTTGACGATATAAAATTTGATGTGTCCTGTATAGTGGACATTCAGAACCTTACAGGGTACCGTGTGTACCAGTGCGCCCATCCATTAGCTACACTGTTCAAGATCCTTGCATCCTTTTACATTAGTTTAGTGATTGTCTATGGACTCATTTGCATGTACACACTCTGGTGGATGCTCCGGCGTTCTCTGAAAAAGTATTCATTCGAGTCCATTCGGGAGGAGAGCAGCTACAGCGACATCCCTGATGTCAAGAATGATTTTGCTTTCATGTTGCACCTGATTGATCAGTACGATCCGTTGTACTCGAAGCGTTTTGCCGTCTTTCTGTCCGAGGTCAGCGAGAACAAATTACGGCAGCTCAATCTGAATAATGAGTGGACCCTGGAGAAACTCCGGCAGAGGATCATGAAAAACTCTCAGGACAAACTGGAGCTCCACCTCTTCATGCTGAGTGGAATCCCAGACACCATCTTTGACCTGACCGAGCTAGAAGTGCTCAAACTGGAGATGATCCTGGATGTCACCATTCCTCCGATCATTGCCCAACTTACCAACCTCAAAGAACTCTGGTTGTACCACACCCCAGCAAAGATTGAGGCACCAGCTCTTGCCTTCTTACGGGAGCACCTGAAGTCACTACATATTAAGTTTACAGACATCAAAGAGATCCCTCTATGGATCTACAGCCTGAAGAACCTCGAAGAGCTTCACCTAACTGGGAATCTGAGTGCGGAGAACAATCGCTACATTGTGATTGACGGCTTGCGGGAACTCAAATGCCTCAAAGTTTTGAGGTTGAAGAGCAACCTGACAAAGTTGCCACAGGTCGTCACGGATGTTGGAGTCCATCTGCAGAAATTGTCCATCAACAATGAGGGCACCAAGCTTATGGTCCTCAATAGCCTAAAGAAGATGGTTAATCTGACAGAATTGGAATTGATCCGTTGTGACCTGGAGCGAATCCCACACTCCATCTTCAGTCTCCATAACTTGCAGGAGATCGATCTCAAAGACAACAACTTGAAGACAATCGAGGAAATAATCAGCTTCCAGCACCTACGGCGCCTAGTCTGCCTTAAGCTGTGGTATAACCACATTGCCTATATCCCCATTCAGATTGGCACTTTGACCAATATGGAAAGGCTCTACCTGAACCGGAACAAAATTGAAAAGATACCCGCTCAGCTCTTCTATTGCCGCAAATTGCGGTACTTAGATTTGAGTCATAATAACCTAACCTCCATACCACAGGACATTGGATTCCTTCAGAATCTGCAGTATTTCGCTGTCACTGCGAACAGGGTGAGTGTGTGCGTTCAACTAATAATTAATATATGTGCACTATATTCAACTACATTTACATCTATTTTGCCCCCTTCTGCCCATCGTCAATGCAATCTTTTAAACAGCAGGGTAGGACAGTCTAAACCTCTGCGGACTTCATTAATATTGCTGTTTGCTTACCCCATGAAGATGTGTGCTAAGTAGTCCCACCCTCCACTAGGTTGAGACAGGCAAACTGTCGGGGAAGCTTGAGTGCAACCTGTTGTGTAATGACTGGGATTTGATCGCTGGAGCCCTAAGCTCGAGTTCTGGCATCTGACACAAGTACGTTTTATAGTCTGCAGTATTTTGCTTTTGATTAACTTTTTAACCTTTCCAGTTTTCCCGTTTTACTTTTACCCAATTACCTTTTTTTTCCCCCCGCAAGTCTGAACTTAATTAGTCCAAGTTTGCTCTAAGAGCAGAACATTGAGGCTTTATAGGTGTCTCCTCTGAGGCATCCATTATCTGTTCCGCACGACAGCTACTCAATCCTTGAAGCAGCGGCTGCTAGATTACTGCAGGTAGCAGTTATACCAATAATTATGCCATTTGGGCTTTGCCTTTACTTTTACAACGCTTAGAAGCCTTTTTAACATGCGGCCGTGACATGTTTTTGCCCATGCAGAGTGTAAAGTTTTTTGTTTCTCAAACCAATTTAATTAACATTTCAACGTCAAATTAAACCTTCCCACGAAAGAGTTATTATTAGGAAGCAGCTACATGCTAATCCTGCTCCACTCTCGCCAGCAGAAAGATAAAATAAGGCCAGACTACCGACTAATCTTTCCTAAAGTAAAATGAGGATTAGAAGTAACTACTTTCAAAAAATATTTCTCAGTTTTGCATTTTTGTAAATAAATCTCCCGAGTTACTCCGTGCAAATCCCACCATTGATGAGCTCACAGTGAAGCAGAGGATGTGGAGATGTGTGCTGTCCAAATGGACCTAATAAAAAATACTACTTTCTACTGTATTCAGTTTGTACATATTCTGTGCATGCCTACAGTTCACGGAGCCAAACATAGACTGAAATGTGCAAGTGATTTGCTGGGAGACCCTTAATGAAGAAATGGTTTTTCATCCTTTTGCAGTTTAATTGTGTGGCTTCTGTTCTATAGCCAGTGTGAAAATTACTTCCTCCAAATTTCTAATATTGTATAATACGAGAGAATACTTAGAGTTTAAAAAAAAAAAATCTTTGGTATTCTCGGAATAAACAAGCTCTCTTTTTTAACATGCTACTTCAGTCCAACAAGTGCATCAGTTAAAATATTTGACATTTTTGTTCTCTTTCTTTGCCCCCCCGCCCCCATCTTGCAGATTGAAACACTGCCACCTGAACTCTTCCAGTGCCGTAAGCTCCGGACCCTAAACCTGGGGAATAACTGCCTGCTATCACTGCCGTCACGGGTCGGCGAGCTGACGAGCTTGACACAGCTGGAGCTTCGCGGAAACAGACTAGAGTGTCTCCCTGTGGAGCTCGGAGAATGCCGGCTACTCAAACGGAGTGGCCTCGTGGTCGAGGACGATCTCTTCACTACACTCCCGTCTGAGGTCAAGGAGCAGCTGTGGCGAGCAGACAAAGAACAAGCCTGAATTTTTATTTATATTGTAAGGGAAAAGGAAAAACAAAATTGCCAAGTTTTCAGCAGATTTTGCAGCCTGCTGTACTGGAATGATTGAGCAGATCTCCTGTTCTGTTGTTTGTATAACAGAAATGTGTCTGATTTTCTGTTCCTGGGACTGGTGCTCTCCATGGGGAACAGAGTGATCGACAGAATGGAAAGCCTGCCAGTAACTTAAAAGAATCACTTAAAGAAATAGCTGGTTTAAATATCTTAACACAATTAGTACTTCTGCTTTAATGAATCACAAAAAAGCTAACACGTTTGTAGCCATGACATGTCAACAGACTGATATTGCCAATGCCTTGTTATTTATTTAGCTGGTACTGTATTAGGGACCGGTACTGTATCTGCCCCGAGCAGGCAATACAATCTTTGCATGAAACAACCGGTGATATTTTTTTTTAAATGATATCCCTTTTGATCATTCTTAGGCCAAAAAAAATTCCAGTTTCTCATCAAGCTGATTTTTTTTTGTTTAGCATGATGATTGAGCTGAACTCATGATTTCACATCCTTTCCACCATTCCCTTTCAAATGGAGCAAAACACTACATAATACTCCTGTGTCATGTTGTCAAAGTAGTTAAGGAGAGGAAGGGGAATTTCCGTGGAGGCCTATCTTGCAGATGTAAGCAGTATTCCGAGAGGAGTGAGTATTGAGTTTTGGGGACTGGCTGGATGGATTTTTTATAAAACTGTTAAAGACTAAAGGCTAGTTTATTTTTAAGTTTCAATTTAATTACGTTGTTTGGGCACATCTTTTACTTTTTTTTAAAAAGTTCCTAAAAAACAAAACCTATTTTCCATGATATATGTAACTGTTCCTCAAAAATAATTCTGATTGTAGCAGTGAAGATAAAGTATACACGTGAGAAATGTTCCTCTACTCATATTTTGAGAGAAGAGGCAATTCGAATTCTAACTTTTACCATTAATTAACAGCCATTTAACTTAGTGGGTAAATGCAGCATGGGCACAACCACAAGGTCCCCGGTTCAATACTTGGTTTGTGTGGAGTTAGCGGATCTCTGCACCCTAGGTAAGGAAGGTGAAAAATCAGCAGGGGGGGTGGGGAGCTGAGGGTTTCTGCTCCTGTTTATTGTCCACTGACCCCACCTGGAAATGCATCTGTGTAAACCTCGGTTAAAGACGGAACTGGGCTTGGTTGAGATGTCTCTATTGTCATATAGCCTGTTGTCATTGTGTAGGTTCATGTATGAAGAATGGGCATTGGAAGATGGTATCTAGGGCATTGTACTTTAGCATTTGGGGAGGTTGGGAAATTGAAATGGAAAAATTCACTTAAAGATTAATTTTTTAATGTTTTTCTGTGTAAAATGTTTCCCTCATCGTAGCGTACTGTACCTTTTTGATATGTTCTGTACACTCCAGCAGTTGACCTTTCTAACTCAGTACTGTTGATAATGAACTTGCATGCTGCACTGTGGCTGTTTGTTCATGGGCATTGCCCCTGCTATCTAGCTTCTGACCAGTTCCACCGTTTAATCCTAGGCTAAAGTTATGTTGTCTCTACCAGTTCTCTTCTAAACCAGCTTGTGTGTCCTGGTGTTGCTGCTATATTTTTGTTTGGATCAGATATCTGATTTCCCCAGTGGTTTGTTGGTTTTCCTGCTCTGTATCTGTCTATTTGCTTGCACCTCCCTACTCTTTGCCCTCACCCCACCAGAAACAGAACAATGAAACAAGAGAACAAATAAGCAATTTGAAAAAGTTCAAAAAAGATGAAAATGATAGTGAGAAGAGGGCAGAAGAGGTATTGAGAAGCAAGGAGAGACATTAAAGGCATGTAGGGAACAAAGAACCATTTTTTTCTTCAGGTAATATGCAACAGGCCAGTCAGCGCCTGAGAGAAAGATAGGTTAGCAGTTTGGGTGGGACCCACATAAACCTAATTGTCTTTTAAATACTGATTGTCCTTTTGTGCTTTTCTAGTATTTTCTGTTTCTATTGCAAACCTTCACAATTTCTTTTTTCTTCTTTCCAATTCATTGTGTCTATGTCAGTACTGTGCTGGTTGGTACTTCAACCATTGATGATGAACGGGATTTTAAGTGTTCTGTGTACCATAATTTGGGGGAGAAATGGTATTTGGAGAGATGGGTGGCCTTGGGTTCGACACAGGCCTGTCACCTATGGTATCTGGGTTCAAATCCAGCCCAGACTGATGGGACCAAAGTGTCTTCTGTCTGCTAGCTCTTTGAACAGTTCCTAGTGGGCATGGGCCTACAGCACAAAACGACTTTTGATTAAGTACTAATTGGCAATCTCTAACACATAAGCATGGGTTGAACAAAAAATGCCAAGCTGTTGCAGTAGCGGTGTTCTACTGAGGTGCATTGTTGGGGGCAGAGTAGAAGGAGCTTTACCATGCATCAAGCTATGCCTGACCTGGGAGAGCTTGACACTGACACTGGGATCCAAAAATGTCAACTGTTCTGGCCCCCAACACTAACATTCCCCGTCCGGGAGGGAGGGAGGGAGGGGAAGGATATTCTTCAAGGTCATTGTTGCCTCTGTTCTAATGTGTCCCTAAGCCAATGTATGTGCTAAGCTTCTATTTCTGTTGGATGCCCAAATTACTGGAAATGTTGCAGTGATCCCCATTTACTCACTAAGAATGAAATAGTTATTGCAGTATGCCTTTAACAGGACTGGCTTGCTTCGTGCATAAGTTGGATGTATAAGATTTTGTTATTTTTCAATTGTAATTGATGCTAAGATTTCACTTCAGGGGTGAATATGCCTCAAGCTAGTAGCAACACCTTTCTCAGGTTTGTTATTTTGACTGACCTATTAAATGTGTAAGTGATGGTAATTACGCTGGTTTTGCTTACACATTTAATCAAAGCAATAGAAAGTATTATCTAATGCTGTGAAATAGGCTTTATTCACAGTCTCTGTTTTGGAAACTGCTTTTAATTTTATTTCTCTTTAAAATGTAACCAGAAATGATGTTAATTTCATGTCTTAACAGCCCTATTTTAAAGCTGCAGTGTTTTCCAATGGTCAGCATCTCAGTTGGGATGTCGCGAGATATTTCAATAATAAACCCATCTTTTTTTAAATTTACCTCATCAGAATAGTAAAATCTGGCATTTTTACCTACATAAGTTGAATTGCTAGGAATAAATTGCAAGATTATTCATCTTCTGCAGTATTGTAATTATTGTGTGATTTATTTGGACCACGATGCTGCTTTGGAAACTGAAGTGATTGATTATTTGCATGTGCTTCAATACTAGCTTTCATCATTCTATCTTTCTGTCTGTCTGTCTCTCTCATGACAAGAGACTTCGGTTTCCCTAATGACAATCTGATTTTCCCATCACAGTTGAGCGCCTAAAGTTGTTCAGCATTTAAAAGGTCACAATCAACTAATCACCTCTGATATAATAGCAAAATACTGCAGATGCTGGAAATCTGAAATAACAACAGAAAATGCTGGAAATACTCAGCAAGCCAGGCAGCATCCGTGCAGAGAGAAACAGGGTTAACGTTTCAGGTCTGGGACCCTTCATCAGATAGAGAATCACCTCTGATGTTGGAATAAACCAAATGGGCATTGTACAGATAGAGAGAAAAAATCTTATTGTGACATTCCTCCACGTAGAAGCACATGTGCAAAAGCAAGCAGCCAGTGACCTTTTTTACATACGGAATCTGATTTAAAAACAAGATGATCAGTAAAACGGGTTACTACAGTAACACTGAAATAACTTTGTGAAGGCTAATAGGCTCCCAGGCCAAAATCTTAAGAAATTGTGTGTTACGTTTATACTCCTTTTTTGAAGTAAATGAATGGATCTTCTGTGTGATCAATTATTCTTCATTTTAAATTTATGAAAAGATAAATCTGCGTCCCTCACCTACCCTTCTTGCAAATAAATTTGTGTTAGTCACCTGTCCATCACCATTGAAATAGAATGAATAAGCATCAAGAATGTACAAAATATGCAATATCAGAATAGATATAAATATTACAAATGTATTATAAACAACTATGTAAATCTAAGTGTCAAATTATTTAATTGTATAAAAAACTCTTAGATGTAAATGTGATTTTTGCTGAAATCTCTGCAATCTTATGATTCCCGCTCTAGCGTATGTAAACTCACCATTTACCTTAGTGTTTGATACATATTACTGCACATTATTGCTGCTCTGACTTCTAATGTCTTACTTTCTGGTGTTACTGCCACATATACTCGCGTATCAGGTGATATGATTAAGATGACTCCCCTCCTCCCTCTCCATCCCACTTTACAGCCAAAACTATCTGGGGGTGGGGGGCGGGGGGGAAATTATTGACATACGTTTAATTGATAGGCTGAGATTCTAGACACCATTGATCAAGTTTACAGGCCATTCCCTCTTTAAAAAAAGAGCTTGCATTTATATAGTGCCTTACTATCTCATTAAGTTAGCCGAAGGAGCTTTACGACCACTGGAATTACTTTAAGTAAAGTGCGGCAAATGCAGAAGCCAATTTGTGCCCAGCAAGGATATACAAACAGTAAATGAATGCATGCCCAGACAATGGGCAGAACTTTCAACTTCGGGGGCGTGAAACAGGTGATAGCAGATCGGCCGTCCATTATACACCCCACCTTAGTTTCCCCTTCTATTTACTTTAAATTAGAAAATTGTATAAAATTAGATGAAAGTGTTTTTTTCTCTGAAATCTCATGATTCTCCCTCTAGTGTATGTCAACTCACCATTTACCTCAGTGTTTGATGCATATTACTGCAAATTGTTGCTGCTCTGACTTCTAATGTTTTATTTGCTGGGAGGGAGAAATGTTGGAGTACGCCTTGCTTTTCCCATCCTGCCATGAGATTTTTTTTGTCGACCTGAACAGTGTCCACTAGATGATGTGCTCAAGTCCATCGTGGACCTGAACCCACAATCTCTGACTCAGACGCCAGAGTGCTACTAACTATGCCAGACTGTTACTTTTTATTTCTCTTTACTGGTGATTGTTTTTTTAAATTTTAAAAACAGCTTTTCAATCTAAGATATAGCACCTGACCCCAGGCTCTTGCCTGGCGTTCCATGCTGTCATGGAATCAGCTGCTGGTGGCAAGATCATTTTGCTGATTGATCAGCTGATCTGCAGGTATCTTTGGTTGACCGTAGGATTGAGTCAGGACCCGAATGAGAGTGGGCCCAGGTTGGATGTAGAAACTGTGCAGTCTCCAGTACTTGGGATGGGTTGAGCAGATTGGGGTGGGAAATCATTCTTTTCTAAATAGGCAAGAATGTGGGAAAAAAAAGTTCAAAATAGAAAGCTTAAAAACACAGAAAATAAAGTGCCCTTGTGTGGATCTGATTGTCCACGTGGTTAGTATGTACCAATCAAAGGCCCCTTACCGTATTACAGACCTATAGAGACCTCTATCTGTATAAGTTATTGCTAATCTTGTAAAATTAACTGCTACTGAGGGCTATTTTGGTGTGGGATGACATCAATCAACTGAGTTGTAAGAAAAGTGATGACGATCAAACAGGAAAAACCGTACACTGGCGATATGAAGGAAGCATAGTCGTCCATATTTCAGTTGACAACTTGCTTGAGTTAAATGTTGACTTTCACAGCGTTGCTACACAAACAGATTATGATGAGATTACACACTACATACTGTAGTAAAGAGATGTAATAGTTGCTGCTTGAAGTAGGAATATGATTAACCAAAAATGGTGCTGCCGCAGTGGTCTGTTGCTGAAAATGGCCAGTTTACCAATTAAAATCCTGTCATTTCTCAGTTCCTACATGGCAACAGCATGTTAATGGAACACATTGTTCCCTCTTCCCATAAATGAGATTTTTTCTGATGTGCATGTTTTCAAATACTCGCTAATATAATTTGTCTTAAATTGTATTCATAGCAAGGCCTGTGGGAACACCATGGAGTAATTTAGATATAAATTGCAGGGCTTTTAAGTGAAAATTACATCTCCAGATTTCGTTCTTTAATTGAACTCCAGTTTTGATTCCCTGTCCATACGGAGTTAACTGATCTCGGCCAGACTGGCAGTATACATACCACATTCAGTCTCTTCCCTGGGCTAGGGAGGGGAAATATCAACCAAGGCTTCTGCTCCTGGCCAGTATCAAGTGATTCCAGTTGGAAAATGAATGTGTGGAAGTTGGGTGAGAACAGGATTGGATTTAGCTGGCTGCCCCTCTCGTACAAGCAAATAGTTCTCCTGTAATTACTTGTCCAGGCTCACGTGAGAAATGGCTGAGGTACTGGAAGGCTGCCAGCAGCATGGAGTTCTACCTCAGCAAGGGGGAAGACTGGCATTTGAGGTGTAGCTGGTGGCCAAATTAGAACTTTTTTTTTTTTTTTACAATGTTTTTAAAGTGTGGCCATAAGTGAACCATACAGCACCTCAGTTGATGGGAGCAGAGAACAGTATTTTTTTGCAGTAATATGGAAGGGATGTATGTGCACATATATAGAAATGGTTTTAAACTGATTGATTTTCTTCCCTCACCACTTCTCCTTGCAAGCATTTGGTTCTGCAGTGATGCACCCATCCTCTGGTACATTGCCCAGGTAGCCATTTTTTTTAATTTGTTCTTGGGATGTAGAAATGCTGACATGACTGCATTTATTACTCATTCCTAGTTATCTTGAAGGTGCTGGTGAGTCGCAGCCTTGAATGCTGCAATTCTTGTGCTGAGGGTGTTCACACAATGGTGTTGGGTAGGGAATTCGAGGATTTTGGCCCAGCAACGATAAAGGTTGGTGCACTTGACTTTCTTGGTGGTAGAGGCTGCAGTCCTAGAATTCCCTATCATTTACGTGTGAGCTATGAAAATGAGCATCTGCAAGCAATTCAACCAGAGGGTATTGCAGCCAAGCCTGAACCTTTCCTTATCTGGCATCCACAAACACGCACTTCCAACAAGAATCAGGAGCTGGAACCCTAGCTCATTTTTACCTCAGTAACTTGGGTTTTGAGGCACCCATACTGCCACCTTGGCTGAAACCAGCTAGCTTAGCACTGACCTGGAATTGAATCGGCAACTTTTCTCATCTGTTTCAGCTGCTCACTGGATAACGCCATTGAGCCATCAGGGACCAATTTACCACTGTTAACATCCAAGCAGTTTTTTTTTTTAAATTGTGAATCTGGGGGATTGAATTTAAAGACTTAATTGCTAAAATTCAAATTATGAATATACTGTTTATCACAGATCGCAGAAACCCCACAATGCAGATAGAGGCCATTTCGGCCCATCGAGCCTGCACCGACACATATCCCACCCGATCCCCGTAACCCCTACACCAACACATATCCCACCCTATCCCCGTAACCCCACGTATTTAATCCCCCTAACACTAAGGGTCAATTTATCATAGCCAATCAACCTAACCCACACATCTTTGGACTGTGGGAGGAAACCGGAGCACCCGGAGGAAACCCATGCAAACACGGGGAGAATGTGCAAACTCCACTTTACTGTTATGGAAATCCATGGAAACAGATTCCGCCATTTAAATAGCAACCAGAATCAAAGGCAGTGAGAAAAGTGCCATGGGTTGTCTTTACATGCAAGGCTGTGAAAATAGGTAGCATTTTAAACCACTTGGAAATCAAACACAAATTGTCACATTTCTCAAAATGATCAAATGAATTTCAAGTTGTATAGTTTTGATTGTTGATCAGTTTTTACTTCACTAACTTTGTAGATTAGTGGTAAAACTTTTTTCCTTCAATATAAAGCACTTTGACAGTTTCTTGTTTCTGAGGGGCACTGTAGAAATGCAAGTTATTTTTAATCTGGGAACCAAGGAGAGCCAAATTTTGGGGGGGGAGGGGGGAGAGAATACCAGTGGAGATGGGAGAAAGCTTAAAGAAGTAAAAGATCAGTGTTCAATAAAAGGACAAGACTTCTTAATTGTGGATAAGCTGAACAGTCATTTAACTGTGTGTGTATTTAATTTAGTCTTTTGTATCTGATTAAGTAGATATGCAAGTATCAAAGATTACAGCTAACTCACCTGTCTTTGAGGATTGTGGCAAATTGGAATTGCCCCTAATCTTATTTGTGCCTAAAACACTTTGTTTTTTAAATGAGCAATATTATGTACAAAGTAAGAATGTTTAAATTTTGTAGCTTTTGTGTTTGTGCGCAATAATCTGTGGTCCTACGATGAAAGGTCTCTATCCAGAATGCTAATATATTTCTCTTTCCAGCTGTTAATAGATGTGCTGTTTATTTTTAGCATTTGTCTTTTTATTTAAGAGTTCCCCAGGAGCTTTCTTCCTACCTTTTTTAAATGGTGCTGGGTGCTCAGGCTAGTTTCACAGAATCACAGAATCCCCATAGTGCAGATAGAGGCCATTTCGGCCCATCGAGCCTGCACCGACACATATCCCACCCTATCCCCGTAACCCCATGTATTTAATCCCCTAACACTAAGGGTCAATTTATCATAGCCAAATCAACCTAACCCGCACATCTTTGGACTGTGGGAGGAAACAGGAGCACCCGGAGGAAACCCACGCAGACACGGGGAGAATGTGCAAACTCCACACACAGTCGCCCGAGGCCAGATTTGAACCCGGGTCCCTGGCGCTGTGAGGCAACTGCTTGATTTGAACCAGGCAATGATCCATGGTAATATATCTGATGTGGTTTATTATAAAATTTCAAATTGTGCTACTGATTACACAGCACAGCCTTAACAGTACAGAATGACTTGGCCATAACTGTGAAGACTAAAGGCAAAATGCTGCCACTGTCAACTCAAAAATACCGATGTGAAATGATTGTAATTATTGACATTGGTCTTTCTGTAGTGGATGCGCATGTTACTATAATTGTAGAAATCTTTCAATTTTATCTACAATTATATATAACTAAATGCATATTGGTGGCTTATTATTGACATCACTTGCCTCCCCTAACTCATCGCTCCACCACTGAAACTCTCATTTGTACATTTACCACCTTCAGGCTTGATTTCTACAATGCTTTTGTGTAACGGTCTCCCAAGTCCAATCTACGTAAACTCCCAAATCATTCAATACTCAACTCATTCAGAACTCCACTGCCTGGATTCTACTCCAAACTAAATTCTGCCCACCTATTACTCTACATTTGCTGACTCCTCATCTCCAACACATTGATTTCAAAACCTGCGTCCTCATCTACAAATCTCTTCATAGCTTCACGCCACCCTGTTTCTGCAACTTTCTCCCTACTTCCCAGTTCGCACCCTCCACTTTAAGATGAAGTGGCATCTTGTAAAGCAACATCAAAAATTACTTTATTTAAGCCTTGATGTCTGAACTTTATACAGCATTTCCAGAAACTTAAAGCACCACGTAGCATTTTTTCTCTCTCTCAACTTAGCACGTACTTCCATTTTAAATGTTATAACTTTTCAAGATTATGAAAGGTTTTGAGAGGGTGCACAGTGAAAGATTGTTTCCACTTGTTGGCAAATTGGCAACAAAAAGGTATAGACTTAGAATTATTGCTGGAAGAACAAAATGGTAAATTAGATTATTTTGATACCAAAGGTTATTAGAAATGGAAGAATATAATTGGATGTGGGGAAAGGGCGACAAAATTGGATTAAATAGCAGGTGAAGAATTAATACTGCCACAGTAGAGAGGTTTCATTGGAGGTTAGTTTGATAAATCCTAGGACAGTAACAAAATACTGCTCTTAAAGAAACTGGTGTATTTTGTGATTTAAAGAAAAGTTGGGCATAGTTGTTAAGTGCGCTGCTCAAGGTGGAACTGAGCTAACCATCTGAAGAAGGTTCCAGGTTTGACCCTTTACTGCATAATGTATACAGTACTTGCATTTGCACAGGAGCATTGCTGCCTCATGTTCTGACCTCAAGGAGATTGTCAACAAAAAAAATTAAAGGGGAAAAAAGTGATCCAGTTCCATGAGTATTCTGACATAATGCTGCCCAAACCAGATTTTAAAAAGATTAATCATTTTACTTGGTTACCTGAAATGGTGTTAAACTACCTGACTGTATCTCTCTTTTGTTTGAACTGTTTTAACAGCTGAAGTCACATTTTTATATTAAAAATGATACTATTACACATGAAGAAACAAGTGTATGTGTTTATTGTGACTTTTACAAGTGTGTTCCATTTTATGTTTGTCGTTTTAAAGAATCTCAAAGTCACAATTTCAAATCCTTAGGTGACCTGAAGAATTAACGCTGTCTTGTCGGTGATTAGTAATCAGATTATTTTTAGTATTTGTTTATACATCTGCGACCCCTTCCGTCACCAATTCTTTATTTTTCATCCACCTCCTACCCCACATTATTCTCCTTGGGTCTCTGGACCAAAAGCTCCAGATCATAAAGATGTCCATGAACACCGTCCATGTCACTCCTTGGCTGACCCATGAAGAAGCCTGCTTGACCATTGTGGAAAAATGATTCTCCTCTGTTCCATTATCCTCCCTTACCACAAACCGCCCGACAACCCAGAGTGGCTGACTTTAAATGTCAATTCTGAATGCCAATTTAAACTTTTTCTTAAGTTAGAGCTTAACATAGTTAGTCAATAGGCCATTTAAGCATTAAATATCTTTGATGCTATTGGAGTGCAGTGATTTTTTTTTTTTGCAGTGATATTTATTAAGACTGGGTGTTTCCTTTGGTTTGTTGAGATATACATGAGTATTCTTGACTGACTGTAAAATAGTCATGGGAGGTGTAAACAATGCACACAGATGTAAAGCTCCCTCTACTCTGTCCCATGTTCCCAATATCTCTCTTCTCTCCTCCCCCCATTGCACCACTGACTTTTTTCCATTAACACCAACCAGTCAGTCTGAGTGACATTGCCAATTAGTGCTTAATCAAGGGTTGTTTAGTGCTGAAGACCCCTGCCCACTAAGAACTGGATTGAGACTACCCAAAACAGCCAGCACCTAAAGGAAACTTTCATCCCACAAACATGAGCTGGATTTCAACCTGGGTTCCAGAGGTAAAAGACCAGTGTCTAACCCATTGTATCCTATCAATCAAGTCACAAGTGTGTCTTACGACTTTTTAAATTTTTGACTATTTAGGAAATAGACCAGTATATCAATATAACCAGTATAAGTTAACCAATCGGATTAATACAATTTATCGTCAAGATTGTTAAAAGTACAATAGTAGTTTAGATAAAATAGAAGCTTTTCAGCTGATCTGCAAAGTCAATAAGTTACCTGGGGATAATGAGAGTCTCAAAATGAGACCAAGAATTCAGCAGGAGTGGAGTCAAAAGGCGACTGAAGGCAATGATAAGAAATCTCATGCCAGCCCTGGACAGCAAATGACACCCCACTAACCTGAAACTAAAAAAGGGCACAGATGGTGGAGTGGCTCAAATTGGTATCCAGGACAGATACAAGGGCTTTTCCACCCTCTGATCTGTATAATCTTTCCACTAATAAACATGTCTGGTATCTTACAGAACATGGAAAAAGTCAAGGATAAGAAAAGCCCATTGAAGCTCATCCCTTTACGGTCCTAACTCTCCTTTGGCAGTATCCAGCCTCTTTCTGAACACCTCTATGTTAGAGAGGTCCATACAGTCCCTTGAACGTACCTCAGTCCGAGCTGCTGGATTTGTGAGTGCATTATTATATCAGTGACAAGGATACTCCATGGGCCTTTGCTGAGAATGTGTATATTAACTACATTGGTGTTGGCTCAAGTCTCCTTCCTCCCCCAATAGATGTGAGCATATGCATCGCCTAGTGTGTAATCAAACATACAGAACAAGGAGATCCCTGGTTCAATCACGAGTCTGCGTTGAATTAGCTGATCTCGGCCAAGGCACTGCTGTGGGGGGTACTACAATTGGTTTCATAGTCACTGGACCAGGGAAGGGGAGAAATTAACACTGGTTCATTCCCCAGTGACCCCAGTTGGGAAGCTGCATGTGTGTGTCCATCAGCTTAAGCCAGAATCAGACAATGTTGACACCCGTCATAATTCAGTAGCTTGCTGGTACCATCTAGGCTGACTCATGAAGAATAGACATTTGGGTGAGATAGTGGAAGGCAGCTGGCACTCATGGAATTGTAACCCAGCCTGAGTCAACACCTTCAAAACAGCAGGGAAGAAAACTGGGGAAAATTAGCAATATCCATCAGATTCAATTATAATGCTGTGTTAATATTCCAATGCAAAAGGACAAAAGTTTGAGCTTCTGCTAAGGGGGAAAAGATGGAAGGGAGTTGTTTTAAAAGAATATTGTCCCTGTAATTTTCATCTCATTGACACGTTAGGCTATCCTTTGGAATGAAGGAGAAAGGCCATGTTGCTATTATAATCTATTATTGGTTTCTGTGAATGTAGAGTTGTAGGAATATTGAAGGTAGGATGGTATCACGCCGTGGTGGCTGGAGGTTCACCACCAAGTTTCCAATGGTCAGCCACACTGCGGAGGAGAAGACCTGTGTAGAGGTTACGCACTTCCCATGGAGAGACGTTAGTATGCTGCAAATCTCTTAAGGGCTAGCTAAGAACGCTCAGGTTGGAGACTGAAAGCCAGGTCTTTATCCCACCTGTCCTCTTGGTCACAATTTCTGTTGGTCCAGGCAGGTCAGGTATAAATAGGAAGAGAAAGTAACTTGAGACAGGCTTGTACCCTCATCAAAAAACCAGAGAAGCAGGAAAGAACACTGAATCAGAGTTCTGGTTAACATCATAAAAGACATTCTAAACACAAGAAATCTCGGAACCAATCGAGAGTTCTCTGATCACTGGCAGAGTTCTTTAGTGAGCTGTAGGCCCCATCCAGTTCTTCAATAATGTAATTTCTAACAACAACTCGTATTATTATAGTGCCCTTCACATAGAAGGACACTTTACAGGTGAGAGGGTAGGAAGAGGAGGAGAAGGACACCAAGTCACAGACACAGGAAAGTGGAGGCCAAAAAGTATCTTACAGCAATTCAAATAAAAACCTCTGGCACAAATTAACTTCCAGCTTTTATTTTTCTTGAACAGGATCAAAGTCGGCCAGGCTCGGTTGTTGGACAAAAGGAGGATCTGGCTCACATGTGATGTTACCACAGTCAAATAGCCTGCCAACATTCACTGTTGAGAATGATCACATGGGCGAGGTACTAAAAGGCTACAGACACCCGTAGAACTGGACTTCTGCAAGAGCCAGCCTTCAGGCGAGAACAGAAAAGTGAGAAGAAAAAAAATAGGGACAGAGAGGAGGTGGTAAATTATGCCTCAGACTACAATGCTTCCAATGATAAATATTTGTCTTTTAATGTTTCTATTTCGGTGATTAGACTTTATCTGTCTGCTCATCAATTTATGAGCCCATTTACCCAGATTAAGAATTCATCAGTGGGTGAGGCTATTCACCTTACATATTTCCCTCATTATTTGTCATCATTATTGACAATAGATGTGAAATTTTATATTTTTACCAATCCAAAACCGACAAAAGACTTTTATTTAATAGTTTCAGTAAAAAATGAATTGTTTTTAGTGGATTAACTTCAGATGAGAAATGAAAAAACTGTAGTGTAACGAGTTGTAAAATGTAATAGGTGAGTACTGCTATTGAATGGCATAAACGTAAGCACTAAAGGGAAATTAGGATAATTAGTTATGAGATGTAAACGGCACCAGTTCAAGGCTTTAGTGTCACAGTCTGCGAGAAAGCTATACATAGAGTTATGGATGCTTCAAAGTTCTGTCATTTAATCAAGTGATTCAGATTGTGTCATAAGCAAAGCTCACGCAGTTGAAAGGACATTGAACCTAAAGACTGAGTTGAAGAAACCAACGTTCCTTCTTTCAGCTGAAATGTTTTATAATATCGGCTATGGTCTCATAGGAACATGGGAACACGAATAGGCTATATAGTGTCTCGAGCCTGCTCTGTCATTCAATTAGATCATGGCTGATCTGCATCTTAACTCCATCTACCTGCTTTGGTTCCTTAACCCTTCATACCCTTACTTAAATATCTATCGGTCTCAATTTTGAAATTTTCAATTGATCCCTAGCCTCAACAGCTTTTTGGGGGAGAGAGTCTCAATAAACTAGCAGTCCTGGGCTCGGAAGGAGAGTCAGTATTCCTACACCTGATCACTGTCCAGTTACTCTTGCTGGAAACTATGTCTGCAACAGGTGAAAACCATATCAAACCTCGCTCAACTGGTAAACAGCCTTCTGACACACACTGCCTAGGTTGACAGGTGAAGGATAATTATTTACGTAATGTTGCGGGGGGTGGAGGGGAAGCCCTGGTGGAAATATACCGCAGTATGAACTACCACATTCAGGAGAGGAGATTGAGGGGGGAAATGGGAACAAAGTGCTAATAACACTTTCAAATTGAAATGCTGAAATTACATGGATTGGAGATTTCAAGAGGTTATCGTAATTCAAAATAATGGTCACATGATTCACAAAGGTACACGAAGACAATAATTTTGCAATTCCTGCTGAACTCCTAATAGCCAGTTCATGAACAATACTAACAGGGTGCAGGAAACAAGTCACCTGGGAATTCTTTTGGTCAGGAAATAAATGTAAAGTCTTCTGATGGGTGAAAGAACCTACAAAGAACAGAGATGAAAAATTCTAAAATAATCAATATATAAAACAATATTCATTAATTAGCCCTGCCAAAAATGTTATCTTTAAGGAGCTATGTAAAGGGGAGTTGAGCAATGATGGTGCAACCTGCTGTCTTGTCTTGTAGTGTATACCATTAATAGTTTTTCTAAAGCATAACTGCTAGTTTAGAGAATATTAAATCTGATGCCTAGACGGCAGAACTGTTATTTTTCCCCAATGTTCCACGCCCTTTCCTCTCCTCTCTTGAAGATAGAAAAGACTTGCATTTATATAGCACCTTTCACGACCTCAGGACATCTCAAAGCCAATTAAGTACTTTTGAAGTGTAGTCACTGTTATAATGTAGGAAATGCGGCAACCAATTTGCACACAGTAAGTGCCCACAAACAGCAATGTGATAATGACCAGATAATCTGTTTTAGTGATGTTGATTGAGGTATAATTATTGGCCAAGACACCGGGGAGAGCTCGCCTGCTCTTCTTCAATATAGTGCCGTGGGATCTTTTATATCCACCTGAGAGAGCAGACGGGGCCTCAGTTTTGCATCTCATCCGAAAGAGCAGCACTCCCTCAGTACTGCACTGGCGTGTAAGCCTGGATTTTTGTGCTCAAGTCTCTGGAGGTGGGACTTGAACCCACAACCTTCTTGACTCAGGTGGTGAGAGTGCTACCCACTGAGCCACAGCTGACACCATGATGTTGACTCAAGCTAGGGTACAGCTCTATGGAGACAGACAGCATCACCCAAGTGGCTATTTTTCAAATCTGAACTGAAACAGTGAGCATTGGCAGGCCATTCTATCGGGGGGGGGGGGGGGGCAACCACAGCCAAGATTGATCCTGTCTATACACATATTTCATTACAGGAGTCACCAGAGCAGCAAGTCTGGCCAATTTTATCTGCCTGCTACTCAGCAGATCTACTAAGAACCATTAGAAATATTTGGAGCCAGATTTGCTTCCTTTAAGCGTAAAAAGAATGACTGTCTCATTTCCAAACAAAGGCACTAAGGTGGATATCAGTATCTCATCCTATCATCTTCGCTACCCCACAATAAATGGCATTTTGGTTTGGTACTTTTTATCCATAAAGACTGAAGCCATTGTCCTCGGTCCCTGCCGTAAGCTGCCCTAGCCATCAACTCTCGCTGGACACTGTCTGAGGCTGAATCAGACCATTCACAACCTTGGTGTCCTATTTGACCCTGAGCTGAGCTTCTGACCCCATATCCTCTCCATCACCAATACCGCCTACTTCCACCTCCATAACATCGTCCGTCTCCGCCCTGCCTCAGCTCATCTGCTGCTGAAACCCTCATCCATGCCTTTGTTACCTCCAGACTCAACTACTCCAATGCACTCCTGGCTGGCCTCCCACCTTGCACCCTCCATAAACTTGAGCTGATCCAAAACTCTGCTGCCCGTGCCCTAACCCACACCAAGTCCTGTTCACCCATCATCCCTGTGCTTGCTGACCTACATTGGCTCCCTTGATTTTAAAATCCTCATCCTTGATGTCAAATCCCTCCATGACCTCTCCCCTCCCTATTTCTGTAACCTCCACCAGCCCGAAAACCCTCTGAGATCTCTGCACTCCTCCAATTCTGACCTCTTGAGCATCTCCGACTTTCATCGATCCACCATTGGTGGCTATGCCTCCAGTGGCCTAGGCCCTACACTCTGGAATTCCCTCCCTAAACCTCTCCACCTCTTACTGTCTCCCCTCCTTTCAAGACGTGCCTTAAAACCTACCTCTTTGACCAAGCTTTTGGGCACCGGTCCTAAAATCTCCTTGTGTGGCTCGGTGTCCAATTTTGTTTGATAATATCGCTCCTGTGAAGCACCTTGGGACGTTTTACTACGTTAAAGGCGCTATATAACTGCAAGTTGTTGTTGTCAGCTGTAGTAGCCTTTGTGCGGGACTGCTAGGCAAGCAACACTCAACCTGTAAAAACGCCTGCTTTAGATACTGGGGTAACAAGGTTCCAATTGTTGTTCGTGACAATTCGTCCACTCTATGCATTTTGTTGGGAATCTTCCTATCTGTATTTGTGAACGAATCCTAAGAATGATGGTGCTCCTCTTCTGTATTTAGGAATGTTCACCTTCGAAGAAATTTCTTCAGTCAGTAAATCCCCGCCCTCCTTCCGGATCTTTAAGCCCTGGTGGGACGCCTTCATGGACTATTTGGCGATCATCATGCTGATGATCGCGGTGTTTGGCGGCACCACACAGATCTACAAGGACAAGACTGTCTGTTTGCCAATTCTGGCCGATTCTGCTTCCAGCAACCGATCACGCACTGAAGCCAACTCGACCCTGAAAGTCGCCAGCGTGGTTCATAATGTAACTCAACTTGGTGGTAGATCAAGTCAGCCAGAATTGGCTGGACTCAGTCACGTTACTGCTGTGTATGCCATCTATGGAGGGGAAACGAACTTGGACCTTCAGCAGTACCGCTACGTCAACCAGGCGTGCTATTTTCATGCGGTGCCCTGGTTTCCCAAATATTTCTCCTATTTCATTCTGCTGCACACCGTCGCCTTAATGGTATGCAGCAACTTCTGGTTCAAGTATCCCAAGACCAGCTCCAAGATAGAACACTTGATCTTTATCCTGGACAAGTGTTTCGAGTCACCCTGGACAACCGATGTCCTCTCTCTGGCGGTCACGGAGAACAGCAGCAAAATGAACGTCAGGGCGCCAGAAAAGCGCAAAAGCCTCCCCGCGTCCTTTAAGCCGGTGGCCCGTGGCATCAGCGACCCGAGCAAAGGCTTCACCCGCAACAACCCGGTGATACTGAGGCAGTACGAGCTGCTGGACAAGAAGGATGGCGAGCGAGCCAAAGCCTTGTTTGAGAAAGTGAGGAAATTCAGGCTGCACGTGGAAAAAGAGGACACCATCTACAAACTCTACGTGGGCCAGCTGGTCCTTAAAACCCTGCAGTGCGTGGCCATTTTGTGCTATTTCGCCGTATTCGTGGAAGCGGTGGCTTTTGACATTATATGTCGACCCGGCACCGAAGCGGTGACGGGCTACGGGCTTTTCATTTGCACTTTCAGTGTGGCCTTCTTGCTCAGGAGGCTGCTGCTGCTCTACTTGTCCCTGGTGGCCATCTACCTCCTGCTCTGCCTCCGCACCCTCAGCTGGGTCCTGAGGACGCCGCTGAAGCAGTACTCCTTCGAGAAACGGGAGACCCAGTTCAGCGACATCCCTAACGTCAAGAACGACTTCGCCTTCTTGCTGCACCTGATCGACCAGTACGACCCCTTGTACGGCAAGCGCTTTTCCATCTTCCTGTCCGAGGCCAGCGAGAAGAAACTGAAGCTGCTGAGTTTGAACAGCGACTGGACGGCGGACAAGGTCCGGCAGCAGCTGATCCGCAACAACAAGGATCAGCTGGAACTCCACCTCTTCATGTTGACGGGCATTCCCGAGGCCGTCTACGATGTGACCGAAATACAGGTCTTAAAGATGGAGCTGTGCAATGACATCAACATAAACACCAAGGTCACCCAACTGGTCCACCTGGAAGAACTCTCCATCGTCAGCTGCATCGTCACCGTGAAACCAGCCGTGTTATTCTTCTTAAGCAACCAGTTGCACTCGCTGTCGGTCACCTTTTCGGACCACGAGGAGGTGCCCGAGTGGGTCAGTAAGCTGACCAGACTGAGAGAGCTTTGCTTGATTGGGAACGTCAACACCGAGAGTACAACGTTGGAGATGGAGTTCTTAAAAGAGCTTCGCTACCTGAAGGTCCTTCAGATCACCAGCAACCTGGTGAAGATCCCCTTCAACGTGCTGTACGTGGCGCCCCACTTGACCGAGCTGTCGATCTTCAACAACAAGAACAAGCTGGAGATGCTCCACAATCTGGGCAGCATGGTCAACCTCGCCCGTCTTAATCTGCAAAACTGTGATCTGGAGAAGATTCCGCAGGGCACCTTCAGCCTCTCCAACCTGCAAGAGTTGAACCTTCAGGGCAACGAGTTGTCCACAATTGAAGAAATCGAAAACTTGCAACGCCTGCGCCGGTTGTCCTCCTTCAATCTTAGTTTCAACAAAATCAAATCCGTTCCAGATAGCTTTAGTTACATTGGCAACCTTGAACGTTTTAATGCATCCAACAATCAGATTGAAACCTTGCCAAATAGTATGTTTACCAGTCAGAAGCTACATCATTTGGACGTGAGCAATAATCGTCTGATTGCGATTCCCACGGCTGTTAGATACCTCAAAAACCTCAAGTACCTAGATTTGAGTTCCAATAAGTTAGAAGTTCTACCAGACGAGCTGTTCCAGTGTAAGAAGCTCAAAACTCTGAAGCTGAACAATAACTTACTAAAATCCCTTAGTGGGAAAATCCAACAGTGTGCCCTACTTTCAAAACTGGAACTCAAAGGAAATCCGTTGGAAGAACTCCCTGTTGAGATAGCACAGTGTAGCAAACTGAAACAGAGTGGCCTGGTATTGGATGAGTACATGTTCGAGACACTTCCTATACAAATCAGAATAAATATGAATGCCAACCCCGAGGCTCCTCCCGAGATCAGACTCCTAATTCCCAACAAGATGTCACATCCTGAATTGGACCACCTTGTATAAAATAAGGCATGCGATCAAACCAAAGATTCTTTTGCCCCACTGGCCCCAAAAAAAGAGAAAACACGTTTCTAACCCCCCCTTAACCAAACCAACAACTACACAGCCTGGCAATGTCTCAGCATGCAATCAAACTGAGCGAAGAATGAAAGATTACTCCACAATATCATGCGTTAACAGGGCATATTGGTCAGTAGCTGTCCCTTATCAAACAACGAATGGTTAAGATACTCGGGTGTTTATCTTTTCTGCATATTAAGAAGGACCAATAGGAAAGCGTATAAAACCCAACAGAACTAAATGTACAAACTGGGCTTCATTACTTAACTATTGGTGAAAATCTGAAGCAAAATTCAACCGGAGACGTTTTCGGTTATACTGGAGAATCACACCTGAATAAATACATAAATCCTAATAAAATGAGAAAAGAACAACAATTTTGTCTGGTTTTGAGGTATAATTTGTATATAATCAGCCAACTTTAACCACACATTTCAGATTTTTGATAGTAACAATGTTTATTGTCACTGCAAAGTGGTGTCTGCTTTGCAGTGATGTTACAGTTGCAGTATAATTCTGGACTCCGGTCCTAACCTCACTCGTGAGGAGGGTGGGGGCGGGTAATATGAGATCCCTGGAGGAGGCATTCTTACACCACTTGGGTTTGACACTGCATGGAGTATAACCCCAGTGCAGCATTGCACCAGGTTTAATAAGTGTTAAAGGACTCTCGCCACTGCTCTCAAAACATTTAAAACTTAACAGGCCCCAGGAGGGGAGCTCTGTGCAGACCATTAAGCACAGTTGTAGAGAGATTGCTTTTGGCAGGAGAACTCCAATTAGAATCAGGCATTATAAATGAGGTAACAACAGAAAACGCTGGAAACAGTCAGCAGGCCAGGCAGCATTTTTGCTATTATAAATGAGATACTCCCTAACGTGAACAATGTACAACTAGTGCTTTGTGGTTTGAGTATCTGCAGCATAAATGCACTCATAAACTTGGGGCAGATGAGGAGAAATTCATGCTCGCTGCCTGGCTTTTTAAACAAATTCAGCTCAAACACTGCAGTGTTGGAACAAACGCTAATATTATGGTAATAAAGCTAATCAGATGTCAGGAGTAGAATTAAAAAATTGAGTAATTTAAAAAAAATTAAGCACTTTACTTCAGTTTACTCCTTTACTTCTCTTTACTCCTAACATCTCAATTTTACTTTTCTTTAACTTTCCTTTATTCTATTTCTAAGCCCTATTCTATTTTTTATGTTATATTTTCCCCCCAAATATTTGAGTTTTACACTGCCTACCTGTTTTCTTCTATCTCTGGAGTCCTGCAGTCCATTTTGGATGTGGAAATCCTGTTTGCAAAATGTGGCAAAACCCCAAAATGCTGAAGACTTATCAGCAAGTCAGGCAGCATTTGTAAAGGAAGGACAAAGGTTAATCATTCAGGTATAACCCTTCGTCAGAACACTTCTGTTCCCATTGGCGGAAGAGTCAAGAACCAGAGGACACAGACTTAAGGTGATTGGCAGAAAAACCAAAGGCGACGTGAGGGAAAACTTTTTTACGCAGCGAGTGGTTAGGATCTGGAATGCACTGCCTGAAAGGGTGGTGGAGGCAGATTCAATCATGGCTTTCAAAAGGGAATTGGATAAGTACCTGAAGGAAAAAAATTTGCAGGGCTACAGGGAAAGGGCAAGAGATTGGGACTAGCTGAAGTGCTCTTGCAGAGAGCTGGCACGGGTTCAGTGGGCCGAATGGCCGCCTTTTGTGCTGTAACCATTCTATGAAAGAATAATAATTTATTATTAATAATAATTTAACCTGTAAAGTTAACCAATTTTCTTTCTTTACGTATGTTGCCTGACCTGCTGAGTGTTTCCAGCATTTTCGGTTTTTGTCTCAGATTTCCAGCATTTTATGTTTTGCAAAATATGGCCTCTGATTGGCTGAAAAGGTGACCTCTGTTTTACCCAATCAAGCATCAGAAATATAAAGATTGACATAATTGCATTAATGGTGGGAGCACATGATTTTTTTTGTTTAACTTTTACCAAACTGAACAGTACCGCTCAACAAATGTTCTCTCTTTGAACAGATGACATGTGTTGAGGTACATGTGAACGGCACCAGCATTGCTCCAGTAGTCTGCACAATTGCCATTCTTTGTGTGATCCTGGTCTTTTAAAGATATAAGAAAAAGTTTCCTCACCTGATTATTTTCTCTCTCCATCACAGTTTTCCTTGTCTCCCTCTATTTTGCTGATGTTACTATGGTCATTGCGCCTGTGAAGCTTCTCCTCTTTTCCTCCTAAGCCCCAGGACCTGCACACTCTTCCTCCCTCCCGGCATGCTGGAAATGCAAGTGTATTGGATGTTACATGGAAATAGGATCAGGCTTGATTGCGATGCCATCAATTAGCCTCCCAACAATGGTCCCTGTAACTTCTTTTTGGAGCGCGGTCCCTTTAACTGGCTGCACGGCCCATTCAAATTTTCGCGCATGCACATTTTCTTTCATTGAAAAGCTGGTGAGCGGCCAGAGCGGGACCTCCGGCCGCGCAGCTTAGCGGGAACGTTGCCTCCCAACACTCAGTAGTCAAGGCTCACATATGAGGAATGACCACTTGTGTGAGGCTCCAATAGATGGACATCCTTAGAACTGGACAACAACAAAGAATTAAAGTCTTTAGAAGAGGAGGGTAGGGGAAAAAATGGGGGCAGCTTCCTGATGTGCAAGTGTTAAGGTTCTTTAGTCATTTATCGTCATCATATTCTGCCAATTTTCTTCAATCCCTTCTCTGCTGAAGGTATAGCTCCTCACTGGGTTTGGGTCCACAGGCATCACTCACCCTGCAATTCCTCGTTCCATCAACCATTCTTCATGTGTGAGCCAAGACAACGAGGCCAGTAATACGGTCCCCTTACAACAATGATACCACCTGCACATAAAGATGCAAAAAATCCCCTTTCAGCATTCCGTAGGGACCGCTCCCTCCGAGACACCCTAGTCCACTCCTCTATCACTCCCAGCACCCCTTCCCCTTCGCCCGGCACCTTCCCGTGCAAGCGCAGGAGATGCAACACCTGCCCATATACCTCCCCCCTTCCCACTGTCCAGGGCCCCAAACACCCCTTCCAGGTGAAACAGCGATTTACTTGTACTTCTTGCAATCTAGTATACTGTAATCGCTGCTCATGATGTGGTCTCCTCTACATTGGGGAGACCAAACGCAGATTGGGTGACCGCTTTGCGGAACACCTCCGTTCAGTCTGTAAGGGTGACCCCGAGCTTCCGGTCGCCTGTCATTTTAATTCACCGTTCCATTCCCACTCGGACCTCACCGTCTGCGGCCTCTTGCATTGTTCCACGGAAGCTCAGCGTAAACCCGAGGAACAGCATCTCATCTTCCGATTAGGCACTTTACAGCCTTCCGGACTCGATATCGAGTTCAACAACTTCAGATCATAACCTCAGCCCCTGTTATATTTTTGTATTTTTTATCCACACTTTTGGTTTGTGACTTTTCCTTGTTTTTCTGTCTCTCCCACATGGCAGCTGTCTCTCACTCTGCCGGCGCATTTCACACTTCATTGTTTGTTTCTTTACCTGTCCTATTACCATCTCGTCTCACCTTGAATATCTCTTAATGTCTCTTCTTTCGTCCCCTCCCCCATTTCCCAGCCCCCAAACTGCCTTTTGTTTCATTTCCTGCCTCTTTTCTCAGTCCTGATGAAGGGTTTCGACCTGAAACGTTGACTCTATTTCTCTCTCCACGGATGTTGCCTGGCCTGCTGAGTTTTTCCAGCGTTTTCTGTTGTTATTTCGGATTTCCAGCATCCGCAGTATTTTGCTATCGTAAGATGTTGACCTTAGCTGGTAACATGTGGCCCAGGCAGAGATGACTACCCAGCATTATACGGTACAGGCAGGGCGATATGAATGGAGGTGACAGAGAGTGTCATTGTTGCCTCATCTCTCGTCCAAACCTAGGAGGGGGTGAGGAAGACTTACTTGGCGGAGGCAAGGTTTCTCAAGGTAAGTGAGCATGCCTGCGATGACATCTTAATTGGTTGTTTTGCCAATGTGGTCCTCATTATAAAGTTGGAGCAACATAAAAGAGAGAGAAATCAGAGCATGTTGCCAATTCCTGATTACTGTAAATGCATAGGCATGTTCAGAGTCTTCTGGTTTACTAGTCCCTGTTGACATATCACTGTCCTCGCCATGTTGGCCATTAAATAGATCAATCAAGCAGTACTATGGCAACATAGGGTTTCTTGCAGCTGTATCTTTACACACTCACATAAGGTGGATGTTGTCCTGGGCACTTTGTTATAATTAATTTCACAATCCTCTTTCTTACATCTGTCCCTTTCATATCTGCCTGCAGGAGCAGAGTACACGTAACAGAAAGCAGTGCTTGCAGAAGGAAGAGGGTTCACCAAAGCTATGACCTTTGACTCCTTATGAGGAGAAAGTCATCAGGACTATGGGTGTGGAGTCGGTAGGGATTGGAGTGGGGGGTGGGTGGGGGAGGAGGAGGAGCTGAATTTGGAGGCCTCCAGCCAGCTCATGGCAAGTATCAGTTACTATTTATTGCATAGCTCCTTGTATACTGCCATTCATTCTTTCAAACATGGGCCCACATTGCAGCAATTCAGTGTAACACACTGCAATCTCGATGCTTTAAGTAGTGTTACTGGAAGCATTGTAAAGTATGTTCTTTTTCTGCTTTTCCTGGTGCCCAAGAAGAGCCACCCAGCCAACTACACAGCTTCAACCTAGCGCCACACAGCACCCAACGTCCTGCACTCCTACTGTGGCAAACACCAGTGCAGATTATCTATCTATCTATCTCTCTCTATATATATATATATATATATATATATATATATAAAAGGATCGTGGTGTCTGTCTGTCTGTACGTATGTCCAGGCTTAACTCAAAAGTTAGAGTGTACCTACACATCACAGAAACCCCACAGTGCAGATAGAGGCCATTTCGGCCCATCGAGCCTGCACCGACACATATCCCACCCAATCCCCGTAACCCCCACACCAACACATATCCCACCCTATCCCCGTAACCCCCTAACACTAAGGGTCAATTTATCATAGCCAATCAACCTAACCCGCACATCTTTGGATTGTGGGAGGAAACCGGAGCACCCGGAGGAAACCCACGCAAACACGGGGAGAATGTGCAAACTCCACATGTGTTATATCAAAAGAAAGCTTATGATTGGGGGAGTGTCATAGGCATATTTACTTTTTGGCCAGACAAAAATTGTTCGGACACTATACAAAAACGTTCAAAAAACAGACAAAATCCGCTCATTAGCGGTTGACCAATCCTACGGCTCATTAGCGTTGAGTGACGTGAAGGTTGACCAATCCTGTGGGGGGAGCGTGCTGCGTCATGGGGGGCGTTTCATGGCGTGTGTGGGCGGGGCCGAATCCTTCAAACTGCCGTTAGTGCGGGAGCGTGAAAAACCAGAGACCGAAGCGGCAGGGGTCCATCGGGCTAGGCCTGAGGCGCTCTTTCCCCCCTCTCTCTCCAGGCTAATCCCAAAATAAATCCAGCAGCGGAGCGGCATCGGAGGCCCGCAGCGGGAGCTCATCAGGGCTCACTCGGGCCGGGCCTGAGGCACTAGGCCGTGCACGGGGGCTCGGGCTGGAGCGGGAGCTCAGCTGAGGTGAGTCGGGCCGGGCTTGAGGCGCTAGGCTGCGCACAGGGGCTTGGGTCGGAGTGGGAGCTCAGGTGAGGTCAGTCGGGCCGGGGCTGAGGTGCTAGGCCGCGCACGGGGGCTCGGGCCGGAGCGGGAGCTCAGCTGAGGTGAGTCAGGCTGGGCCTGAGGCCCTAGGGAGGGAGAGACAGGGGGAGGGAGAGAGGGAGGGAGAGGAGAGGGGGGGAGGGAGAGGAGAGGGGGAGGGAGAGGAGGGGGGAGGGAGGGAGAGGAGGGGGGAGGGAGGGGAGAGAGAGCGGGGAGGGAAGGGAGGGAGAGAGAGAGAGGGAGGGAGAGAGAGCGGGGAGGGAGGGAGAGCGAGGGGGAGGGAGAGAAGGAGCGCGGGGAGGGAGTCTCCGTCTACTCACACAACACACACACAGCCCGAGTGATGAGAACCTCCGGCTTCACCTACATCTCCTCTGGATCCTTTTTTAAAAATTTTAAACCCACAATCTCGCCTTCTTCGGCCGCCGCGATTCAAACTTCCCGCCGACCTCACAAAATGGCGGCCGCCCTTCTTCACCCGCCGGGCTCTGAGTCCAGCCCCTTCCCGGCATGTCTTCCTCTCTTCTCTATCTCCTTCCCTCACTCGCTCCTTCCCTGTCTCTCTCTCTCTCTCTCCTTCCCTCTCTCCTTCCCTCTCTCTCTCCTTCCCTCTCTCTCTCTCTCTCCTTCCCTCTCTCTCTCTCGTTCCCTCTCTCTCTCTGTCTCTCTCTCCTTCCCCTTCCCTCTCTCTCTCCTTCCCTCTCTCTCTCTCTCCTTCCCTCTCTCTCTCTCCTTCCCTTTCTCTTTCTCTCTCCTTCCCTCTCTCTCTCCTTCCCTCTCTCTCTGTCTCTCTCTCCTTCCCTCTCTGTCTCTCTCCTTCCCTCTCTCTCTCTCCTTCCCTCTCTCTCGCTCTCCTACCCTCGCTCTCTCCTTCCCTCTCTCTCTCCTTCCCCCTCTCTCTCTCTCTCTCCTTCCCCCTCTCTCTCTCTCTCTCCCCTTCCCCCTCTCTCTCTCTCTCCCCTCTCTCTCTCTCCTTCCCCCTCTCTCTCCTTCCCCCTCTCTCTTTCCCGCTCTCTCTCTCTCTCCTTCCCACACAGACAGACAAACTCATTTATATATATGAAAATAATTTGTTCTCCATTAACAAAAAACGAAGTTAAAGAACCACCTCCTGGGTGCTTAGGAAGAGTTCTTCAATCCCAACAGTCTCATAAACAGTTTTATAAACATGGCACAGGGTTCTTGAGTTCCCTCGGCACCGCCGGGCACTCCAGCTAATATATATTTATCCAAGTCAGGGGAGTGAGTTGCAGGTGAAAGTATCTAGTGAGCATAAGCACAAGTGAGGAGAAAGTGGAATTGCAGAACATGCAACCTCTGGCTCAAGGGGTCCTTCAGCTGCCTTGCCTGGGAATTTGGACCTTTTTTTAAATTTGTTTTTTATGGGATGTGGGCGTCGCTGGCAAGGCCAGCATTTATTGCCCATCCCTAATTGCCCTTGAGAAGGTGGTGGTGAGCCGCCGCCTTGAATCGCTGCAGTCCATGTGGTGAAGGTGCTCCCACAGTGCTGTTAGGGAGGGAGTTCCAGGATTTTGACCCAGTAGAGTAGTTGTCTTCATCTAGCTATACTAAATCCATCCATGGGGACATAAACACCTTTGAGGAGAGTGATGAGGCACAAGGAGGGTAAAATAAATACACATCCAAGAATTAAAACAATTTTTTTCTTCCTCGTCCTTAGGGAGCGAACCCCAATTGTATTACCCCCTATTGTTGCTCTGACTAAGATTTGGTTAAAGCAACAAGGACTCAGGATCAGACTTAGAACCTTCCCTGTCTCTGTGGCTCAGTACACCTAATGGGACATTTATTCATTGAGCCATTGGGGAGCCCAATCAGCAAATCTTTATGCTGGAAATTATTTAATAAATGAAAGTTTGCAATTTTCTCATATCTGCATTTCAGTTATAAAAAGTTGTATTTCAAATAAATACTTTACTTTAAAAGCCTGTGGTATTTTATTAAATTAATAGCAGATTCCCTATGGCATTGCTCCCAGGTAGTCCGGGTGTATAGCAATGCTATCATGTTCAGCTTGCTTGTCCTTTTGGGACCACTGATGGCCGTTGATCAAATACTCCCCATGGAGAAGTGGTCCAAGTAAGCAAATCCACGTGATTGTAGCTGCTTGTAAATTCATGAGGGTGATTGTAACTGCTTGTAAATTTCTTGCTTCAAGTCAGAAGAACCCATCACAAAATGGCTGTCTCTCTCTCTTATTTAAGGTTGTTTTATAATATGTAACAAAATGTGACACTTTGAAGTGGGTGGAGTGTGACGGGTGTGTGCTAAACTCAAGACATTCATATATTTAATGGATAGATGACAGCCCAGCTCCGGGATAAGCCATTCCTTTCAATTTGTGTGAAGTCAAGAGTTTGAATGGATGTAGAAGAATTGGTGTATTGAAGACAATCAAAAATTCCAAATTCAACATCATCAATAGAAAAATTCTAAACCCAACCATTTGTTAGAACTTTATCGATATTTCTCAGGTGGATCTCAGTTGAAAGTTCTGAAACCGTTTGAACATGTATTATTAATTTTGCTATCTTAAATGATCTTAAATTATTATCTTTATAATTTGTAAAAGACAAATTCTGATGTTTATTGGAAAAGCTATCTATTCAGATTAAGTTCAGTCCAAAATTCTGTCTTGAGTGAGTAAAAATATTTGTTTCCTACCTAATTATTTCTCTCTTTACCAATTTGTCTCTGCCTTTGAAAAATATTCTCATTCTGTATTCATGATTTGTTGATCTCTACTGGTAGCTAGTAAATACTTTGGATTGTTTGTTGTGTGATAATATACTGTAGCCTGACTGCATACACGTTTTTACATCCATCTCATCCTTCTATCCATGATATCACAGTTGACTCTGTCCTATTCTCACCCCAATATCCACACATGCACTTTCTGGCAAGAGTCATGGAAAATCATTAGGAGCTGAAACCCTGGCTCCTTTTACCCTTTGGGAGCTCTGAGGCCAATCCTTATCACAGCACAGACCAGGGATCGTATTTCGATCCTTCAAATATGAAAAGCTCAGTTCCACAGTGGGCACAACAAAAAACAACTTGCATTTGTATAGTGCTTTTAAGGTAATAAAAAAAGTTCCAAGGCAATTCACAGATACAAGTAAGGAAGACAGATGCTGAGACAGAAACATTGCTAAAACTTACATTTTTCCAAAATAAAGCAAACCTTCTAACAGAAACTCACTTAACAGGCGAAAACTAAAAGTTAATATTTCTACACTATAAACAGACCTCAAGACATTTTAATTATCACTTTCCTTACAATTCCTTTGAAAACCTCTTTTAAAAAAATATAAGTTACAACAGCACCAAGTTACAATGCCAAAAACTGCTGTAATGCAGTTCTGATCTATTAATGTGTTTTGGAGCTCAACTACGCTACTGTGGGTAGGTGTTGAGCAAAGGCCAGTTTCTCCCTACGTAGAAATTAGATGGAGTCCTGCACACTTTTTAGTGACCAGCTCCAGAACAGCATCGGCTAAGGGTAGGTCAACTATCCTACATTTATTGGGACTCTATTTAGAGTATGTTAGAATGCACTATGAGGGCCCTGTGGTAAACAGTATCACTTGGCCTGTGACCCCTGCCTCTATAACCGGAGATGTCCACAACTCCCACAGCTCCCCTTTGAAGGACTGCAGTGAATCCGTTCTTACCACATGCTTTGGTAATCTATTCCAGAGTCAATAACTCTCTGTGAAAATTAATACTTCATGGCATCTAACATGATTGCATGTTTTGTATCTTATACTGATGGCTCCTAGTTTTACCATCCCCATCTAACTCAAATGACCTCAAATGGAATCTTTCATTTTAATAACCAAAATGGTATCACATCGAAGTCTACGCTTCTCCCATGAACAAAGCCCTAGGGGTTGAAATCCGTCATGGGCGATAGCGCTGAAGGGGCCATATCGCATTGGCCGCCTGTTATGCGCCACGCTTGAAATTCAGTCCCACTGACGTTAATAGAATTGAACAGGAGGCCCATGCGATACAGCCCGTTTTGCGCTACCGCCTCAGGTGAACTTCTACCCCCTAGTTCCTTGACCCTATCCTGCTAGCTAAGACTAGTTTTCATTCTTGTTGCTGTGATCCAGACCTTCTCCAGGGCCTTGCTAGCTCCTGCTACATATGGGGGGTTGGGAGGACAAAACTGGACAGTATTCTAGATCAGGCCATGCTAAGGCTTTATATAAGGTAAGTACTGTATAATGTTTCTAGTTTTATATTGAACTGTCCTAGCTTTAGTGTTTTGTCAACTATGCCCTCAGTTCCTCTTCTACTCTGCAGCATTAAGTGGGTACCCCTATATGGCATGCACGTGCCTGGAATTACCCAAACCCAAAGGTATAATGTAAAGAATGAATATCTCAACTGTCTACAAAATGTATGTTTCAAATATCACTTCAAATTTTTCCATTTATTTCAGGTATGTTTTCAGTCAGTGACGTTTCAACTTTGGAAGACAAGCAACCTGCCTTCCGCATCTTCAAACCTTGGTGGGACACTTTCATGGATTATCTGAGTATTATTATGTTGTTGTTAGCTATCTTTGGCTGCAGCATACATCTTTACTTGGATGAGACTTTCTGTTTGCCATATCTCAATAAAGCTGGTGAAACCAAAGGAACAGCACATAATGAGATAAGATCAACCCTGCAAAATACTCCAATAATATCTGATGTCAGTGCCAATCCACAAGTACAAATGAATCCAGATCCATCTCCTCGTATCAGCCAAGGGAGGGTTACAAAGTTATACAATTGGCAGTACTATTATGTCAATCAAATATGTTATAGTCAAATTCCCTGGTTTACCAGGTTCTTCTCTTACCTCATTTTATTCCATACAGTTGTCCTGATTATCTGCAGTAACTTCTGTTTCACATATCCTAAAACAAGCTCCAAAATGCAACAATTTCTTGACATCCTTCAGAACTGTTTTCAGTCACCATGGACATCCAAAGCCCTATCTACAGCAGTCTGTGTAGATGCCAGTGAACTGGAAGAAGCCCTAGCACCACGCAGGTCCTCTGTAAGTGACGACGATGGGATCAGTATTAAAGCTGATGCATCAAACGTTAAAGTTCCTGCACGTATTCACACAAGCACACCAGGATCTGGCTCATCCCTGGACAAGAAGGACGCAGAGCAAGCCAAAGCTTTGTTTGAGAAAGTAAGGAAATTCAGACTCCATGTTGAAGAGAAAGATACAATCTATAAATTATATGTTGGGCAAACATTGTTCAAAACTATACATTGCTTAATTATTATTGGTTACTTTCCAGCTTATAGTTATGTTGTCAACTTTTATAATTTATGTGAACCTAATGCGATATCATTGGTTTTTTATAAGAGTTTCAATTGTACTTATACCACTGCTCGTTTCATTGGGAAAATGGCCCTGCTGTATCTGGGTTTAGTGGTTATCTATTGGCTACTCTGTATCCACACAATATTTTGGGTTTTCAGAAAACCTCTGAAGCAATACTCCTTTGAGAAACGAGGAGAAAACCAGTTCAGTGATATCCCTGACGTAACAAATGACTTTGCCTTCTTGTTGCATTTGATCGATCAGTATGACACTCTGTATTGCAAACGTCTCGCAGTCTTCCTCTCAGAGGTGAGTGAGAAAAAGCTAAAATTGTTAAGTTTGAATAACGATTGGACTATGGACAAGGTGAAGGAACATCTAACAAAAACTAAGAAGGACCAGTTTGAGTTGTACCTTTTCATGCTGCAAGGAATTCCTGAGTCTGTCTATGATGTTACTGAGCTACAAGTCTTAAGGCTAGAGCTTTGTAGTAATGTTAAAATATCCAATAAAATAACCCAACTTGACCATTTGGAAGAAATCTGGCTCTCACATTGTGTAACTGAAGTTACACCATCAGCTTTGATGTGGCTGCGAAACCAACTGAAAAAAGTGGGAGTTAAATACGTGAGTCGGGATGAAATCCCTGAATGGATCTACAAACTGATCCAGTTGAAAGAGCTGTACCTCACTGGAAAGCTAGCTATTGAAAAAAAAGCTGTGGAACTGGAATCCTTGAAGGGACTTCGCTCTCTGAAAGTCCTTTACCTAAAATCGAGTCTCTCTAAAATACCCTCTACCATCATCGACGTTGCATTCCACCTGCTCAAGCTTTGCATTCACAATGATAAGACTAAGCTCTTAAGCGTAAGTATCTTAAAGAAAATGGTAAATCTGACCCAAATTGAACTGCACAACTGTGAGCTGGATAAAATCCCAAATGCCATTTATACCTTATCCAAACTTCAAGTCTTGGACCTTAAAGGTAACAATCTGACCAGAATTGAAGAAATTGCCAACTTGCAATATCTGGAAAAGTTATCCTGTTTGAAGTTCTGGTTCAACATGATCAAATCCATCCCTCCAACTATTAATTTAATCAAAAAGCTTGAGTATCTTTACTTATCAAACAACCAGATCGAGATGTTACCAAAAGTCCTTTTCAACATTGAGAAACTGCATTACTTCGATGCACATAACAACAACATTTCCATAATTCCAACTGATATCGGGAACCTCAAAAACCTCTATTTTTTGGATTTGGGTTACAATAAAATAGAAAGTCTACCAGATCAGCTTTTCAAGTGTAACAAGCTCATGACTCTGAAGCTAAGCAATAACTTAATCTCATCCCTCAGCGGGAAGATCTCAAAGCTCAGCCAACTATCTCAGTTGGAACTCCAAGGAAACAACTTGGAAAAACTCCCAGTGGAAATAGGACAATGCACTATGCTGAAACTCAGTGGACTTACAATAGAACAATATGTTTTTGAGTCACTTCCTTTAGAAATAAGAGAAAAGATGGGTGGCAGTTAGAATGAGAACCATCAGACATCAATAGTTTAGTTCCAAAGAAGTTGCTACCTCATGAAAAAAGATGTTTGATGTAAGAAAAAAAAGGCAATTGATTTCAACTACCTAACATACTACATCTATGGCTATCAGATTTTGAATAAAACAATGACATAAACCTTTCATACTGCCTAGTATTATTACATTTTAAGGACTAAGCCCCACTCCAGAATTTTATTGAAAAATTTGTTCTTGGGAAGGGATATGATCAACTCCGAGAAGGCCAAATTTATTGCCAATCCCTAGTTGTCCTCAGAAGGTGGTGGTGGGCCAGCGCCTTCAACTACTGTAGTCCTTGGTGTCATCCAGAGAATTTCAGATTATTGCCCCAGCAATGATGAAAGAACAATTGTATATGTTAAAATCAGGATGGTGTGTGACTCGGAGGGGAACTTGGGTGTCGATGGTGTTCCTACAACATTGCTGCTCTTGTCTTTCTAGCTAATCAAGGTCATAGAGCTGGGAGGTGCTGTTGAAGCCAGTTTAATGAGTTACTGCAGTGCATCTTATAGATCATACATACTGTACCCATGGTCCCCTGATGATGGAGGGGTTGGATTCTGAGATGCCGATCAAATGACCTGCAGTTCTAGATGATTTTGAGCTCTTTCAGTGTTACGGAGGCTGAACACAAGGCGAGTGGTGTGTATTCTATTACACTCCTAACTTGAGCGTGTAGATGGTGGAGAGGCTTTGAGGGGTCAGGAGATGAGCTACTTTTTACACAGTATTTCCTGCTCTTGTAGCCATGGGATTAATATGGCACCTATAGTTAAGTCTCTGGCCAATGGTGACCCCTAAGATATGGGGGACTCGGCGATGTTGGTGTCATTGATGCTCAGGGGGAGATGGTTGGGCTTTCTATTATTTGCAATTTATACTGGCCCTTGTGGCGCAAATATTACCTACCACTTGTCAGCCCAAGCCTGGCTGCTATCCAGCTCCTGCTGTAGGCTGGCATAGGCTATTTCATTATTGGAGGAGTTGTGAATGGAGCTGAAAACTGTGGAATTGTCAGCAAACATCCGCTCCTGACCTTGTGACAGAATGAAGATAATTGATGAAGCAGCCAGCTCCAATACTGTCCCCACCCTTTGTCTTCATGTATGCAGGGTTGTACAGGGCCTTGGTGAGACCACACCTTGAGTATTGTGTGCAGTTTTGGTCGCCTTATCTGAGGAAGGATGTTCTTGCCATGGAGAGAGTGCAGCGAAGATTCACCAGGCTGATACCTGGGATGGCAGGAATGACGTATGAGGAGAGATTGGGTCGATTAGGCTTATATTCGCTAGAGTTTAGAAGAATGAGAGGGGATCTCATTGAAACTTATAAAATTCTAACAGGGCTAGACAGACTAGATGCAGGAAGGATGTTCCCGATGGTCGGGGAGTCCAGAACCAGGGGTCACAGTCTAAGGATAAGGGGTAAACCATTTAGGACTGAGATGAGTCTTCACCCAGAGAGTGGTGAACCTGTGGAATTCGCTACCACACAAGGCAGTTGAGGCCAATTCATTAAATATATTCAAGAAGGAGTTAGATATATTTCTTAAGGCTAAAGGGATATGGGGAGAAAGTAGGGACAGGGTACTGAATTTGGATGATCAGCCATGATCTCAATAAATGGCGGAACAGGCTCGAGGGGCTGAATGGCCTACTCCTGCTCCTATCTTCTATGTTTCTATGCACTTTCCAACATGTCACTAGATAACCAATCGGATGTGGGAAGTCTGGTTGACTTTCCCCTCTAGCACAGTGGCACTGTGGTTAACCATACAACGTACTGCCAGCCTGAGGTCAGCATAAACCAACAATCAAGTCACACAGTTTGCTGATCTGCTCTAATTTCCTACTGATAGCCTGACATCAAACTAGTTTAAGATCTGGCCCTAAATGAATATTTAAAGAAGGGGAGAAGTGTTGCCAGTGTTTTCACGTTTCAGTTTTCGTTGATCCACACACAGATTGATTGCACATAGGTCAACACTGAAAGTGCCTAACTTTATTTACAAGGAAAACTAATCATCACAGAGAAGGTAAAACCAATGGATCACAGGGTGGATTCATACTGTAACAAGTGAACCGAGAGTGATTCCATATTTGGAGAAGCTCCGCTAAAACCCAATCTTACTTTCTGAGTTTAAATCACTGTGGAGACTGTTGACATTACTGTGTCGTGGGATGTGTATAATGACTTCACAACTGCACACATGACGATTACATGTATAGGAACTAAAAAGATTTCCCATTTTATTCCCAGAAGGAATAACAAATTGTTAAGAGTTCTGCTTAAGTTTCTATTTTTACCTGCCTTGCTTGTTGCTTTACTCTTCAGTTTCGAATCTGAATTGCAGGTCTACAGAAAGGATAGGGAAACTGTTAGAGGGGGCTTTGTGATTAAGGATGAAATTACTTCAATGATAAAAGAGGATATAATGAGAGATAAGCAGGTAGTGGAGACTTAATGGGTAGAATTAAGAAATATAAAAGAATTTAAGACTGTAGTGGGAGTTGTGTATAGGCTCCCTGGTAACAGCTGTGACATGGCAGAATGTATAAATGCAGAGATTAGACAAGCATATAGTAAAGGCAGAGCGGCTTTCATGGGGGATTTTAACTTTCATACAGATTGGGATATGCAGACTAGCTTGTGTCTGAAAGGTAGCAAATTTCTTGAGTGTGTTCAGGATAGTTTTCTGCAACAATATGTCCTAGAACCAACAAGGGGGCAGGCTATATTAGATTTAATAATGAGTAATGAGCCAGATTTAGTTAACAGCCTAAAGGTATATGAACATTTATCTAATAGCGATCATAATATGATCGAATTCAACATTGTGTTTGAAAGCAAAACACACAAAACAGCTACTAAGATTCTAGATTTAGGTAAGGCTGATTTTCACTGAGATGAGACAGAGACTGTCCACAGTAAACTGGGAAAATCTGTTATTGAATAAATTGACAGAAGATCAGTGGGAGCTGTTCAAAAAATAATTTAAGGTGACACAGAACCAGTTTATACCCCTAAGGGGCAGGAGCTCTACTTTCCAAAGCAATACAGCCATGGACGACAAAAGAGGTAAAGGATAACATAAAACTAAAAGAAAAAACATACAAAAATGCAAAAACTAGAACAGATCCTGGCGGCTGGGAGAGATACAAAGAACAGCAAATGGAGACAAAACAGACAGGAAGAGCTACAAAACGGGAGTATGAAAAGAAACTTACAAGGGATATCAAACTCAACACAATTTTTTTTACAATTTATATTAGGAAAAAGAGGGTGGCCAGGAGCAATGTGGACCCCTTGATAACGGTGATATTGTAAATGAAAATAAGGAAATGGCGGACATGTTGAATAATTACTTTACGTCAGTATTTACAGGAGAGGAAAAGGATAGCATGCCGGACATCCCATGGAAACTAATATTGAATCAGGGACGGGGACTCGCCAAAATTAACATAAGCAAAATAGCCGTAATGAAGAAAATAATGGCACTAAAGAATGACAAATCCCCAGAGCCAGATGGTTTCCATCCCAGGGTTTAAAGGAAGTAGGTGAGAACATTGCAGATGCCCTAACTATAATCTTCCAAAGTTCTCTCGATTCAGGAACTGTTCCTTTAGATTGGAAAATTGCGCATGTCACAATGCTAATTAAGAATGGTGAGAGGGAAACCAGGGAATTATAGACAAGTTAGCCTAACATCTGTTGCTAGGAAATTACTAGGGTCTATAATTAAGGATAGAGTGACTGAACACCTTGAACATTTTCAGCTGATCAAAGGCCCAGCATGGATTTGTGAAAGGTAGGTCATGCCTGACGAACCTGATTGAATTTTTTTGAAGAGGTGACTAAAATAGTGGCCAGGGGAATGTCTATGGATGTTATTTATTTGGACCTCCAGAAGGCATTTGATAAAGTCTCTCATAAAGAGACTGTTAGCTAAAGCTGAAGCTCATGGAATTGAAGGCAAATTATTGGCCTGGTCAGGAAATTGGCTGAATGGCAGGAGACAGAGAGTAGGAATAATGGGAGGCACTCTAATTGACAGAATGTGACTAGCAGTGTCCTGTAAGGAGCTGTGTTGGGGCCTCAACTAATCACGTATTTACTAACGACTTAGATGATGGGAGAGAGAGCCACATATCCAAGTTTGCCGATGACACAAAGATAGGCGACATTGTAAGCAGTGTAGAGGGAAGCATAATATTATAAAGAGATATTAATAGATTAAGTAAATGGGCAAAACTGTGGCAAATGGATTTCAATATAGGCAAGTGTGAGGTCATCCAATGTGGACCTAAAAAGGATAGATCAGAGTACTTTCTAAATGGTGAAAAGCTAGAAACAGTGAAGGTCCAAAGAGACTTAAGGATCCAGGTACATAATCATTGAAATGTCATGGACAGGTATAGAAAATAATCAAAAAGGCTAATGGAATGCCTTTATATCTAGAGGACTAGAATACAAGGGGGTAGAAGTTATGCTACAGCTATACAAAACCCTGGTTAGACCACACCTGGAGTACTGTGAGCAGTTCTGGGCACCACACCTTAGGAAGGATATATTGGCCTTGGAGGGAGTGCAGCGTAGGTTTACTAGAATGATACCCGGACTTCAAGGGTTAAATTGCGAGGAGAGATTTCACAAATGAGGGTTGTATTCCCTGGAATTTAGAAGGTTAAGGGATGATTTGATCAAAGTTTTTAAGATATTAAGGGGAACTGATAGGGTAGATAGAGATAAACTATTTCCCCTGATTGGAGAGCCTAGGACTAGGGGGGCATAGTCTAAAAGTTAGAGCCAGCTCCTTCAGGAGTGAAGTTAGGAAACACTTCTACACACAAAGGGTGGTAGAAGTTTGTAACTCTCCTCCACAAACGGCAGTTGATGCTCGGTTAATTGTAAATCTGAGATTGATAGATTTTTGTTAACCAAAGGTATTAAGGGATATGGGGCAAAGGCGGGTATATGGAGTTAGGTCACAGATCAGCCATGATTTCATTGAATTGTGGAACAGACTCGAGGGCTAAATGGCCTACTCCTGTTCCTATGTTCCTAGAAGACCGTATTTAAATTGTAGTCTGGGATCTACGGATAGCCCCAGCTCCTGGGGTTTTCGCTTTGACAGTTCCCAGTGTGGTGTGCACTGAGATCAGTGGTCCCAGTCTCTGTTTACACAGCAGTGGAAAGCATTACACTTGGACACTGAAGCTTGCGAATGAATGCACTCACAGAAGCCTAGATTCATACAGATAGAAGCATTGTAAGAAATACACAGCAGGCCTGGCAGCATCTGTGTAACAGATTAACGTTTCACAGAGAGGCTCATTTTCTGGTATTTGTAAAGGCTTAGCCTCATTCAGTGGCCAATCAAGGCTGACACTCCAGTGCAGTGCTGAGGGAGTGCTGCACTGTCGGAGGTGCCGTCTTTCGGATGAGACGGTAAGCTGAGGTCCCGTCTGCCCTCTCAGGTAGATGTAAAAGATCCCATGGCACTAATTCGAAGAAGAGCAGGGGAGTTATGTCCTGGCCAATATTTATCCCTCAATACTCACTTAAAAAAAATCTGGTCATTATCACATTGCTGTTTGTGGGAGCTTGCTGTGCGCAAATTGGCTGCTGTGTTTCCTGCATTACAACAGTGACTACACTTCAAAAAGTACTTAATTGGCTGTAAAGCACTTTGGGACATCCGGTGGTTGTGAAAGGTGCTATATAAATGCAGGTCTTTCTTCAACAGTTTGAAACTTTCCGTTAACTCTACCCGTGTTTTCGGGTCAGATGGTCAATCTGGCCCCGGTTCAAATATTTGTTATTTGTTTCGGGAATCACTGCAATCCTGAAATATTTATTTTTACACACACACCTTTGACCTCTCCGGCTAATGCCGCTAACTTATTAATCCACTCGTTCACCGGCTTCTGGCGCAGTTAATTGGTGGAGTGTCGATATCACGACTGTTTGTGACAGGCAAGGCGGAGCACTGGGCGCCTCTCCCCCGACATTTCCCCGTGCTCGGCCCGCTGCGAACAATTTTTTTTGAAATAACATGGTCACTGATGAACTCGGCACGGCGGTGAGTGACATTCGCACACTCTAAACTTGATTCGGCAACTTTAGAAACGTGTCCCGGCAGATTTTATTACCGTCACTTTGTTACATTGTTATCAGCAAATGTGTTTGGATTCCTTCGTCACGGGACGTAATGTGTAAATATTGGATACATTGTGGGGAGGGGAGCGGGAATCCACATTATACCACAGTGAATCCCATTATATCACATGGAATCCGCATTATGTCATATCACATTAAATCCGCATTATCTCACTTTGAATCTACATTATATCACATTGAATCCCCATTATATCACTTTGAATCCCCATTATATCACATTGAATCCCCATTATCTCACATTGAATCCGCATTATCTCACTTTGAATCTACATTATATCACTTTGAATCCCCATTATCTCACATTGAATCCACATTATCTCACATGGAATCTGCATTATATCACATTGAATCCACAATCATAGAAACATAGAAGATAAGAGCAGGAGTAGGCCATTCGGCCCCTCGAGCCTGCTCCGCCATTCAATGAGATCATGGCTGATCATCCAAACTCAGTACCCAGTCCCTGCCTTCTCCCCATATCCCTTGATTTCTTTAGCCTTAAGAAATATACCTATATCTAACTCCTTCTTGATCACATTGAATCCACATTAATGCTCCATATAGTAACATGCAATCTCATTTTGAATGTCACTCTTTTTGTCTGTACTATTTCCTGGAAGATTAAAGAAAGAATGGAAAAACTTGCATTTACAGAACAACTTTCACATCTTCAGGACATCCCAAAGCACTTCACAGCCAATGAATTGCTTTTGAAGTGTAGTCACTGCTCTAATGTAGGCAAATGCAGCAGCCAACTTTGCCACTGCAAGGTTCCACAAACAGCAAGTGAGATTAAAAAAAAAACCCAGATAATCTGTTTTAATAGTGTTTAAGGGATAAATATTGAGAACTTCCCTGCTCTTTGAATAATGTCACAGCATCTTTTAAATCTGCCCAAACACACAGATGAAACCTCCGTTTAATGTCTCATCTGAAAGTCCAAAGATGTGCGGGTTAGGTTGATTGGCTATGATAAATTGACCCTTAGTGTTAGGGGGATTAAATACATGGGGTTACAGGGATAGGGTGGGATATGTGTTGGTGTAGGGGTTACGGGAATCGGGTGGGATATGTGTCGGTGCAGACTCGATGGGCCGAAATGGCCTCTATCTGCACTGTGGGGTTTCTGTGATTCTGTGAAAGATGACACCTCTGATAGTGCAATACTCCCCCAGTGCACTGAGCTATAGGCAAGATTATGTGCTGAACTCCTATAGTGAGATTTGAGCCCATGAGCTTTTGACTCGGGTGAGGGGGTTACTACTAAGCCAAGCTGACCATTATTATCTTTGAGTAAAGATGTTAATGAGCAAGTTCTGATCTAATTTGTCTGTTAAAACTTGCTTTTGTCCCATCTCCAGTTTAGCAAAGATGGCTTTGTTGCAATTGAAGATTTTCTCGCAGTACAGGAATGTGACTCTCTAAGAGCACGGATATCAGACATCGTTGATGAGATGGACATCCCCCAATACCTTCGTACTGAATTCTCGACTCGGGAAGTGGAGCAGATTAAAACACAGGTTGGTGTTTGGGTGTGTGTGAGAGAACTGGGTATTGCTGTTTGTGTGCCAGTGATTATTGTGTAAGTGTGTGCACCTCCATTGCTTTGTGCATGCCAGTGTTTCTAATTACGGATGAGTTATTTTAATTACTTAAAATTACAAAAGGAATGGTGGCTTGCTGCAGATTGAGCCATGCAACTTATGGGCAAAGCTGAAAATGGCTTCTTGCTTATAGAAACATAGAGATAGGAGCAGGAGTAGGCCATTCGGCCCCTCGAGCCTGTTCCGCCATTTAATGAGATCATGGCTGATCATCCAAATTCAGTATCTACTTACGTTGTTCAGATCCTTTTTTGCGGAATTTTATCTTCTTTCTTTTTGTGACTTCCCTACATCTTGTTGTCAGTTTTGCTCTCCCCAGCTGAGCGAACTTCTGGCTTGCCCCTCTTCCAGTTAAGAGAGCAAGACCGATAGAATCTGGGCATCACCTCTTTCCGTCGAGGAATGTATGGGGTACAGGAGTGGAAATGAAGAGAAATAAATTACCTAAAAAGTGTTGATTTGGAGAAAATAATGTTAATCAAGATGACAAGCCAAATTGTTTTGCTGTTTTAAGAATATAAAAACTGAAGGATGAGAAAATGCCTTTCAGAGAATTGAAGCCCTTCTCTCTACTGCTCTAACTCTCCCAGTACAGCATCCAGCTGCACTTTGAAAGTCCCGAACGATTTCATCACAACTCTCCTACACGGGCGATTATTCCATATGTTTATCAGTCTTTTAAGTAAAGAAGTTTTTCCCGAATATCTGCTTTCATTGACTCTTCACATGTGATCTGTGGACCAACTCTCCTGACTTTTCCTGACCATTAAAGATTGAAATGAATCCTATTTTTTTTTTTCTTTGTCTTAATGCATTCCTGACTGGCCTCAAAAGATGCAGGTGAGTGAGCATGTTGGAGGTTGGACAATGGATCTCTGCTTCAGAACAAGTTCTCCTTTTGTAGAGCACTTGCTGTTAATTGTTACAAATCTTTTTTTTTAGGGAAGCGCAGACTACTTCCTAACAAGTGGGGACAAAACTCGATTCTTCTTTGAAAAAGGAGTGTTTGATAGCAAAGGTAAAGGCAAATGCGACCGGTATTCAGGTTAATTAGTAATAAAAAATACTTGCATTTATATAGTACCTTATCACATCAAAGCACTGAATTGCTTTTTGAAGTGCAGTGACTTATTATGTAGGCAAACATGTTGGCCATTTTGCACCAGCAACTTCCCACAAACAGCAATGAAACACATGGCCTGTTGCTCTGTTTTTAAGTTATATTAGCCGAGGGAACAATGTTGGCCAAGACACAAGGAAGTTTATGTCCTGAGATTCTATTAATGGACATCAAACTAGTAATCGGCAGAGGAGTCCTCCCAGTGTCCTGGTCAATATTTATCCATCAACCAACACCACTAAAACAGATTAGCTGATCATTTATCTTCTTGTTGTTTGGGGGACCTTGCTGTGTGCAAACCAGCTGCCACACGATTAAGAGGAGAATTGATAGAGATGCTCAAAATCCTGAATGGTTTTGATAGAGTAGATAAGGAGAAACCGTTTCCAGTGGCAGAAGGGTCGGTGACCAGAGGACACAGATTTAAGGTGATTGGCAAAAGAACCAGAGGGGAGAGGAGGAAACATTTTTTTTTTTTTTTTTTTTTTTTTTTTTTACACCGAGTTGTTGTGATCTGGAATGCGCTGCCTGAAAGGGCGGTGGAAGCAGATTCAATAGTAACATTCAAAAGAGAATTGGATAAATACTTGAAGGGAAAAAAAACTAGAGGGCTACGGGGAAAGAGCAGGGGGGGGAGTGGGATTAATTAGACGGCTCTACCAAAGAGCCGGCACTGGCACGATGGGCCGAATGGCCTCCTGTGCTGTATCATTCTATGATTTGCACACAACAGTGACCACACTTCACTGGCTGTTGTGGTTTCTAAGGATGTGAATGGCACTATGTATATGCAAGTTCATGCTTTCTTATAATTTTATATATTATGTGTCAGTATTTCAGGATTAAACGGCCTTTTTTTTAGACGTAATTTCCCCCCATTCTTATGTCTGCAGGTGAGTAGCTGGTGACTTCCTGCTTGCCCCATCATGCCATTCTGTAATCATTAGCTTGAAAGTGACTGACAGAAGGCAGTGCAAGGGTTGGCTCTTTACCTCTCTCTTCCCATGGTCTCCACTTGGTAACTCCCTGAGATACTATGGCTAAGATCAGGAAGCCAGCAAGTAAGGGATCGCTGTTGCCAACTCGCGTCAGTATATTCTCTTGTGCAGTGCGTTGGACCTCCAACATGCCAGCACAAACAGCTGTTCTTTATGTCCCTGTACATTTTTTTCCCTTTCCTTTTCTGAAGTTGCTGACTCCTGTTGGGGCATCGTTCCATGGGCACTGGCTGTTCTCCAGTGCCTTACTCACATGATCATTCTTCACATACGAGCTTTGCCAGTGAATGAGGGCGTGGTATTTAACGACAAGGAATTACAGTGGATCTCAGTCACTTAATGTCAGTGTATATTCACTGTCCAACAGGAGTCACTGGAAAGTGATCATGAGTGGGGACTTCGCTGATTTTTTTTTTCTCTCCCTCCCTAACCTGGGGCCATGAAGGCCATTTGTGGAGCCCCTACTACTGCCCAGGCTAACCACACAGATAAGGATCAAACCTGGGACCTTCTGTATGGCCTGGCTACTCACCCAGGAAGTGTCTTTACCAACTGAGCAACTGGGAAGTCTACAAGCCATAGATGAATTAGAAAGATGTCTTACTCAGCCAGTGCAGGTCAGGACACTACTCACTCTCATATTTTACTCTTCATTCAGGTGACTTTCTTGTACCGAAGGAAAAATCCTTAAATAAAATTGGACACGGTAAGGTCACTGTTTTACATAGAAACATAGAAGATAGGAGCAGGAGTAGGCCATTCGGCCCCTCGAGCCTGTTCCGCCATTTAATGAGATCATGGCTGATCATCCAAATTCAGTACCCGATCCCTGCTTTCTCCCCATATCCCTTGAGCCTTAAGAAATATATCTAACTCCTTCTTGAATATATTTAATAACTTGGCCTCCACTGCCTTCTGTGGTAGAGAATTCCACAGGTTCACCACTCTCTGGGTGAAGAAATTCCTCCTCATCTCAGTCCTAAATGGCTTACCCCTTATCCTTAGACTGTGACCCCTGGTTCTGGACTCCCCCACCATCGGGAACATCCTTCCTGCATCTAGTCTGTCTAGTCCCTGTTAGAATTTTATAAGTTTCAATGAGATCCCCTCTCATTCTTCTAAACTCTGGCGAATATAAGCCCAGTCGACCCAATCTCTCCTCATACGTCATTCCTGCCATCCCAGGTATCAGTCTGGTGAATCTTTGCTGCACTCCCTCCATGGCAAGAACATCCTTCCTCAGATAAGGCGTATAAAATGATTCAATATTTCTTTTCATTGTGAGCGAAGAAGCATAAGCATGTCCTGGAAACACGGAAACAACAGCATTCACTGGAAAGCTTTAGTGAAATTATTAGATCCCAAAATATCAACAAAATGCTCATAAACCAGATGGGATCATTCAATGGGTTGCAAAGCCTTCCTGTCTGCTCATGTCAGGTTGGTTTTCAACCAGTTCACCGGGCTTTCTGTGTATTGTTAAGTGATCGGGGAAGGATTGCTTGGTTGGTTTTCCACTCTTTAAGCCAGGTGAACTGGGACCAATTGAAGCATCCCCAGTGCCGCCAAACTCAGATCAAATAACAAGGCACAGAGCAAAAGAGTCTTTTTCTTGTTTAAATACGATCAATATATGTCCACCAGGCCAGTTAGTTCACAGTCTCCGAATAAGGGGTCGGCCATTTAGGACTGAGATGAGGAGAAATGTCTTCACTCAAAGGGTTGTGAATCTTTGGCATTCTCTACCCCAGAGAGCTCAGTCATTGAGTATATTCATGACAGAGATTGATAGATTTTTGGATACCAAAGAAATCAAGGGATATGGGGATAGTGCGGGAAGGTGGAGTTGAGGTTGAAGATCTTATTGAATGGTGGAGCAGGCTCGAAGGGCCGAATGGCCTACTCCTGCTCCTAGACCTGGGGGTATATGTGCACAAATCATTGAAGGTGGCAGGGCAGGTTGAGAAAGTGGTTTTAAAAAAGCTTGCGGGATCCTGGTCTTCATAAATAGAGGTATAGAGTACAAAAGCAAGGAAGTTATGATGAACCTTTATAAAACACTGGTTCGGCCTCAACTGGAGTATTGTGTCCAATTCTGGACACCACGCTTTAGGAAGAATGTGAAGGCCTTAGAGAGGGTGCAGAAAAGATTTACGAGAATGATTCCAGGGATGAGGGACTTCAGTTACGTGGATAGACTAGAGAAGCTGGGGTTGTTCTCCTTGGAGCGGAGAAGGTTGAGAGGTGAGTTGATAGAGGTGCTCAAAATCATGAGGGGCCTAGACAGAGTAGATGCAGAGAAACTGTTCCCATTGGTGGAAGGGTCAAGAACCAGAGGGCACAGATTTAAGGTGATTGGCAAAAGAACCAAAGGCAACATGAGGAAAAACTTTTTTACACAGCGAGTGGTTATGATCTGAAATGCACTGCCTGAGAAGTGTGGTGGAGGCAGACTCAATCGTGACTTTCAAAAGTGAATTGGATAAGTACCTGAAGAAAAATTGTAGGGCTACGGGGAAAGGGTGGGGGAGTGGGACTAGTTGAAGTGCTCTTGCAGAGAGCCGGCACGGGCTGAATGGCCTCCTTCTGTGCTGTAACCATTCTATGATTCTATTTCTTCTTTCTTATGTTTTTATCATAGGAAAGTTTAAATGTTTTCCCCAATAAACACACTCCCTTACCTTTTTATAATTCTGGTACGTCTCTCTGCTTTATAGGAAGGTTTAAAAAAAAACTTAAGCTTCAGATGGCACCTTAAATCACTGGGACTTGGTGCGTAATGAAAAGAAATGTGATTGATGGGACAATCAGGCTCCGGGGAGTCCCACTGGGCTCTAATTCTAATGTCTCACTTTGTACAGGTTGTGTCTCTCTCACACAGACCCTCACCCTTCTCAATGTGACTCTTCCCCACAGCTCTTCATGCCTTGGAACCTGCATTCAAGAATCTCACACATTCACCCAAAGTGCAGGTGGGTCCTTCTTGAGTTCACTGTCAGTGTAACGGAGAGTCGCTGCAACTACTGCAATATGGGAACTTGGGTCGCAGTGATGCCTGATAACGTTTATCGTGACATTTCTGCCATTTTAAATTGGCTGAGCACCAGGCAGAAATAAATAAAACTTGTTCAGTCCAGTTTTAATAAGACTTTGCTCCTCCCTCCCCCTCTCCACAACCCCCCATCCCCCCCCCACCACCACCAACAGTTTTCTTTCAAGTATCTCATCCAAGCAATATAGATCGTAGATGTTTCTGAGTCTGGCATCAACAGCCTTCTATTATCAATTGACAAGAGCCAAACCTATGCTAGAACTACACTGTTGCATCACTTTCTTCACATTTGAACACGTACGTGCACGACATGCAGCTGTACCTCGCCATCTCCTCTCTCAACCCCTCCACTGCAACTGATTTGTTATGCTGCTTGTCCGACATCCGGTATTTTTTTTTTGTTCGTTCCTGGGATGTGGGCGTCGCTGGCAAGGCCAGCATTTATTGCCCATCCCTAGTTGCCCTTGAGAAGGTGGTAGTGAGCCGCCGCCTTGAACCGCTGCAGTCCGTGTGGTGAAGGTGCTCCCACAGTGCTGTTAGGGAGGGAGTTTGAGGATGTTGACCCAGCGACGATGAAGGAACGGCAATATATTGCCAAAGCAGGAATGTGTGTGACTTGGAGGGTGACTTGGAGGTGGTGGTGTTCCCATGCGCCTGCAGCCCTTGTCCTTCTAGGTGGTAGAGGTTGCAGGTTTGGGAGGTGCTGTTGAAGAAGCCTTGGTGATTTGCTGCAGTGCATCTTGTAGATGGTAGACACTGCAACCACGGTATGTCGGTGGTGGAGGGAGTGAATGTTTAAGGTGGTGGATGGGATGCCAATCAAGCTGGCTGCTTTTGTCCTGGATGGTGTCGAGCTTCCTGAGTGTTGTTGGAGCTGCACTCATCCAGGCAAGTGGAGAGGTTTCAATCACACTCCTGACTTTTGCCTTGTAGATGGTGGAAAGGCTTTGGGGAGTCGGGAGGTGAGACACTTACAGCAGAATACCCAGCCTCTAACCTGCTCTTGTGGTTGGATGAGTAGAAATGATCTCCAATTAAATATTGGGAAGACCGAAGCTATTGTCTTCGGGCCTCACCACAAACACCGTTTCCTAGCCACTGATTCCACCCCCCTCCCTGGCCACTGTCTGAGGCTGAACCAGACTGTTTGACTCTGAGCTTCCGACTCCATCACCAAGACAGCCTATTTCCATCTCCGTAATATCGCCTGTCTCTGCCCCTGTCTTCGTTCATCTGCTGCTGCAACCTTCATCCGCGCTTTTGTTCCCTCCAGACTCGACTGTCCCAATGCTCTGATGGCCGGCCTCCCTCCCACATTCCATCCTTCGTAAACTTCAGCTTATCCTGCTGCCTGTATCCTGCTGCCTGTATCCTAACTCGCACCATGTCTCGTTCACCCATCACCCCTCTGCTCGCTGATCTACATTGGCTCCTGGTCCAGCAACGCCTCAGATTTAAAATACTCATTCTCGTGTTCAAATCCCTCCATGGCCTCGCCCTTCCCTATCTCATCCAGCCCTATAACCCGCCATGTCTTGATGTACTGATACATTTTCTGCATTTTAAATGCTGTTTTCTGAAAGTGGTGCAATTATCGTTAGGACCTAAGTTTGGGCTTGTGATTGTCCGCGTGGTGTGTCCTTGATTTAAGCCGTGCCATCAGGACAGGCATCCACAAAGTAGATATGGATGAGGAAGCCAATTTGGTCCATCTTAGATGATCCATTTTAAAAAGCACTTCCAGTAACCCCACCACGCCAAAATCATTCCACGGTGTTTGCCGCCACGGCACACCTGTACTTCATTCCATGAGTTGATCATTACGTGAAAACTTCCTGGCTTTTGCCAGTTTGAACCTGTGCCCCTTGTTCTATTGTCAGTTTAATTTAGTTTTCCAGGTTTATCTTTTCTGTACCCATTATTATTTTGTATGGCTGCGCAAGGTACCCTCTTCATTACCTCCTTTTAAGAATATTATTTTTCTAGCCTTTATTTATAACTCAGTTCTCTGATGCTGGTGATCACCCTCGTGGCTTGAATGTCCTCCTTGTGTCTCGGGTGTGTTGAATTTTAAAACCACGTGCTCCTCCACAGGAGAGAAGGGAAAACTGACAGAAAGACTCCCTGTTGCTCTCGCCTCCCACGAGCTGCTTGGGAGCAGCTTCAGCAGAGGCTTGAGAGCAGGTAGCTTGGCTTGCCCTCTTTGCTCAGGGAATGATTGTAGATCTGGGAGACCTAAAGAAAGGGGAGAACATATATATATCAATTGTGAAATGAGTCTGTATCTGTGTGTGACAGGAAGTGGCCCGGAAGTTGGAGCTACAGGAGCCTGTCATTGTGCAGAGTATGTACATCTTCAAGGTATGTGAGGAGATTGTGAAAACAGAGAAACAAAGAAATGTGATACGTCTGGAAGCTGAAAGATAAAACAAATCCTGGATGCATCTTTCAGTCTATTATTTCCATTGTCCTATGTATATTTTTACTGTCAGTGCAATTTTTAAATGAAAAGGTATGCAATATTATGCCTTCCTTAAATGTAGTAAAAGGGAAATGTCTGTACTGTTTTGCCAGTGTTTTATGGTGCGGAGCTGCGGGTTAGAGGCCAACCTGAGAGTAGACATTTAGCACAGAACTTCCTTTAATGGCTCTGCAAGCTTATGCAGTGAGTGGCTGAGCCGTACAAAACAGGAAGGACCCAGTTCTACCCCTGACTTGTGATGAGTATTATTGATCTCAACCAGAGTGATGATGGGGCCACTCCAACTGGCATCAGTTTCGCTGGGTTACGGAGAAGAAAATCAGCTTGGATTCCTACTTCTGGTAGCTATCCATTTGACCGCAGTTGGTAGTGTGCCTGTGAGCACCATATCCTCTGAGGACAGGATCAGGGTCAGCTGTGATGCCCCCACTCCCCCACAATCAAATATCCTGCCAACACTCGCTTTCAAAACTTAGGTGAAGCATGGCCGGCTGGGTAAGATACTGGAGGGCACCTGATGCTGGTTCGACCATTGCTCAGCAAGAATTCAACAGTTTCAGGAGGAGTGGGAGGAAAATGAATGGGGAATGGCGGGACTGGGAGTCCCACTCCTCAGTCATGAAGTGATGTTACGTGATGGGGAACTTTGTGTAAAGTGTCTGCTCTCACTTCAGAAGCATAAAAGATGACGAGACTGAGACAAAAATAAAATATCCACGTGTCTCCTTCAGGAAGTTCTTCAAACTGCTTGCTCAACTGGTACAATGGGCTTCCTGGAGGGATAGAAGCGGCAAAAACATGGAATAATTGAAGAAATGGTTGGATGCTATGCTGGGGGAGTGGGGGGGGGGGGGGAAATATAGGTTTGTTCTGGGTGGATGAGCTAGGAGAAGGTGAATGGCCTTCCTCCTCTATCTATTATTGTGGTTTATAGATTACAGCGCAATTGCTTTTGAGTAAATTGTCTCTTTTAATGTCTTGTTGATGTCAGTTAGTCTCTTAATGTTGCAGTAGCAGCTCAGGCGCAGAGCGATAAATGGTTCAGAGCCTGAATATTACGAGATAACACCCTCCAACATTTAATGCTGATTCAACCAAAGATCCTTTTGTAACAATCTTAGACATGCTGGCTTCATCTCCTGGTCAAATATGCGGGTTACACTAATGAAATCACTGGCTTATTTGATGATATAATGAATTTTACGACTGTGTAACTGTCATAGAACTGCTAAGAATTATGAACCATGCAATTGAGCCTCATCAGTTCAATCCCATGTTAACGATCGTGTACTAATTGGCTTGCATAATTTGCCTAAGGATGTTTTGAGGATCTTATTTTATTGAGCAGTCAGCTGCAGTGTAGGGTTGTACCAAGTGCTAACAACATGTTACTGTTTTTTCTCTTCAGCAACCAGGGATTGGTGGTGAAGGTAGGGCCAAACCTCCCTCCCTCCTACACCTCAGACCCTGTCACCTGATTGTCCTTCTGTTTGCTCTGTAAATGAAACTGGATAATGATAAAGGGGATAATATCCCCGATGGCATTCACCACAAGAACTGCGACTAATTTCTTTTTAATAATTAAAGTTTCTTTAACAATAACCTCATAACTAGCTCTGTTAGGAACAGGAGTAGGCCAATTTGCCCCTCGATCCTGTTCCGCCATTCAATGAGATCATGGCTGATCTGCGACCTAACTCCATAAACGGCAGTATTTTCCCACCCCCACCCGCCTTTGCCCCATATTCCTTAACGCCTTTGGTTAACAAAAATCTATCAATCTCAAATTTAAAATTTAAAATTAACAATTGATCTAGCATCAATTGCCGTTTGCAGAAGAGAGTTCCAAACTTCTACCACCCTTTGTGTGTAGAAGTGTTTCCTAATTTCACTCCTGAAAGGACTGGCTCTAATTTTTAGACTATGCCCCCTCGTCCTAGACTCCCCAACCAGCGGAAATAGTTTCTATCTACCCTATCTGTTCCCTTTTAATATCTTGAAAATTTCGATCAAATCATCCCTTAACCTTCTAAATTCTAGGGAATACAACCCTAATTTGTGTAATCTCTCCTCGTAATTTAACCCTTGAAGTCCGGGTATCATTCTGGTAAACCTACGCTGCACTCCCTCCAAGGCCAATATATCCTTCCTCAGGTGTGGTGCCCAGAACTGCTCACAGTGCTCCAGGTGTGGTCTAACCAGGGCTTTGTATAGCTGCAGTATAACTTCTACCCCCTTGTATTCTAGTCCTCTAGATATAAAGGCCAGCATTCCATTAGCCTTTTTTGAATATTTTCTGTACCTGTTCATGACATTTTAATGATCTATGTACCTGGACCCGTTACTTTTACCCCTCTTTGTCACTTTTGTTTTAAACAGTGGGGAGGGGATTCGGAGTGGTGTTGGTGACATAGTGTGGTGGTTTTGCCAGCACTCAGAGAGGCAGTGTTTTCCCACCCCCCACCCACCCCCTTTACATGGAGGATTCTAGATCCCAAATATGCCATTGGGGGTGGTGCTTTGCAGCAGCCAAATGCTGCATAGCATAATTTAACTGAAACTATTAAAGAACCCGTTGCCTTATAATAATCCCCATTACAATTTTTTTTTTAAATGTGTTCACGGGATGTGGACATTTATTGCCCATCCCTAATTGTCTTTGAGAAGGTGGTGGTGAGCCGCCTTCTTGAATACAACTGAGTGGCTTGTTAGGCCATTTCAGAGGGCAGTTAAGAGTCAACCACATCACTGTGGGTCTGGAGTCACACATAGGCCAGACCGGGTAAGGACGGCAGATTTCCTTCCCTAAAGGACATTAGTGAACCAGATGGGTTTTTACGACAATCCGGTAGTTTCATGGTCACCATTACTGATACTAGCTTTTTATTCCAGATTTATTTTAATTGAATTTAAATTCCCCAGCTACCGTGGTGGGATTTGAACTCATGTCTCTGGATTACTAGTCCAGGCCTCTGGATTACCAGTCCAGTAATATAACCATTATGTTACCGTTCCCTATACAATTGAACAATCATTACAACAACAACGTTTTTAACAAAAAAAAGTTACCAGTTGCTTACGAATTCCTTGAACATTCTCAATCACAGAAATCACAGAAACCCCACAGTGCAGATAGAGGCCATTTCGGCCCATCGAGCCTGCACCGACACATATCCCACCCGATCCCCGTAACCCCTACACCAACACATATTCCACCCTATCCCTGTAACCCCACGTATTTAATCCTCCTAACACTAAGGGTCAATTTATCATAGCCAATCAACCTAACCCGCACATCTTTGGACTGTGGGAGGAAACCGGAGCACCCGGAGAAAACCCACGCAAACACGGGGAGAATGTGCAAACTCCACACAGACAGTCACCCGAGGCCGGATTCGAACCCGGGTCTCTGGCGCTGTGAGGCAACAGTGCTAACCACTACGCCACCGTGGAGATGATTTTGCTGGCTGTATGGGTTCCAAGTGAAATAAGTTTGGAGATTCTCAACCGAGTGAGTGTGGGCCCATAGCACAAAAATAGCCACAGTTTGGCAAAAATTGTCACTCTCACTGGGAGGGAAACTACATGGGCCGCTGATGTAGGAAATGTGAAAAATCCACACTGATGCAGTAGGGGGTACTTGCGATTGAGGCACATGGTTGGGCAGAGTCAAGAGAACTTGGCATAAGGTTGTCCATTGAAACATAGAAGATAGGAGCAGGAGTAGGCCATTCGGCCCCTCGAGCCTGCTCCGCCATTTAATAAGATCATGGCTGATCATCCAAATTCAGTACCCTGTCCCTGCTTTCTCCCCATTATCCCTTTAGCCTTAAGAAATATATCTAACTCCTTCTTCAATATATTTAATGAATTGGCCTCAACTGCCTTCTGTGGTAGAGAATTCCACAGGTTCACCACTCTCTGGGTGAAGAAATTCCTCCTCATCTCTGTCCTAAATGGCTTATCCCTTATCCTTAGACTGTGACCCCTGGTTCTGGACTCCCCCGCCATCGGGAACATCCTTCCTGCATCTAGTCTGTCTAGTCCTGTTAGAATTTTATAAGTTTCAGTGAGATCCCCTCTCATTCTTCTAAACTCTAGCGAATATAAGCCTAATCGACCCAATCTCTCTTCATACATCATTCCTGCCATCCCAGGTATCAATCTGGTGAATCTTCGCTGCACTCCCTCCATGGCAAGAACATCCTTCCTCGGATAAGGCGACCAAAACTGCACACAATACTCAAGGTGTGGTCTCACCAAGGCCCTGCACAACTGCAGCAAGACATCCTTGCTCCTGTACTCGAATCCTCTCGCTATGAAGGCCAACATACCATTTGCCTTCTTAACCGCCTGCTGCACCTGCATGCTTACCTTCAGCGACTGGTGCACAAGGACACCCAGGTCTCGTTGCACGTCCCCTTTTCCCAATCTATTGCCGTTCAGATAATAATCTGCCTTCCTGTTTTTGCCACCAAAGTGGATAACCTCGCATTTATTCACATTATATTGCATCTGCCCAATCACCCAACCTGTCTAAATCATACTGGATTTTCTCTGCTTCCTCCTCACAGCACACACACCCAGTTTTGTGTCGTCTGCAAACTTGGAGATATTACATCTAGTTCCCTCATCCAGATCATTAATATATATTGTGACTAGCTGGGGTCCTAGCACTGATCCCTGCGGTACCCCACTAGTCACTGCCTGTCACTCGGATAAAGACCCGTTTATTCCAACTCTTTGCTTCCTGTGTGCCAACCAGACTGACTAAGGAGTGCTGAATTTTGACATTAGACACTAAAAAGTTCAATTTTTCAGTACAAACATCTCTCCTCTTGAACACAAACATTCACCAAAATATACAAATAAAGGGAAGCATGTTTTAGCTTTGTTCAGACTTCTTGATTCTGTTTGGACAGCATTAACTGAAGCATGCAGTATCTTCCGCTAGACGATTGTGGATTGATCCGGACTGAAGAAGATTGAGTGTTTAGTGTTGATTGGTGCGCAAGGGTTTAAGAAAACCAACATTTGAATAGGTTTTAATAGAGAAGGTTTAAACATGGAAACAAGGCTGTGGAACATAGGAACAGGAGTAGGCCATTCAGCCCCTCAAGCCTGTTCTGCCATTTAATTAGATCACAGCTGATCTGTATCTTAACTCCATCTACACACCTTGGCTTCATAACCCTTAATACTCTTGCCTAACAAAAATCTATCAATCTCAATTTTGACATTTTCAATTGACCTAGCCTCAACAGCTTCTTGGGGGTGTGATCTGATTTCAGTCCAGTAACAAATTCATCCCTGGTTAATCTCCAATCAATCTTGTTCTCGCTGTTTCCAGTGACCCCGCATCAGGATGCCACCTTTCTATATACGAAACCTCTCGGACGTATCATAGGTTTTTGGATTGCACTGGAGGATGCAACTGAGGAGAATGGCTGCCTTTGGTTCATCCCTGGCTCTCACACAGGTAGGAATCTTCACTCCCTTGAGCTTGAGGTCTCCTGTACAATTAATGGTACACTGGTGCTATTTTAGTCAAATCGTTGGACCTTGACATTGTCTATTAGTTATGAAGTCTCCAATCTCCGCAGTGGTGCTGTGGCAAAGTGCTGGATGGAGGTCATTCTACGGGGAGAGTGGCAAGATTGGAAAGACAGTCACCTCGAGCCATTCTCCGGTTGTTCCAACCAGTGGCATTGACAGAGGCCTGGGAGTAGGCCAGCTGCTTGCTTCCTCAGCTGAGGAAAGTGCTTGGCACAGGACAGCGTAATGGAAGTAGAGAAAAAACCCACGTCAATGGATAATTCTCAAAAAACATGATACCAAAATGTGTGTGTAATTACTGATTGAAAATCTAAGACGCTGTATAAAGTCTGTTCATGCCCATTGAGAAGTGTGAGGTGATACATTTTGGTAGAAACAATGAGGAGAGACCATACACACTAAATGGTACAATATTAAAGGGGGTGCAAGAATAGACAGACCTGGGGCTGTTTGTGCACAAATCTTTGAAGGTGGCAGGACAGGTTAACAAAAGAGTTAATAAAGCATATGGGATCCTGGGCTTTACAAATTCTCCTTGGAGCAGAGGAGATTTGATCGAGGTGTTCAAAATCATGAAGGGTTTAGATAGAGTAAATAAAGAGAAAGTGTTTCCAAAGGCTGAAGGGTCGATAACCAGAGGCCACAGATTTAAGGTGATTGGCAAAAGAACCGGAGGCGACATGAGGAAAAATCTTTTTTATGCAACGAGTGGTTAGGATTTGGAATGGCACTGCCTGATAGGGTGGTGGAAACAGAATCAATAGTAGCTATATGGGGAAAGAGCAGGGGAGTGGAACTGACTGGATTGCTGATCGAAGGAGCTGGCACAGACTCGATGGGCCGAATGGCCGCCTTCTATGCTTCTGTGATGTTACAATGCTTTGTGGAGTAACCTTTTTTCTGACTGACAGCTGGTATTACACGGAGAATGTTACGCACCCCAAAAGGAGAGTATCCTCTGACCAAATTTATCGGCAAGGAACGTGATTATCCGAATGATGAATTCATCCCTGTTCCAGTTAAGAAAGGTAACATAGAAACATAGAAGATAGGAGCAGGAGTAGGCCATTCGGCCCCTTGAGTCTGTTCCGCCATTCAATGGGATCATGGCTGATCATCCAAATTCAGTACCCTGTCCCTGCTTTCTCCCCATATCCCTTGATCCCTTTAGCCTTAAGAAATATATCCAACTCCTTCTTGAATATATTTAATGAATTGGCCTCTACTGCCTTCTGTGGTAGAGAATTCCACAGGTTCACCACTCTCTGGGTGAAGAAATTCCTCCTCATCTCTGTCCTAAATGGCTTACCCCTTATCCTTAGACTGTGACCCCTGGTTCTGGACTCCCCAACCATCGGGAACATCCTTCCTGCATCTAGTCTGTCCAGTCCTGTCAGAATTTTATAAGTTTCAATGAGATTCCCTCTCATTCTTCTAAACTCCAGCGAGTACAAGCCCAATCGACCCAATCTCTCCTCATACGTCATTCCTGCCATCCCAGGTATCAGCCTGGTGAATCTTCGCTGAACTCCCTCCATGGCAAGAACATCCTTCCTCAGATAAGGCGACCAAAACTGCACACAATACTCAAGGTGTGGTCTCACCAAGGCCCTGTACAACTGCAGCAAGACATCCTTGTTCCTGTACTCAAACCCTCTCGCTACAAAGGCCAACGTACCATTTGCCTTCTTAACCGCCTGCTGCACCTGCATGCTTACCTTCAGCGACTGGTGCACAAGGACACCCAGGGCTCGTTGCACTTCCCCTTCTCCCAATCTATTGCCATTCAGATAATCTGCCTTCCTGTTTTTGACACCAAAGTGGATAACCTCGCATTTATCCACGTTATATTGCTTCTGCCCAATCACCCAACCTGTCCAAATCATCCTGGAGTTTCTCGGCATCCTCCTCACAGCACACACGCCCACCCAGCTTTGTGTCATCTGCAAACTTGGAGATATTACATCTAGTTCCCTTGTCTAGATCATTAATATATATTGTGAATAGCTGGGGTCCAAGGACTGATCCCTGTGGTACCCCATTAGTCACTGCCTGCCACTCGGAAAATGAGCCGTTTATTCCAACTCTTTGCTTTCTGTCTGCCAACCAGTTCTCTATCCAAGTCAATACCTTGCCCCCAATCCCATGTGCCTTAACTTTACACGCTAATCTCTTATGCGGGACCTTATCGAAAGTCTTTTGAAAGTCCAAATACACCACATCCACTGGTTCTCCCTTATCTATTTTACCAGTTACATCCTCAAAAAATTCCAGTAGATTAGTCAAGCACGATTTACCTTTTTGTAAATCCATGTTGACTTTGTCCGATCCTGTCACTGTTTTCCAAGTGCTCTGCTATTACATCTTTTATAATGGACTCTAGCATTTTCCCCACTACCGATGTCAGGCTTACCGGTCTGTAATTCCCCGTTTTCTCTCTACCACCTTTTTTGAATAGTGGGGTAACATTAGCTACCCTCCCATCCATGAGTACTGTTCCAGATTCCATCGAATGTTGGAAGATGATCAGCAATGCATCTACTATTTCTAGGGCCACTTCCTTAAGTACTCTAGGATGTAGATTATCAGGCCCTGGGGATTTATCGGCCTTCAATCCCGTCAATTTCCCTAACACCATTTCCCTACAAATACTGATTTCTTTCAGTTCCTCCCTTTCATCAGACCCTATGTTCCCTGATATCTCTGGGAGGTTATTTGTGTCCTCCTTTGTGAAGACAGAACCACAATATGTATTTAATTGGTCTGCCATTTCAAGTAGATACAATTTGTATTAGACTGGGCTGGTAACGAAGGTTGACTGCAGTGTTTTGTATTCTATGGTATCTCAATATATTGCAGTGTGCAGGTTACTGATGCAAACTGTAAATATAGAACATTGGGGGGAACAGTAGCTCATCACAAGTAATGCAGTCGAGTGCCTCTGATGATGTCTGAAATACTTGTGAACATCAACAGAACCATGAGATTAAGTTACTGCATTGAACTCACCACCGAGCTTCTGTTACTCTTGGTCTATAGTCAAGGGCATTGGTTTCTGGCTTTCACAGAAATATCAAAGGAATTGCAGAATGCAATCTCCAAAACACTGGTTAAAAATCCTGGATTTTCGTGTAACAGAAATGGATTTGACTTTAATCAGTCATTGTAAATCAGTGGTCCTCTCTAAAATGAATGACTTCAGAATATTTGCACTCAGGCAGGGGTGCTGGAGCGGTCATGTAATGCTTCATTCTATAGCGGGAAATGGTCTGACGCCCAAGATTCCCTGCCTATGGGTGTGCAGATGCAGGGAGGGGATGGGGGAACTCCCGAGGGGAAGCAGCAAGACTAGGCCAGTCCCATCTCCTTTGGAAGGAAGGAAGGGAAGCATAAATTGGCACCTGAACCCATTACACTTCAGCACTGCCTGAGAGCTGGTTAAAAGCAGATTCTGCATAGCCCTCAAAACAGACCAGGTGAGTATTTTGTCAGGTAAATGATTTATGCCCCCATAAGCTGTGGATTCCAACAGTGGGTTGAACCTTCAGTCTGCCTGATGTGAGTGACGAGTTGTGTCATTTTTCTTAACGTTGAGTTGCCATTAGTAATTTACTTCCTAAAATTACCTGGCACTTCCGTAATGTCTGAGCATTGCTGGTGCTTCAAATTTGCCTCATTTACAACTGAGGGGCAGTTTATTGCAAGGGGGATGGAGTATAAAAGTAGGGAAGTCTTGCTACAACTATACAGGGCGCTGGTGAGACCACACCTGGAGTAGTGTGTGCAGTTTTGGTCTCCTTATTTAAGGAGGGATATACTTGCATTGGAGGCAGTTCAGAGAAGGTTCACTAGTATCTTATGAAGAAAGGTTGAGCAGATTGGGCCTATATTCATTGGAGTTTAGAAGAATGAGAGGTGATCTTATTAAAACATATAAGATTCTGAGGGGGCTTAACAGGGTAGATGCAGGGAGGATGTTTCCCCTTGTGGGGGAATCTAGAACTAGGGCATAGTTTCAGAATAAGGGGTCGCCCATTTAAGATGGAGATGAGGAGGAATTTCTTCTCTCAGAAGGTCGTGAATCTTTGGAATTCTCTTCGCCAGAGAGCAGTGGAGGCTGGGTCATTGAATATATTCAAGGCGGAGATAGACAGATTTGAGCTACAGGGGAGTCGAGGGTTATGGGGAGCGGGCAGGGAAGTGGAGTTGAGGCCAAGATCAGATCAGCCATGATCTTATTGAATGGCGGAGCAGGCTCGAGGGGCCAAATGGCCGACTCCTGCTCCTACGTCTTATGTTCTTTCCAAATAGCATTTGTGACTTTAAATTGCTGGCTGCTGATCTGGCCCGATGTTGAGAAGAAGCTTGCAATATGAAAACCTGCATTGCTGGCCTATACAGGTGGGCTGAGAGCTCAGTCAGGCTGCAGCAAGAACAAAATCGTAGCGTGCGGTGTCCATTACTGCCAGTGCCAGGGGGAGAAAACCTTTCTGGGTCTCCGTGGCACTAGAGCTATAGTTTTAACAGTGCGGCAATATAAATACAGTGATTTAATGAATGAAAATTGAGCTTAACCTGAATGTTAATTTGAATTAAGTTAAGATCTTTGTGTAAGTGTAACTAAGACACACGCCTGTTACTGGATGATGTGTTGTACGCAGGTGGGCTTGTCCTCATTCATGGAGAAGTTGTGCACAAAAGTGCTTTAAACACGTCGGAGAAATCACGACATGCCTACACCTTCCACTTGATGGAATCCCGGGATACTCACTGGAGTGAGGAGAACTGGTGAGGAGGATTTGAACTAACACTTTACTGTCTGTATGAGAAAGTCCCAACTACAAAATCTCAGAAATAACAACAGAAAACGCCGGAAAAACTCAGCAGGCCAGGCAACATCAATGGAGAGAAAATAGAGTCAACGTTTCAGGTCGAAACCCTTCGTCAGGACTGAGAAAAAAGCAGGAAATGAAACAGATTAAGAAGCAAGTTTGGGGGCTGGGAAATGGGGGAGGGGATGAAAGAACAAAAGGGAAGGTCTGGGAGGGGTGAGGAGACATTGAGATATTCAAGGCGAGACGAGATGGTAATAGGACAAGTAATTACCATCTCGTCTCGCCTTGAATATCTCTTAATGTCTCCTCATCCCTCCCAGACCTTCCCTTTTGTTCTTTCGTCCCCTCCCCCATTTCTCAGCCCCCAAACTTGCTTCTTAATCTGTTTCATTTCCTGCTTTTTTTTCTCAGTCCTGACGAAGGGTCATTGACCTGAAACGTTGACTCTGTTTCTCTTTCCACGGATGTTGCCTGGCCTGCTGAGTTTTTCCAGCATTTTCTGTTGTTATTTCAGATTTCCAGCATCCGCAGTATTTTGCTATCGTACAAAATCTCAGCGTTGGTTTGGTTATTTTTAACTTGGATGTTTTATTGCTTTTAATGTAGCCCTCTGCTGTTTTCCTGCGGAATATTTCTTCCTTTGACCAAAAGGGATGGTATTGTCTGAACAGTCAATCTCGCCACAGTTAACCTCCTGTATCAGTCTGTTGCCGGCTGATGGAAGGTCTAATGGTCAAGATGATTTTTGCTCAAACTGGAGGAGACTATGCAGCTGTGCAGTGCGCCACCTAGTGCCCTGGCTGAGCTAGAAAAACTCATTTGGTGAATGTTGAAGGACACACCTGCCTTCCCCCCTCCCCGATGGGAGAGTTACCATATCACCCGCATGACTAGAATTGAGGAAACACGGTGGGCCTCAGTCAGTCAGGCTAGCAGTAACCGTGTTTGCTACTTTCTGTACCACCACTACCGTGGGGAAGGGAAGTACAGGAGCCGAGTTTGCGCCATCAGTATTTAAAGAGCTCCGGTCATACAAAATCTTCCCATTTTTATAGTGGGAAATGGAAGGCGAGTTACGTGATGGTTTCACTCTAAGTGGATGCATCCATGCTACAAGATGACTGAACCCAAAGCGTCCAATACAGTACGATAGCAAAATACTGCAGATGTTGGAAATCCGAAATAACAACAGAAAATGCTGGAAAAACTCAGCAGGTCAGGCAACATCCGTGGAGAGAAATTTGAGTTGACGTTTCAGGTCGAACCCTTCTTCAAAACTGGAAAGAAAAGAAAATAGATCGAAGGCAGGGCTGCGATCGGACAAAAGAAGTGAAAGAAACAAAAGAGCTAGACGAGATGGTAATAGGCTGAGATTAGGTGCAAAGTGTACTGGCAGGGCAAGAGATAGCTGCCAGGTGTGAGCGAGAAACAAAAGGAAAGGGAGGGGAGGGGGGGGGGGGAAAGGAGTGGAAAAATTACAAGAAAAAATGTGTAATAGGGGCCGAGGTTATGATCTGAAATTGTTGAACTCGATATTGAGTCCGGAAGGCTGCAGAGTGCCTAATCGGAAGATGAGGTGCTGTTCCTTGAGTTTACGTTGAGCTTCCGTGGAACAATACAAGAGGCCAAGGACGGTGAGGTCCGAGTGGGAATGGAGCGGTGAATTAAAATGACAGGCGACCGGAAGCTCGGGGTCACCCTTACGGACTGAACGGAGGTGTTCCGCAAAGCGGTCACCCAATCTGCGTTTGGTCTCCCCAATGTAGAAGAGACCGCATCGTGAGCAGCGAATACAGTATACTAGATTGCGAGAAGTACAATTAAATCGCTGTTTCACCTGGAAGGGGTGTTTGGGGCCCTGGACAGTGGGAAGGGGGGAGGTATAGGGGCAGGTGTTACATCTCCTCCGCTTGCACGGGAAGGTGCCAGGGGAAGGGCTGTTTGGGGTGATAGAGGAGTGGACTAGGGTGTCTCGGAGGGAGCGGTCCCTATGGAATGCTGAAAGGGGAGGGGAGGGGAAGATACGTTTGGTGGTGGGATCACTTTGGAGGTAGCGGAAATGCCGGAGGATGATCCGTTGAATGTGGAGGCTGGTGGGGTGAAAGGTGTTTGCTACTCTGTATCTATACCAGTTCTGATAACCATCATTTTCTTTAATTTCCATATATTTGTCTGGCCTTTTTCTTTTAATTAATAGAGATTTAAAAAACATTCTAATCGCCTTGAGGCTGGCTAATTTTAATACAGTAATCTCCACTTCAAATATTAGGTGGTTCAAAGATAAACACAGTCCTTGAAATTATGTTCTGGGATATTAATGTATGAACACTTAACATATCCATCTGACTCCCCACTCTGCTGGTTTAATAGAGGTATTAGTCTATTTAAAGTAAATTGATTAACTCTCCGCTAAAACAACACGAGAGAGAAATTTCGGACAAAATTGTTAAGTGTTCATAGGCGATTACCTCAGTGTAATTTTGGAAGTCCCTGAATATCACTTCAAATTCAACCAGGAAAGTCAGACTGGAGGACATAAATTAAAACGAATGGAAAAAGTATATTTAAAGCAAGTATCCATAATGTGGGACATGTACAGAATGAGGGAGAAACCAGCGCAAAACTTCACTAAGTGAAAAATGTTTGGAATAGTCTGCCATGCAAGGTGGTAGAGGAAAAAACATTGGGGACGTTCAAAATGCAGTTGGATGCTAAAGGAGGAGTTGTAGGGTACTGGAAGGATGAGCATCATGGGCCAAATGGTCGTCTTTCATTCTTGACATTTCTCTTAATACGGACATTTTGGTAGGAAGAATGAGGAGAGGCAATACGAACTAAATGGCACAATTTTAAAGGGGGTGCAGACAATGTTCCCCCTAATTTTTTGGGGGGTGCACGGCCCCTTTAACCCCTTGTGCAGCCCATTCAAAGTTTTACGCAGGCGCAAAATTTCACATTTGAAAAGCCGGTCCCGGGCTGCGCTGGACCGGCAGACGGAGCTGCGTGGCCGCACAACTTAGAGGGAACGTTGGGTGTAGGAACAGAGAGAGCTGTGGGTGTATGTAAACAAATCTTTGAAGGTGGCAGGACAAGTTCAGTAGGCTGTTTTTAAAAAAAAAAGCATATGAGATCCTTGGCTTTATTACTAGAGGCAAGGAAGTTACGCGAAACCTTTATAAAACACTGGTTAGGCCTCAGCTGGAGTATTGCGGGGCACCACACTTTAGGCGATTGGGCAAAAGAACCAGAGGCGGCATGAGGAAACTTTTTTTTTTAAGCAGCGAGTTGTTGTGATCTGGAATGCACTGTCTGAAAGGGTGGTGGAGCAGATTGAATAGTAACTTTCAAAAGAGAATTGGATAAATACTTGAAGGGAAAACATTTACAGGGCTATGGGGAAAGAGCAGGGGGGGAGTGGGACTAATTGGATAGCTCTACCGAATGGCCTCCTTCTGCGGTGTATTATTCTACGATTCTATAATGTGAGACTATGTGTGGCTGAATGAAACTTGGATAGTTATTTAGATGAATGTGCTCAATATGCTTTTTTCTTTTTTGATTTCCAGGTTGCAGCCAACTCCCGAACTACCATTCCCACTTCTGTACACTTAAAATTCTTCATTTTAACCACTGTCACTGGAATATAAATAAGATATTATGTATTGAGGTGAAATGTCATATTGTGCTATTAGCTGGGAAGTACCATACTTTTAATTGGATTCATTTTGGAACAGGAACGACTTCATATACCCATGGTGTTGGGAGTGTTTTTACAGAGTAAATTTCACTATGATTAACTGGCTAGTCTCCTGTAGCAGTGCTGACAGATTAAAGTAAAATGAATTGTATCTCCCTGCAACTGTCTTTCTGCTTATCCCCAACTCTTTCATACTTTCTGTTTCCCTCTCTCTGGCTTTAAAGGAAAGATGAGCTGATATCAAACACACTTGTGATTTGGATTGGCCTCAATTTTTGATTATTTTCCAGAATAAAGCTGCAATCTATTTGTTTTATTCCTGTTCTTTTAAGATTTTAAATGTGTAAAACAAATCTGTCACTTTTATATGCTGTGATGGAAATATGTAACACACAACCTTTTAATAAAAAGAGCTTATTGAAGTTAACAATTATTTCAGTGAGCTGCAGCAAACCGGCGAGAGATTGAGAAGTTGGGCGTCTCACTTGGATGCCCGAGGACCTTGGCTCAGAGACCCAAATATTCACTGTAATCCGTCAAGTTTTGGGCAACTTGTTTACACCACCGGCGGAGGCTTGTTGGCCCTCGGAGTGCAGATTGTGAAGGAGAGAACAAATATTAGAAAAATGGAAGGGGAAAAAAAACAATTAAGCCCACTTGAATGATCAATAAGTTCTAATTTATTCTGTGACATTTTACACTTCCAGTGAACACAGTGCAAACTTTCTATACTTCACTACAATACAGGTAAACGCCAAGCATATCAAACAAGGTAATCTATACATGGATGAAGTGCAGCTAAACCAGAGATAGAAGATTTGAAGTGGGTTATGGATGAAGGTCGGGGGGCGGTGGGGAGGGGTGAAAGAGGCTTGTATATGAATTACTAGCTGAAGTGCCCGGTGGTGCCGAGGCTTTTTCGAGGGAATGTTGTTGTTGGAAGAGAGAGAGCGGCAGGGAGGGAGGGAGAAGGGAGGGGGGGGAAGGGAGGGCGGGGGCCCCCCCCCGAGGGTCGCGGCCTCCCCCCGAGGGTCGCGGCCTCCCCCCCCCCCGAGGGTCGCGCCCCCCCCCCCCCGAGGGTCGCGCCCCCCCCCCCCCCGAGGGTCGCCCCCCCCCCCCCCGAGGGTCGCGCCCCCCCCCCCCCGGTCGCGCCCCCCCCCCCCCGAGGGTCGCGCCCCCCCCCCCCGAGGGTCGCGCCCCCCCCCCCCCGAGGGTCGCGCCCCCCCCCCCCGAGGGTCGCGCCCCCCCCCCCCCCGAGGTGAAGACCGCCGATTGCGTGCGCAGCAGGAGCTGAGACGCGGCATCTCTCTCTGGCTCGGCCGGCGGGCCCGGTAGCCAGGGTAACCGTGACGCTGACCAAGCCCCGCCCCCGGGCCGAGCCAGAGAGAGACGCCGCGTCTCAGCTGCTCCTGCTGCGCGCGCGGCCCCCCCCCCCCAGGTGAAGACCGCCGATTGCGGCTGTGCGAGACGGCCGGCCGGGGTTGCCAGGGTAACGCTTGACGCTCAGCAAGCCCCGCCCCCCGGCCAAGCCAGAGAGAGACAGCGCGTCTCAGCTCCTGCTGCGCGCGCACCCTAGCGGCGCTGGGCTGAGGCTCGGCCCTCCAGCCTTCGAGTGGGGCCGGGAGGTGCCTAGCTCGGGCGTGGGTGCGGAGGAGACGCCGAGGCTTCTAGGCCTACCTGGAAAAACGGGGAAAGGTAGGAAAATTAATGAGATTAGATAAGTTAATTACTTTCTAAATCATTTTTTTAAAAAACATGTGTTTTAAAAGCAACGTTTTTTTTTAAGACGCAGAAAGCGGGAAAAAGGAAAAGTTTGGAATCAAGATGGCGGCGACTCACCTCGGTTCAGAAGGATAAGGCCCGGCCACACACGCACCGATTGGCCCGGCGGCACACGCCAGCAACCCGGCGTACGATTGGTCGAGCTCAAGGTCACTCTGTCGCTAATGAGCGGATAATGAGATGCTAATGAGCGGAACGTTGAAGGTTTTTGGGATACCGCGGGCGGGATTTTAGCCCGGCCGAAACGTAAATACGCTTAAAACCGTCTCGAAAGCGTAAGCTTTCTTTGGAGGTAATGCGCGCGTAGGTACACCCTGTGCATAGCCCGACAGACGCACAGGCGATGACAGACAGAATGACAGACAGACAGATCGACCGATTTATATATATAGATACTACAATCTGAACTATAGACATAACGAAGACATTTAATAGGTCGCATCTGTGTAGGAATGTCCAGTCAGCTAGCGTGGGATTGGGAGTAATGAGAGTTCAGGAGGTTTGACTAACTGCTTTAGTTGGCGAGAGCCATTAAGTGGGGGGTCTGAACGGAATGAAGGTGCTAAAATTATGAATCCCTTACACTGGAATAGTTAGATGCCCGTATGTGCGGGGATTGAGTACATTCATGTCATTGAATTTCTCCTGTTTCACCTCGGCTTCCTTTCATCTTTTCCTACTTCTCATGCCGATGGTTCCAGGCATCGAGTATCGTCTGTGGATAACGATGGAGGTGATCAGATTGATGCTACGTGGGATCTACTGGCTGTGAGAGTGCAGACAAATAAGTCTGCCGCAGAGCGTGAGTGGGACATACAGAGGGATTCTCTGGTAATGAGTGAAGGTAGGCGGAGGAGAGGGTGCAGGAGGAAATGGAGGAGGGAGCAGAGATGATATCTGAATAGGCTAGAAGGGATAAGACGCTGTTTAAAAAAAAAAAAAAAGTACTCCATGATCAGTAAAAGTAGTAGCTGGAGCCAGTAGTCAAGTGAAAACATTATCAGTGCAACATTGTAAAAAAAAGAAAGTACTCAAAAGGGTTAGCTGTTTGATGTGGACTGTACTAGCCAATGGGCACCATGCAAACTACATGAAGTTGTCGTTTACTCATCAGCTTAAGAGTTAACGAAGCACGTATTGAGTAATTGCAGCTAGTGATATTTAACTATAGATTTATTTTACACATGATTTATGCACTGTAGCCCTGCGAAATCTTCCATTTTCTAACACCATTTCATTATAAACAGTTGTACATGCATCTTATCAAAAGTTCATGGTCAAGAAATTTATTTCAGTAAATTTCTTCAAACCAACAATCATTTTACAGTGAAGTGCATCACTCAAATATAAGAAATAATCATCGAACGGTGGGAAGTATTTAACTTGCATTGATAAAGTCTCCCAGCGTGGCCTGGAACGGTGCTGAATTTAACAGTCCTCGAGTAAACTGAAGCAATAAGAGACGGTATCCCTCTTGTTGCATTCTATGAATTGTGCTTAATCGTTTTTTGGAATGAAATCCAAGTCTGGAACACTGACTGTAGGGAGAAATTTAGATTCTAAATGTGTTTGGTCCCATCGCCTCCTCTGCAGGCTGTCACTCTTGCTGCTCCACATGTCCGACAGTGTATGGCCTAGGTGGTCATTCTTCATTCAGGAGCCTGGACAGTGAATGTTGGCCTTGGCAGGCTATTTCACCCTGGGCCACGTCACACCCAAGCTTGATCCTACTTGATGTCTACACTCTCATGTTTGCCAGCTGGCGTCACTAGAATAGTGACTGGGAAGAGCGGAGGAGGAATTTCACTAAGGGGGTTGTGAATCTTTGGAATTCTCTACCCCAAAGCTGAATCGTTGAGTATATTCAAGGCGGAGATCGATAGATTTTTAGAATCAAGGGATATGGAGATCAGGCGGGAAAGTGGAGTTGAGGTCGAAGATCAGCCATGATCTTATTGAATGGCGGAGCAGGCTCCTGCTCCTAATTCTTATGTTCTTACTACCATATCCTAGACACAAAATTAGGCTTTTTAAATCATATAGCAACAGATTACTTATTTTGAAGATAAGCAACTGTTTAATCCGATTAGTTGGTCAGCACAGGCCTAGTCATGAAACATGTTCTACCTAAGTAGCAATATTTCACCTGCAAAAAATGTTTATTAATAGTCCAACAGTCAATTTTTATGAGGTAGTGAATATTTTCCCTTCATCTAAGAGATTATGGGCCGGACTTTGCGATCGGAGGCATCCCGCGGGCGGATGCCTCCAATCATTAAAAAATCTACGCATTTACCTGGTGATCCGGGAGATACGGAGGCTTGCAATCCTGGGCCTCTCCGGGTAGAAATGCGTCGAAGCCCACGTATCCCAGGGGCGCAGGCGGTTCGCAAGCACCCCTGGGATCACGTGGGCCGGCCCAACCAATGAAAGAAGGGGCTCCCCATTCATACTTATGGGGTTTCTGTACGTACGGCACTGTCATAAGTATGATTGGGGATGACTTAAAAAATACACAAACACATGAAATAAATTTTTAAAACTTACATATAAAATTAATTACAACGGCATTTAATTAAATATTTTAAACAAATGTTTTAACGGGGCTAAAAATAAACTTACCTTATTGGACAGGGTTTTTAATGTATAAGTGAGTGATAACATTTTATTTTTCTATCTTTTAAAACTCTTATGCTGGTAAAAACAGGCCTTACGCCTGCTTTCACCAGGCGTAAGAATTTCACGGCCTTTCAGCGGGCGGAAGTTGGGCAAATAGTGCAACTCTCCACCCGCAGAGGCCCTTTTCCTGGGGATGCGGAGGATCCGTCAGGAAGATTCTTGACGGGTCGCAAGTGCCGGGTTTCGGCGGATGCGCTTCGCACGCCTAAACCCGGAACTTGCGCGGCCCCTACGGGCGCGTGCGCGCCTCGTACACACCCGTCGGGGTCGCAGAATACGGCCCATTGTTTTTTCTGGTGTCACGACCTCCAAATCAGAAAACACGGGACAAACTAACATCCACCTCAGTGAAATTTGGAATGCGACATGATCAGTCAGCAAGAGGAAAAATACAAAGTTAAAAAAAATTTGGTCTTGAATGCAATATAGCTGTGATTTTGTTCTTTAGTGACTAAAGACGATTTGTAAACTTTTGAGTGTGTGTGTGTGGTGGGGCGATATCTGTCCTTCTCCATTCTTTGTACTCCCTGGATCAACAACTTGCATTTAAATAGCACCTTTAATGTAGGAAATGTATCCAAGGTGCTTCACAGGGGCGTAATCAAGCCAAAGAAGGAGCGTTTAGGTTCAGGTAGGTTTTAGGATCAGGCACCAATCACTGCTGAGTGACTGGCAACTAACTCCCAGGTCTCTGCCTCTCATTTTCCGAAGCGGTAAGGTGGATAGATTGGCCGAGGTTGAGTGACTCATCCATTCAGGTCCCCATCTAAATTTCCCCAACTTCCTTTGGGTAAGCTCGTGCCCTCTGCTCAGTGCTTCTTTCCCCCGTGACAGATTGCAGTTTGCTCATGTTTACTCAGTAATAACAGATTACATAATACTATATACACTGTGAATATTGTTCTGCACTATTACAGGTTACTCTGGCACTAATCATGCCGCTCCTCTTTCTACCACTCCTGGTTGACTTGGCATCATTAAGAGGCACATCAGAACTAATGTTCACTATATTATATACATTGGAAAATGCAGTGTATAGGTTTCAGCCATGATTTTACATTCAGTAAAATCTTAAGTCCAATCAGTGCATAAGTCACATGCCCAGGTTTGCAGATCTTGGAAACCCTGTTTTGAGGTGTGGTTTATACACCTGATTGCCAGCAATGGAAATCCAAGACATTCTCGTATCACTCAATCTGCTGGTCGAGAGTACGGTTAAAATCTTTTTCTTTCGTCAACAGTTACTCTGTTTTTAAAAACCGAATCTTTGAAATTCTCCCCGCCCCTCGTCTCCATTTGATAGTGCGGGGCGGGGGGGCTTTCAGAGAGCGAACCTTTATATTGAGCCCAAACCTCCCCTCACCCAATGCCCACATGAGAATTGTCCAACAACAGGAGTCACTGGACAGCGATCAGGAATGGGAACAAAAAAACCCCATAATACTGCAGGTGCTGGAAATTTGAAACAAAATCAGAAAATGCTGGACTCAGCAAGTCAGGCAGCATTTGTAAAGAAAGCTAAAAGGTTAACACTTCAGCTATAAGAACACTTGAGAATAGTTACACCTGTAACGTTAACCTTTATCCTTTCTTTACGGATGTTGCCTGACCTGCTGAGCGTTTCCAGCATTTTCGTTTTTTGTCTCTGATTTCCAGCAGCTGCAGTATTTTTTTGGGGGGGGGTGAAGGGGGGAAAAAAAAAATGTGGCCTCTGATTGGACGACACAGAGGTCACAGCCAATTAAGCATCGGGGTATGTTACTGGGCTAGTAAGCCAGAGGCCTGGACTAATGAGCCGGAGACATGAGACACCATGGCAGCTGGGGAATTTAAATTCAGTTCATTAAATAATTAATTAAATAAATCTAGAATAAAAAGCTAGTATCATTAATGGTGACCATGAAACTACCGGATTGTTGTAAAAACCCATCTGGTTCACTAATGTTCTTTAGGGAGGGAAATCTGCCATCCTTACCCGGTCTGGCCTATATGCAACTCCAGACCCATAGCAATGTGGTTGACTCTTAACTGCCCTCTGAAATGGCCTAGCAAGCCGCTCAGCTGTATTCAAGAAGGCGGCTCACCACCACCTTCTCAAGGGCAATTAGGGACGGACAATAAATGCCAGCTTTGCCAGCGACACCCACATCCCTTAAAAAATAAAACAATAAAGACTGACATGATTGCATCTACGGTAGGAGCGCATTATTTTTTTTTAACCAAACTTAACAGTACCACAACAAATTTTCTCTCTTCGAGCTGATGACTTGTGTTGAGGTACATGTGAAAGGCACCAGCAGTCCTCCGGTATTCTGCTCAATTGCCATCCTGATGTTGCAGGCATAGTTCTTCATTCATCCATTCTGCTGAAGGGCTTTGAAACATCAACACCTTCCTTTCTTTATAAATTCTGCCCAGCAGGAGTGGGTGGGAACCCTTACTGATTTGTTTTTATCCATCTCCCCCCGCCCAGGTTGAGACGAGTTAATTCAGAATAGACCAGGGGACCTGCCTAGTGCGGGTGGCTTAATTTCACATTGGGGAGGCCTGAACACTTTTGTGTTTCGGTTACTGTTGCCTTAAACTAAATGATTTATCAGTTAGGTATTAACTTGTTGAGGCCACCTCAGAATATTACAAGTTCCTTCTACTGGTGGCATTTGTATGTATTTTTTCTTCGGTATTTCAACTAAAGGGATACTGCCCTTGTACCATCAAAAACAGCACATTCACTGCAATCTCCGTGTACCTCCAATAATCTCATTCAGACCATCAGCATAAGGAAAAGATACAGTGGCAATAAAAGATTGTCTATTTGATCGGTGTAAGCTTCTAGCAGGGAGACTATGACAATTGATCCCACAATCCAGATGTAGCTGCCGCTCAGACTCACTGTTCTATCAAAGATCAGGATCAAAGCAACAGCAATGATCTGGGCAAAGACAGAGGTTGCGGTTCCTTCAAAGGTCTTCTTAGTTCCAGGCCACCGAACCTCTCCCATTGTGCTTCCAAAGGCAGCGGCCATGGCGTCGCCAATCCCCACGGCCAGGACTCCAGCATAGGGAGCCAGTGCCACCTGCCCCGGAAAGGAGCTTTTGGGGACAAACACTCCGGGGAACAGCCATACTGGCAGGGTCAGCCCCAGCAGCAGGTAAATGTGCGTCAGGATCAACGGACCACTGTCACGGCCATCAAGAAACAGGGCCAGCATTGGTCTCAATATCATTCCAAGTGGTTTAATCCTAAAGTGCCTTATGTATTCCAACACCACAAATGCAGCAAAGCAGACCACAGCAGCCACGTAGAGTAACTGCCGATCGTAGATGAGGCCTGGGACATAGGTTGCCACTATAATGATATGAAAGCTTTTCCGCACAACAGTGGAAGCTTTGTCCTCTTTAGAGCCGGATGACTGCTTACTGTTCTGGTGAAAGACAATGACTGAAGCAAGAAGTGCCAGTGCGATCCAGTAGCTCAGTAGGTAGATCCTGATCCTTGTGTCGGTGAGGAAGTTGAGCAGCCAACCAAAAAGATCGTTCCTGGTCAGTCGGTAGAACCATGGCATCATGATTCCCAATCCAAAAACAACTGCCATCACATGGAAAACCAGTGAGGACACCCAGGTGTCGGAGTCCATAAAACAGTACAAAACAGTGAAAACCAGTCCCAGAAGGGCCGTCCCAACCACAGCCACCAAGAGGAAGGAGGCAAGCGGATCACATCGGTCGTCTCCGAAGGTCAAAGAGCATTTGATGAGCTGGTTCGTGACAATGCTCAACCCTGACACGAACAACATAACTTCTCCCGGGGTGAAGCTCCGGGGCATAATATAAAGGACGATGAGCGAGAGGTAGACAAAGATCAACAGCACCTCCAGGATCTCGATGACCTCGGAAACAGAAAGCGTGTGCTTCAGGGTGTACATTATGGCACTGGCTGCGAAACCATACACGATGCTGGTGTTAGTGGGATGCGGCTTTGTGAGGCCTAAAGCCAGTAGCGAGACGAACAGAGCAATGGCCATTCCGGCAGCCGAGCACACAACGCAGAACCGCTCGAAGTGCGCGTTTCCGACCATTTCCCACCGCTCCTTTAGCACAATTCCTAGCAGAGGCAAAACCACGCTGGCTGGCAGCAAGCCGCTGCTAAAAGCCAGCCTGTATTGAAAAACTGCATTGCTGGACTTCAGCAGCCGGTCCCACTTGTGCTGGACATAATAAGCCTGAACCGCCAAGGCGAGTGTGCACCAGGAAAACTTGTTCCAGATCACAGCGTGGACAGACAGCACGATGATGAAAACGATGAAAGACTCCACAAAGACAGGATTTTTCAACATAGCTGCAGACTCTTCTTCTGACGTACAGTACCGAGAAAGTTTTAATTACTCTGGAATCCAAGAAAGTGTTCGAGGTTCCATTCCATCTGCCAAAAATTATTCTGTTAAACGTCCCCTCTGTCCGATCGGATTTTCTTCCACCTTTTTGCAACTGGGTAGCTCTAACTGACTGTCAGACCTGGAACAGAGATTGTAACGCAGACTGCATTAGTTACAGTTAGATTAATAGTGTCAAATGTTGCAGCGAGGCCTTTTCGTCTATCTGCGCATCGGTCAAAGGAGCTTTGTGACAGCATCAGTAAGCCAGATACGAGGGTGAAATTTAACAAATCGTTAGACTCAGCAAGTTTGCTGGCATTTGTCTTTAGTTCAGCTCACTTCCCACTTCCAACGAAGCTCGACGTAAGTCAGAGTCATAACGGCACAGAAGGAGGCCATTCGACCCATCGAGTCCATGCTGGCTCTCTGTAGAGCAATCCAGTCAGTCCCATTCCCCCTGCTCTATCCCCGTAGCCCTGCAAGTTTATTTCCCTCAAGTGCCTATCCAGTCCCCCCCTTGAAAACATTGAGTGTCTCCACTTCCACCACTTCCGTCGGCAGCAAGTTCCAGGTCCTCACCACTCGCTGCGTAATAAAGTTTTTCCTCACGTCCCCCCCTGTATCTCTTGCCCAAAACCTTAAATCTGTGTCCCCTCGTCCTTGTACCATCAACTAGTGGGAACAGCCTTTCCCCGTCTAGCCTATCCAAACCCGTCATAATCTTGTACACCTCGATCAAATCACCCCTCAACCTCCTTTGCTCTAATGAAAACAAATCCAGCTTCTCCAACCTGTCCTTGTAGCCAAGATCCCCCATCCCCGGAACCATTCTGGTAAATCTCCTCTGCACCCTCTCAAGGGCCTTCACATCCTTCCTAAAAGTGTGGTGACCAGAACTGGACGCAATACTCCAGTTGTGGCCTAACCAGCGCTTTATAAAGGTTCAGTATAACTTCTCTACTTTTGTACCCAATACCTCTATTTATGAAGCCCAAGATCCCATATGCTTTGCTAACCACTCTCTTGATATGTCCTGCCACCTTCAGGGACCAGGGTAAGCTTGAGGAATAGCACCTCATTTTTTTGATTAGGCACTTTACAGCCTTCTGGACTCCACATCGAGTTCAACAATTTTAGACTATATCCTCGGCCCCTATGTTTTCTTTTTTCTCTCACATGGCAGCCGTTGATGATTCTGCCGTTGCCATTTCCACCTCATCTAGAGTCAGCTTTTGTTTCTTAACTTGTCCCATTCCCATCTCCTTTTGCCTTGCGCCATCATCCCTTTTGTCTTTTACTCTCTCCTGCCTTCCATCCTATCACAAACCTTCCCTTTTGTTCTTTCCTCCCCTCCTCCCTTTCCCTGCCCCTACACTTGCTTAAAAATCTGTTCCATCTCCAACTTTTTCCAGTTCTGACGAAGGGTCATCGACCTGAAACGTTAACTCGGTTTCTCTCTTCCAACGATGCTGCCTGACCTGCTGAGTGTTTTGTGCATTTTCTGTTGTTTCACTTCCTGCTGGGGAGGTTCGCGGGTAAGCACAGTGCAATCTGAAGCTCAGCCCACAGTACAGTTGTTACCACACTGCTTGTGGATTGACTGCACAGGTCACCATTTCCCCCCCACCCCCCAAACAAACAGAAATACTCTCAAATAATGTGAGATTTCCAAATAAAGCAGTGTTTTGGGTCGTGCTTTGAAGAGAATCTTATAGTAGTGGAATGGACAGAATCTACTTTGTACAATAGCAAAATACTGCAGATGCTGGAAATCCAAAATAACAACAGGAAATGCTGGAAAAACTCAGCAGGCCAGGCAACATCCGTGGAGAGAAAATAGAGTCAACGTTTCGGGTGAAAACCCTTTGTCAAGACTAAAGAAGCACAGGAAATGAAATGGATTAAGAGGCCAGGCTGGGAGAGAACAAAAGAGAAGAGACATTAAGAGGTATTCAAAACGAGACGAGACGAGACTAATCTAGAGCCGTCTTGTGTCTCCACTAGTCCTATCACCATCTCGTCTCGTTTTGAATACCTCTTAATGTCTCTTCACTTCTCTTTTGTTCTCTCCCAGCCTGGCCTCTTAATCCATTTAATTTCCTGTGCTTCTTTAGTCTTGACAAAGGGTTCACCCGAAACGTCGACTCTATTTTCTCTCCACGGATGTTGCCTGGCCTGCTGAGATTTTCCAGCATTTTCTGTTGTTATTTCTACTTTGTACAACATAGTCTCTGGAAAAACTCCCAAGGAGCAGACACGATGGGCTGAATGGCTTCCCTCTGTACCGTAAATTTCTATGATTCTAACCTTGATAAAATATACAGCTCCTCGTTATTAAATGACCTCAATACTCATCTGGCAATTAGTAACAGAATATTTTTTTTCAATGCTCCATTATTTCAGTGATAAACAGGCAGAAAAAAAAATCAAGTACAGCTTGGATATGTCATCAGATTACAACACATGGTATGGGAGTGAACCACTCGCCAACTCATTCCCAGTTAAAAAGTAACAAAATAAATGCAGAAACTCTGCTTCAAACAGTTGGTCATCTGATGTCGAATCACTAACATTATGTTATGACCAACACCACCATTTAAAACCTACCACTTTTTAGGCAATAGCAAAATATGCTGGAAATCTGAAATAAAAACAGAAAATGGGCAGCACGGTGGCATAGTGGTTAGCACTGTTGCCTCACAGCGCCAGGGACCCGGGTTCAAATCCGGCCTCGGGTGACTGTCTGTGTGGAGTTTGCACATTCTCCCCGTGTTTGCGTGGGTTTTCTCCGGGTGCTCCGGTTTCCTCCCACAGTCCAAAGATGTGCAGGTTAGGTTGATTGGCCATGATAAAAATTGACCCTTAGTGTTAGGGGGTTACGGGGATAGGGCTTGGGTGGGATGGTTGTCGGTGTAGGGACCGAGTGCTAGGGTTTGGATGATCAGCCATGATCTCGTTGAATGGCGGAGCAGGCTCGAAGGGCTGAATGGCCTACTCCTGCTCCTATCTTCTATGTTTCTACTCAGCAGGTCGGGCAGCATCCGTGGAGAGAGAAAAACAGAGTTAATGTTTCAGGTCGATGACCTTTCATCAGAACTGGGAAAAGTTGGAGATGTAATAGATTTTTAAGCACGTGTAGGGGCAGGGAAAGGGGGGAAAGAACAAAAGGGAAGGTCTGTGATAGGGTGGAAGACAGGAGAGATTAAAAGACAAAAGGGACGATAGCAAAAGTAGGGCTGAGCAGGCACATTCTCCCTGTGTCTGTGTGGGTTTCCTCCGGGTGCTCCGGTTTCCTCCCACAGTCCAAAGATGTGCAGGTTAGGTTGATTTGGCTATGATAAATTGACCCTTAGTGTTAGGGGATTAAATACGTGGGGTTACGGGGATAGGGTGGGATATGTGTCGGTGCAGGCTCGATGGGCCGAAATGGCCTCTATCTGCACTGTAGATTCTGTGATTCCAGCTGCTTGTTCTATGTACCAGCTGTCTGATGCAGTTTACCAGGCAACATATATTTCATGAACAAAGGGGATAGGCTGACTGTGGTATCTGCCACACCAGGAGACGCAATATACAACTTCTGCCATCAATAACGTGAATACTAGAATTGATTATGCACGGTGTTTTGTGTTCTCAATCTAAATATAGGAACACAGGAACAGGAGGGGGCCATTCAGCCCCTCGAGCCTGTTCCAGCATTCAATTAGATCATGGCGGATCTCTATCTTAACTCCATCTACCCGCCTTGGTTCCGTAACCCTTCATACTAATGCCTAACAAAAATCTATCAATCTCAGTTTTGACATTTTCAATTGACCCCCAGCCTCAACAGCTTTTTAGGGGAGAGAGTTCCAGATCTCCACTAACCTTTGTGTGAAGAAATGCTTTCTGATATCACCTCTGAGTGGCCTTGCTCTAATTTTAAGGTTATGTCCCTTTGTTCTGGACTCCCTCACCAGAGAAACATAGAAGATAGGAGCAGGAGTAGGCCATTCGGCCCTTCGAGCCTGCTCTGCCATTCAACGAGATCATGGCTGATCATCCAAACCCTAGCACCCGGTCCCTACACCGACAGCCATCCCACCCAAGCCCTATCCCCGTAACCCCACGTATTTAATCCCCCCTAACACTAAGGGCCAATTTTTATCATGGCCAATCAACCTAACCCGCACATCTTTGGACTGTGGGAGGAAACCGGAGCACCCGGAGAAAACCCATGCAAACACGGGGAGAATGTGCAAACTCCACACAGACAGTCACCCGAGGCTGGATTTGAACCCGGGCCCCTGGCGCTGTGAGGCAACAGTGCTAACCACTATGCCACCGTGCTGCAAGAGGAAATTGTTTCTCTCTATCTACCATATCAAATCCTTTGATCATTGTAAACACCTCAATTAGATCATCCATTAATCTTCTATATTCAAGGGAATACAGCCTAGTCTGTGCAACCTGCCCGTCTTTCAGATGAGTGGTTAAACCCTGTCTGCTCTCTCAGGTGGACATAAAAGATCCCATGGCACTATTTCGAAGAAGAGCAGGAGAGTTATCCCCGGTGTCCTGGCCCATATTTATCCCTCAACGAACATAACAAAAACAGATTATCTGGTCATCATCACCTTGCTGTTTGTGGGACCTTGCTGTGCGCAAATTGGCTTCTGCGTTTCCCACATTACAAGAGTGACTACGCTTCAAAAGTACTTCATTGGCTGTAAAGTGCTTTGAGACATCCGGTGGTTGTGATAGGCGCTATATAAATGCAAGTCTTTCTTTCTTTCATAATTTAACCTTTTTAGCTCCAGTATCATTCTGATGAATCTGTGCGGCACCACCTCCAAGGCCAATATATCCTTCCTGAGGAGCGGTGCCCAGAACTGAATGCAGTTTCTCCAGGCGGTTTTTAACCAGAGCTCTGTACAGCTAGCTGTAACATAACTTTACACCCCTTTGTATTCCAGCCCTCTTGCGATAAAGCCAACATTGCATTAGCCTTTTTTAACCAGCCTAAATATGTGGCGCTGAATGTCTCTCTTCACGGTCCAAAAATTGCCAAATAAAATTAGAATTGTTGTAAGGCTTCCTGCCCCTTGTGATTTTGAGCATTTTATTCAGTGCTGTCCTGGGCTGTCTTTTTTTTCTGTTTCCCAAAGATATTTTTTCAGGTCTAAGTTTTATGATCATGCTACTTGTGTCCTTAGCCCTCCCGCTGTCATCCATAGATATCTGTAATGTATGATTTATGATTTTGTTTCATATCACTGCTGGTAAGGTATGTGTTATAATTTTTAGTTTATTTAAAGTATATATTTTAACTAGCCAACTCATGTGAATGAATAGCAGGACATTTGATTGGCAATAAGGAAGCAGTGAGTTTTTCTCTTAGAAAGAAATGTTGATAGATTGCAAACCCATTGAAATGTGATAGCTGATTTTTTTAGTACATATGGATAAAAAGTAAAAAATGTTCACAAAATACAGTTCCTCTTACTGGAAATGAGTGAGACTTACCGGGACTATTGCTTAGTTCTCAAGATTAGGGATCTGTTATGAATGAAACTTATAATTAAGGATCCATTCAAGTCAGTTTTTATTTCCAATTTAAAAATCCAGATTTTCAGGGTTTATTTTTAATATAAAAAAAGAGAAAGTCAGTGGGGAAACCTTGGACTGCAAAAAACCCAGAGAAATTTGGAGAAAATCAGTAAAAAGCAATTTTTATCTTGAACATCGCTAAACCTCAAGAAAACAAGGGACTTGCAATCAAGCTAAATGAGAAATCACAATTATTTACACAGTTCACAGACAATACCTTTATAAGACTCACCATCAGACTATTACTTGGAGAAATAAATAAAATACATTTATATAGCGCCTTTCACGATCTCAGGGTGTCCCAAAGCGCTTTACAGCCAATTAAATACTTTTATAAACATAGAAGATAGGAGCACGAGTTGGCCAATTCTGCCCCTCGAGCCTGCTCCGCCATTCAATGAGATCATGGCTGATCATCCAAATTCAGTACCCTGTCCCTGCCTTCTCCCCATATCCCTTGATCCCTTTAGCCTTAAGAAATAGATCTAACTCCTTCTTGAATATATTTAATGAATTGGCCTCTACTGCCTTCTGTGGTAGAGAATTCCACAGGTTTACCACTCTCTAGGTGAAGAAATTCCTCCTCATCTCTGTCCTAAATGGCTTACCCCTTATGCTTAGACTGTGACCCCTGGTTCTGGACTCCCCCGCCATCGGGAACATCCTTCCTGCATTTAGTCTGTCTAGTCCTGTTAGAATTTTATAAGTTTCAATGAGATCCCCTCTCATTCTTCTAAACTCCAGCGAGTATAAGCCCAATCGACCCAATCTCTCCTCATAAGTCATTCCTGCCATCCCAGGTATCAGCCTGGCGAATTTTCGTTGCACTCCCTCCATGGCAAGAACATCCTTCCTCAGATAAGGCGACCAAAACTGCACACAATACTCAAGGTGTGGTCTCACCAAGGCCCTGTACAACTGCAGCAAGACATCCTTGTTCCTGTACTCAAACCCTCTCGCTACAAAGGCCAACATACCATTTGCCTTCTTAACCGCCTGCTGCACCTGCATGCTTACCTTCAGCGACTGGTGCACAAGGACACCCAGGTCTCGTTGCACTTCCCCTTCTCCCAATCTATTGCCGTTCAGATAATAATCTGCCTTCCTGTTTTTGACACCAAAGTGGATAACCTCGCATTTATCCACATTATACTGCATCTGCCATGCTTCTGCCCAATCACCCAACCTGTCCAAATCGTACTGCAGTTTCTCGGAATCCTCCTCACAGCACACACGCCCACCCAGCTTTGTGTCGTCTGCAAACTTGGAGCTATTACATCTAGTTCCCTCGTCTAGGTCATTAATATATATTGTGAATAGCTGGGGTCCTAGGACCGATCCCTGCGGTACCCCACTAAGTCACTGCCTGCCACTCGGAAAAAGACCCGTTTATTACAACTCTTTTGAAGTGTAGTCACTGCTGTAATGTAGGGAAACACGACAGACAATTTGCACACAGCAAGGTTCCATAAACAGCGATAAGATAATGACGAGATAACCTGTTTTAGTAATGGATGAGGGATAAATATCGGCCAGGACACCGGGGAGAACTCCCCTGCTCTTCTTCGAATAATGGATCTTTTACGTCCACCTGAGAGAGATGAGGCCTCGATTTACATCTCTTCCGAAACATGGCACCTCTCGTACACTCCCTCAGGACTGCACTGCTCAACCTAGATATTGTGCTCAACTCTCTGCATTGAACCCACAATCTTCTGACTCAGAGGTGAGAGTTCTACCACTGAGGCAAGACTGACTTAACCCCTAAAAAAAAAGTGAAATTGAAGAACCAATGTTGATTGCTATGCCTCCAGCCACTTATCTGCTGCTATGATACTGCATGATAAAAGTTGCTGGAGAATATGCAAGAGAATGTTGCATTTATGCTTTTAATAAACAACGTGTGACTTTAACCAGTCTTTGATTGGAAACCGAAGTCTTCAGGTTGGAAACCGAAGACAGTTAATGTGGTAACTGTCAATGCTGTCCTTGCTCCATATGTAATGAGGAATGAATGATTGACAATTGCTGCAGTATTAAGAATATAGTCCTGAAGAAGATCTAGGTCCCTTCATAAAAATACAAACTGTACAGCCTTTGTTTGTTTTCCTTCCAAACACTGGGTCCAGAGATGTGCTTGCATCACATCTGTGATGTCAGCATGACATGCACAGCATACAATGTGTGTGCTGACATCATTTTTGTGATACATGTGCATCTCTTGAACTGATTTTTGGTAAGAAAACAATGAGGAATTTCATGTTTTTTCCCCTCAAATTTTGGAGGACAGTTTTTAAAACTGATTCATCGTCCAAAAAAATCCAGCAATTTATTGATGAAAATCTAAAAACTGATTTTAATAATCCCTAATTATCAAAAAAACCTGATTGCATGCCAATTCAAAGACACAGACCTGTGTTTATTTTTAAGAGGCACATTAAAACAGGTGATATTTAAAAGCAAAATGAGGGACTTTCACTCCAGGTGAGTGAGACTTGTCAGGTTTGCTACTGTATTGAGTTAGAAATAGCGGACAGCAACCCACTGAACACATGCATAGCAGGGATCAGGAGACGGACTGCATATGCCTAGTACAAAATGTCCAAACAAGCAAAAATAAAATGTAAATCGAAGCGTTGAACCAAAAATACAGTACTCAATTTTTTAATTGGCATAATAGCAAACCACTGGTAGGATAATGTAAAGTGTGCCGAAATACAGTAAACCTTTCCTTGCAGTAAGGGTTTGTTTACATAATGTTAGTTCAGTTCCAGCTAGACTAGTACACACCCTAATCCTCCCGTCACAATTCAAAAAGGGGGAGAGGGAGGTGTCTAAGAAAAAAATGGTCAGATCAGCGGTGCACTAAATAACAATTTTAGCAGTGGCAAGCGGCAGAAAAAAAGTGTCAGTCAGGAGAGCTCTACAGTGACGTTGATCAGGAATAGCAGGGAGGGGCGCTGCTGATTAGCAACAATCCACTGGAATAAAAAACACTCAATCGCTTGGTAAGAAAACAATGAGGAATTTCATGGTTTTTCTTCTCAAATTTTGGAAGCATTTTTAAAAAACTGATTCACCGTCCAAAAAAATCCAGCAATTTATTGATGGAAAGCTAAAAAGACTGATTTTAATAATCCCTACTTATCAAAAAGACTGACTACATTCCAATTCAAAGACACAGACCTGTGTTTATTTTGAAGAGTCACATGAAACCAGGTGACATTTAAAACCAAAATGAGGGAATTTCACTCCAGACGAGGGAGACTTGTCAGGTTTGCTGCTGTATTGCATAGGATAGGAACACGATCAAAAAAGAGGAACATTTCCATTTTAATTGTCGACCAGTAAAACAAAATAGTATATAAAGCGTACAAAAAAAACACATTTAAAGCAGCAACCATTAAAAAATCATCTCTTACCACACACCTGTCACCTTCCAGGGGGCGGCCATAGTGAAAGGACAATCACGTGACAGGGTAGCGCACGAAGTGAAGTCGGTTAGCGGATCACGTGAGGAGGGGGAAAGGGCCGCGCGGATCACGTGAGGAGGGGGAAAAGGCTGGCGCAGATCACGTGAGGAGGGTCGGCAATGGCGGCGGCAGCGGGGCCGTGTGTGAGGTAAAAAAAATTAAGCATAAACTTTTTTCTTCTCCCGCCTCCCCCCCCGCAAAAAAATGCCCCATTTGTGTCAAAGCCAAGGGGCTTTGCTGAATAAATATACTTTATCTGAGATAAAGGGCGAGCTGGGGGGCCGGGGGAAGGAGTTCACGGGCTTTACGGTTGATAAATGAAATGGATGAGAGCGCGCTGGGCACGAGTTTATATTCAAACTCTCCAATGAGTCTGACACATAATTGGGCTAAAATGGGACTTTGGTCCTTATTGGGAATGATTTTAGGTATTATTTTCCAAATAACCCGTTCCAAATTGTGGCTTTCAAGCGGGGTTTTTTTTGGTCAAGGAACATCACAGGAATCTTGACAGGAAACTCTTCTTTCTCTTCCCCCCCCAACACACGCGCCTTCCTGTCACTCAAATGATCGGAAAGGAACGCCTGCGACCCAGAGTGTCCCAGTAACACCTGATGTCCTCAGATCTCTGCCGAGGGAGGGCTTAGATCTGCCGCTCATACAGACAGTCCCAGTCATGTAGATGGCTCATGGCCCATCCAGCCGTCAGATTATGTTAACACCCGCGCCCAAGTGAGTTATAGTCAGCCTTCTTTACACCTCTTGGACCATAGGTGTGTTAAGAATAAAAGGATGTTCAATGCCTCCCAGTGTTCACTGCTGTGCCATTAGTGCGACTGCACAGACCTTAGAGTAGGAATAAAAATGACATTTTAGTGGGAGGCATTGTTTCATTTTTATTGGCTGTGCTTTTCAGGTTGAAATATATTTTTAATCTTCACTCCTCCCCCCGTCTCCCCCCCCCCCCCCCCCCCGTCCCATTTGCCCAGTGAAAAAATAATCACAAGCTAGTACAGTACTGTTATTATGATGCAGCAACTTGGTGAGTTCTACATTTAGCAGCCCATGTGAGTAGAACACAATTTATACAGCCAGCAAAATGTGGAATAAACTTGTTATCTATTGGATATGGAATCCAGAAGTTCTTTCAAATACTTGATGATGAATGGACAATGTTCAAAATGCAGAGTCAGGATCTGAAAGAGAAAAGACAGGTTCATATTTTCAGTGAAAACTTTCCTCTGAATCAGTGGAGAGCTATCCCTGAATCATTAACCTGCCATTGTGTTATTCCTTCAGATGCTGCATTTTCTCTTTTGGGATTCCTATGGTTTTTCTTCCTTTCTCTGCCATGTGATGACTAGTACTTTTTTCTTAGCTATCTGCATTGGACATTCACTGAATCATCTGGGCTGTCATCTTGAAAACAATACAGAAGGACAAATCCATTATATATGGGTTAAGTGGTGTATTCTATGGTGCTTTCGACTGGAACCTCTATGTCTCTCCACCTCCTCCTTTAAGACCCTCCTTAAAACTTGCCTCTTTGAAGTTTTTAATTACCTGTCCTAATATCTCCTCCTTTGGCTCGGTGTCAATTTTTGCACCTGTGAAGTGCCTTGGGATGTTTTCCTACGTTAACGATGTTATATAAATGCAAGTTGTTGTTGATGGGCAGCATTTTGTGCCACCTGCTCGGTACAGGAAACTTTGTGATATCCGGCACCGACGGGACCGAGCTGTTGCCGTCCCGTCAAAACTGCCGGACAAACCAGCGCTAATGTTAAAACATACGGAAGCTTTTGAGCTCCGTATCTAGCAACAAACCCTGTTGCTTAGCAACAGCTTCTAAACAGTCGGCCGTAGCTTGCAAGCGTCTCTGTAGCTAAGCAACAGCTTTAGCTAGACCTTGCAGAGCCTGACTGGTGGAAAAAAAAAAGCAACAAAAAGAAAAAAAACTTAATGAACCGACTCCTGAATTTTGCCGGTGGCTCGAGCATTCCGGACAGTTAACCTCTGGATAAACCAAAGTTTCCTGTACATGGTACTTTTGGGTATACCAGGTTCCCTAAAGTATGCTGTCTTCGCCAGCATCTGTTCCCAGGTCTATCAGGTACTGGACACAGTTTTGCCACCACTTCCTGCCAGGCATGGTATACTGCTTTCTGGTGGAGCGGGTGCCCTGGAGTGTCAACTAAATGGGCAAACCCTCCTCGCACCAACATCATGCAGCAGTAATTTCACTTTGTTAGCCATCAAACAAAGGGCTAGGGCTGTGTTATTCTGTCACTTGCCCACAGACTCCCTTTTCGTACTGTGACTTTGAGTTCAAAATCTATTACTTTTTGGCTGCCACTTATTTCCCCCCCCCCCCCCCCCCCCCCCCCAGTACAGTGTTTGGAAAGGTTGACAAATATTTTAAAACTATTTTCAGCCTTTCAGCTATTTTCTAGAGACCGAAAGATTTTTTGTTTCTCCTCTGGGGCCGTTTACTATTACAGTACGTGACTGCATCCCGTTAAATTTTCCCGACAGCCCTTAATTGCTTCTGGGTCATGCAGAATATCGTGCTTCCTCCTTCAACAAACTCTCTGTATCTGGGTCATAGTATGCAGGGAGTATAAAATAGGCCCCTCTGTTCCAACACTGAGTCACAAAGTGAGATGAATTTTTGTCTCTGCCTTTTTGTATTGGAAAAGATTTATTAAAATGGGGAGTTGGATGACAGCAGAATTAAACTAGTAATGACAATTATGAATTCCTTACAGTGGTTAAACTTGGGTTTTAAAAAACAATTCTCAGGCTTTCTATCAAGTCAAGTAGGTAAAACTCTGCTTCAGTTGAGTGAGGTAATGAATGTTCTGAGATGGAACAGTTTGAGCAGGATGAATGAGGTTACAGTATATTATTTTTAGCAAATGAATTATATGAGTGAGAAATTTTAATTACAATGGGATTCTCTTTTGGTTTATCAGCAAAACAATGCCACTGTGCAGCAAGTAGCATAACTGACTTTCACAACATGTAGTTATCAGAAATACTCAGAATTGTTGCAGGTAAAATTGCAGGGAAGGGGGTGATTTTGAGCATATTACTTTTCTGGAGGAAGTGACTAATATTTGTGTGTCAGCCAGTGGCTCAGTTGGTAGCACTCTCTCGCCTCTGAGTCAGAAGGTTGTGGGTTCAAGTCTCACTCCAGAGACTTGAGCACAAAAATCTCAGCTGACACTCCAGTGCAGTATTGAGGGAGTGCTGCACTGTCGGTGGTGCTGTCTTTCAGATGAGACGTCAAATGTGATAAGGATAAAATTATTGAAATGAATTGATACTGAAGAGCGAATTGGGATTGTGATGTGAATTAGAATGGGTAGAGTACTGAGGTTAAGGTTTGTTCTTTGTTAGGAGAATATTAGAACCTTATTCCATGTATAACCTGGACCACACTTGAGAGTGCTTGACAGAAAGGGGGGGGGTGCAAGAATATGGTTTCCAAGGACCAGTAACTTCAGTGCAGCACTGAAGTAATAGCTTAGATTATGTGCTCAAGAGCGTAGTAGAGCTTGAAACCATATGCTTCTGACTCGTATGAGTGTGCTATCAACTGAGCCAAGCTGATAGTACTGTTTCTGTTGATATTTCACTCAGTGTTGAGGATTCCTATTATTTCATAGTGCTTATTTAAAAGCAATTTTTCCAAGCCTTTATTGGGATTCCAAATTGCAGATGCTTCCGGAGCAACTTATTTAAAATTGCTCTGAAATCTAGAATTCTCAAAACACATATACATAATATGTCGAAAAATAAAGTACTGGGAGCAGTGGAATATAACAGTGTCATCTTTCAGCCTAATGTTTCAATCCAATTCAGACTGTGGGGATGAAAATCTCCTCTCTCTGACGGCTATCAGGGTCCTATATGAGATTAATTTGGGAGGCAGCGTCAACTCCAGTTCCTAAGTTCACAGCGTAATAATGCTCATATTTCAACACTAAGTTGCCGGTAAAGTTGAGACTAAGTGATCCCCTGGTGATTGGGTGAGTGTTTTTTGGGTAAGATTGAGGCTTGTTTTTAATTTTGGTTTACATCGTATGGCTGCCTGCTCTTAGCATATAGCATGATGAATTTATAGCGTTTGTATTCTGGCTTTTGTGTAATGAGTATTCATTTTTTCACAGGAGCAGTCGAGAGCTGTGGACGATTTTGCTGGGAAGGTCAGCGCTAAGAGAGGCTGTAAGTTCAACTGAGCCAAACTGTTATCTGATTTGAAGTTGCTTGCTTAACTCCTCTTGGAGTTCTTGAAGGATTGCTATTTCCCCAGAGTTATCAGTAGAAGTAACATAATATGATTTATTAATGGTGTGAATAATCCTTTGAGGTGTGGCACCAGTGGGTTAAAACTATTTTCAAAGAACGCTGAATGAGTATGGTTTGCTGCTGCAGGCATTGATGTGTTAGCAGGTTTACGGCCACAGCTCTCTGCAATTTGCAGATCTTTGCTGGGATATTCAAAAGCAAAATGCTTCTCCAGGTATAGAAATAAAATCAAAAGGCAAGTCAGGGTAGACTGTTGTTAAGCGTCTCCTACTGCCTAGCTACAGAACAGCATCAGCAGAAGGCTGGGAGTAGGTTGTGGTATATGGGGTACTTGAATAGGAAAGAAAATAACGTAAGCAAACAGGAATGATATTATTGAAGAAATCCCTAAGAAAATCACAATCGGTGGGGGAAATGTGGTTGGAAGGAAGGATTAATATTTGATAGGTGGAAAATGCAAAGCGAATGAATTATAGAATCAAATTTAAAATGTATGCGTTATGTTCTTTCAGGTTCAGATTGAAGCTGAGTTAGACCGACATTGTGAGCGATTACTGGCTGGACTGTCTTACTACAAACCCCCCAGGTAATGCTGATACCTCTTGTGTACTTTGTATATCACCAATAGTTGCGGTACTGTGTACCTTAAATAAATAAATACTCTAACCATAGTGAGGTTCATATTCATAGCTGGATAATATGATGACTTTTTTTGTTGTATGGGGACTAGATTTATTTTCCCTGTCGTTTGAGGTATATCTTTGAGAGTGGGGATGGGTTGTATAGTATAAGTAAGGCGACTGTAATTTGCATTGGCGTGTGAAAATGAGTGATCACAGAGGATGTATAAGCAGGTAGGTTTTGTCAATAGATATAAATTACTCCAGTGGGTAGGCATTGTTGGTTGGATATAAATAAAACCTATGGGATAGCCATTGTTGTTGGATGTAAATTAACCCAATGGATGAGTACAGTCAGTGGGTGTAAATGACCCCAGTGGATATGTTCATATGCTGAGAAGACTTCTGATTTATTTGTGACAATTAATAAATAGACCCTAACTATTGCTGTTCAGGAAAAGATAACTTCCTGTTTTTGTAGCTAACAGCGTTAAGAAGCTTATCACCTCCATATACTGACTAAGCTGGTTGTTTCTCTTACAGTGTATCCTCTGGGGAGAAGCTAAAGGCTGATAAAGAAGTGGTAGCGCCGCTGAAGGAAATTGGGCTACGGATCAGCAAATTCTTGGTGCGTATTACTATTATAGTTTTAGGTGTTACAGTGAGTTAGCATGCGGTCTCATGGGACCTGTGTTTGAATCTGACTTAGAAGGGATGGAAATCTCTGCCAGGTGTAATGGTCCAACACAAAAAAGATTTCAGGGCCGTCTCAATCAATGTTCTCTCTAAATTGTCTTTGTTCTGCGCGGCTTGTTTATTTCAAAGCGCGGTCCCTTTAAATTTCTGCGCGTGCACAGTATTTCAAATGGGAAAGCTTGTGAGCGGCCTGCGCGGTGCCTTGCAGATTACTGCGTAGCCGTGCATTCGCGCAGCTTGGTGGGGACATTGGTCTCAACCCATTTTCAAGCGTTTGGAAGCTCAGAGCACAAAATGACCTAAAATCCGACTAACAGTGAAGACCATTTGGCCTATCTGTTAGAAGGATGGCTTTAGATGGCTCAAATATATTTTTTCATCGCTAACTTTTTATTGTTGCCTATATTCTTATAAACCAGACCGCTTAGGTCAGTATGTTTAGATTAGTTTCTATCTTAGCAGCTCACCTTGAATGGAGTATGAAAGATATTATTTCATTTCGAACCAACGGTCTTGAAATTAAATTCCATTGTGTTTGATTTCTCTCAGCATCTGTGTTTAAAAAAAAAAGTTTGAAAAATGCACACCTTGTTTATTGCAATATAATTCAGTTCTGATAATTGGTTTATTGTTCTTGGATAGAGTCTGGATGAACAACAGAGTGTTCAGATATTGCAGTCGTATCTTCAAGAGGATTACAGGGGCACAAAGGACTCAATAAAGGTATGACTCTTTTGGCAGGGGCGTTTTAATGGATCAAGCATGGATACTTTCTGGAGGAATAAAGCTTCATGAGGAACAATAGGGTAGCTCATTAATGAGGAAGGCATCCTTACCTACAGAGGTAATTTTTCATAAATAAAAACAGAAAATGCTGGAGATACTCAGCAGGTCAGGCAGCATCTGTGAAGAGAGAAACAGTTAACGTTTCAGGTCGATGACCTTTCGTCAGAACTGGAAAAAAGCAGGAAATGGAACAGATTTTTGAGCAAGTGTAGGGGCTGGGAAATGGGGGAGGGGATGAAAGAACAAAAGGGAAGGTCTGTGATAGGATAGAAGGCAGGAGAGGTTAAGAGACATTAAGAGATATTCAAGGCAAAAGGAGATGGTAATGGGACAGGTTAAGAAACAAAGGATGGCTCTAGATGGAGTGTAAATTGCGCTGGCGGAATGGAAGACAGCTGCCCTGTGGGAGAGAAGAAAAAAAGAGTGTGGATAATAAAAAATATATATATATGATGGGGGCCGAGGTTATGATCTGAAATTGTTGAACTCTATGTTGAGTCCAGAGGGCTGTAAAGTGCCTAATCGAAAGATGAGGTGCTGTTCCTCGAGCTTACGGTGAGCTTCCGTGGAACAATGCAAGAGGCCGAGGACGGTGAGGTCTGAGTAGGAGTGGAGCGGTGAATTAAAGTGACAGGCGACCGGAAGCTCGGGGTCCTCCTTACGGACTGAACGGAGGTGTTCCGCAAAGCAGTCACCCAATCTGCGTTTGGTCTTCCCAATGTAGAGGTGACCACATCGTGAGCAGCGAATACAGTATACTAAATTGCAAGAAGTACAAGTAAATCGCTGTTTCATCTGGAAGGGGTGTTTGGGGCCCTGGACAGTGGGAAGGGAGGAGGTATAAGGGCATGTGTTGCATCTCTTGCGCTTGCATGGGAAGGTGACGGGCGAAGGGGAAGGGGTGTTGGGGGTGATAGAGGAGTGGACTAGGGTGTCGCGGAAGGAGCGGTCCCTACGGAATGCTGAAAGGGGAGGTGAAGGGAAGATGTGTTTGGTGGTGGGATCACGTTGGAGGTGGTAGAAATGGCGGAGGATGATCTGTTGAATGTGGAGGCTGGTGGGGTGAAAGGTGAGGACAAGGGGAACTCTGTCGTGGTTCCGGGAGGGAGGGGCAGGGGTGAGGGCAGAAGTGCGGGAGATAGAACAGACACGGTCAAGGGCCGTGTCAACCACTGTAGAGGGGAATCCTCGGTTGAGGAAAAAGGAAGACATGTCAGAAGCACTGGTGTGGAAGGTGGCATCGTCAGAACAGATGCGGCAGAGACGGAGAAACTGGGAGAATGGAATAGAGTCCTTTCAGGAGGTGGGGTAGGAGGAAGTGTAGTCCAGGTAGCTGTGGGAGTCAGTGGGCTTGTAGTGAATGTTTGTCAATAACCTATCCCCAGAGATGGAGACGGAGAAGTCAAGGAAGGTAAGGAAGAGTCGGAGATGGACCATGGGAAGGGTGGCAATTGGAAGCAAAGTGAATGAAATTATCTAGTTCAGGGCGAGAGCAGGAAACAGCACCAATACAGTCATCAATGTACCGGAAAAAGAGGTGAGGGAGGGGACCTGAGTAGGACTGGAACAAAGAGTGTTCCACATATCCCATGAAAAGGCAAGCATAGCGAGGACTAATGCGGGTTCCCATAGCAACACCTTTGATTTGGAGGAAGTGAGTGGAGTCAAAGGAGAAGTTGTTCATTGTGAGAACAAGTTCAGCCAGGCGGAGGAGGGTGGTGGTGGATGGGGACTGGTTGGGCCTCTGTTCAAGGAAGAAGTGGAGTGCCCTCAGGCCATCCTGGTGGGGGATGGAGGTGTAGAGGGATTGTACGTCCATAGTGAAAAGGAGGTGGTTGGGAACTGGAAACTGTTGAAGTGGCGGAGGGCGTCGGAAGAGTCACGGATGTAGGTGGGAAGAGACTGGACAAGGAGAACAAAATAGTCGAGATAGGAAGAGATAAGTTCCGTGGGGCAAGAACAGGCTGAAATGGTGGGTCTACCAGGGCAGACCTGTTTGTGGATCTTGGGAAGGAGGTAGAAGCGGGCTGTGCGGAGTTGGCGAACTATGAGGTTGCCGGCTGTGGGGGGAAGATCTCCAGAGGAGATGAGATCAGTGACAGTCTTGGAAACGGTGGCTTAATGTTCGGTAGTGGAGTCATGGTCCAGGCGGAGGTAGGAGGAGGTGTCGGAGAGTTGCCATTCAGCTTCCGCTAGGTAGAGGTCGGTTCGCCAAACAACAACAGCACCACCCTTGTCAGCAGGTTTAATGACAATGTCGGGGTTGGATCTGAGAGAATGGAGTGCTGCAAGTCCAGAGGGAGGTAGGTTTGAGTGAGTGAGGGGAGCAGAGAAATGGAGACGGCTGATGTCACGCTGGCAGATTGCAATGAAAAGATCTAGAGAGGGTAAGAGGCCAGAGGGAGGGGTCCAGGTAGAACGAGAATTCTGAAAGCGGGAGAAAGGGTTAGCCGTGCAGGGGGGAGACTCCTGGCCAAAGAAGTGGGCACGGAGGCGAAGGCGGCGGAAAAAGAGCTCAGCATCGTGCCGAGCTCGAAATTCATTGAGGTGGGGGCATAAGGGGATGAAGCTCAGGCCTTTGCTAAGGACTGATCGTTCGGGGTCAGAGAGGGGAAGGTCAGAGGGGATAGTGAAAACGCGGCAGGGGGTGAGATTAGGAGAAGGGATGGGGTCAGAGGAAAGTGAAGGGGAAGAAGGTTCCGGAGGGGCATTGGTGTCCAAGAGTTGTTGAAGCTTGCGATCCTTGACACCTGAAAGGAAGAAAAAAAGTTTTTTGTTAAAGCGCCGGATGAGGCGAAGGATGAAATGGAGTTGCGGACCAGGACAGCTTTGGGATAGAGTGAGTTGGTGCTGCTGAAGAGAGAGGTCGAGAGTGTTCATGTGGCGTCGCATGGCATTCAGCGTGGATCTCCGGATATGGCGAGAGCAGTGGTTTGAGGAATGTTGAATATCTTGGAGATATCTGTAGTCCTGGGTGGATCCAAAACACGAAGGGTGGAATTTCAGTTGGAATCCATGAGGAGTAAGTCGGAGACGGTAGTTGCTGAGGAAAGATATGTGGCTGTGAAAGCGAGTTTTGGTAGATACATGATCAAACACGAGAAGGGAGACAGAAAGCAATGAAGATGAACAAGGTAAAAGAGACAAACGGAACTCCCGTCGGAGAGAAGAGCAGAACTTCTTCAAGGTGGGCATTCCTAGAAGAGAGGTGGCAGTGAATTAAACACTAATACAAAAAGAAAATACTGCAGATGCTGGAAATCTGAAATAAAAACAGAAAATGCTGGAGATACTCAGCAGGTCAGGCAGCATCTGTGAAGAGAGAAACAAAGTTAACGTTTCAGGTCGATGACCTTTCGTCAGAACTGGAAAAAAGCAGGAAATGGAACAGATTTTTAAGCAAGTGTAGAAGCTGGAAAATGGGGGAGGGGAAGGCAGAAGAGGTTTTTCCCCTGGTATTACCCCAGTTTCCTTCCTTTCCATAATAAATAACCTAATAGATTGGATGTGACTGTATCTACCAGCTATTTATACTGCCTTTGATTTGGTCCAGACATGAAACCACCTGTGTGATACACTTGAAATTGATAACTGATTCGACATGTAGAACTTCTACTGGCAATTGGGTGTTTGAATTAGGGTCTGATTCAGCCTCGAATTTCCAATATAAACCTGGCATTAAATTCACAGTTGTACTGTGTTTCACAAAAAATTCTTACTGGGGTGTTGACAGATGGGATTTATTACTGTGTAGCTGGTTCATTTGTTTCTTTTGTTCTTTCCAGGTAGTGTTGCAGGATGAGAGACAGAGCCAGGCCCTGCAGCTGAAAGTAAGTGGTTATGTTTAAGCGTAAAAAGTACAGCATGTGTCCACAGACGACGTGTAGGGCCATGATAATGGAGAATGCCGATTTGATCCCCCTCCCTCCATGCTTAGTTCCCAGTCTCAGTCATGCTGCTGCCGGGAGGTGCTGAATGGAATTTGTGACTGCACACAATGGGGAGGAACAACAGAGCGGCAGCTGCTATCGGATCAAAGATTCATGTCTCCTGATTTGTGTTCAGGAGGTACTTGTATGGGAGAGATGAAGGAGGAACTTAATATCTTAATTTGAAAGATTTTTTAAAAATCAAAGCATTTAAAGGAATATGCTCCAGGCTCTCCAGTCATTCTTCAGCTTTATTTTTCCTAGTATCTGCAGTTCCTTATGTTAAAAAATTAATTTAACACATACTTGTTCATGGGATTTTTTTTTTAACTGTTCGATTCACAAATACTTGACTCGCAGTTTGGGAGTTTGCTAAGCATTACTGTTTCCTGCTCTCATTCCGGAGCACTGCGATGTGGGATGACATCAGAGCCTGTCTTGCCTGACTTAAGTGCTGAAATGGTAGAGATTGTACCCAGTGTCACACAGGAAACTTTGTGCTATCCGGCACCGACGGGACCGAGCTGTTGCCGTCCCATCAAAACTGCCGGACAAACCAGCACTAATGTTAAAACATACAGAAGCTTTTGAGCTCCGTATCTAGCAACAAACCCACAGCTTCTAAACAGTTGGCCGTAGCTTGCAAGTGTCTCTGTAGCTAAGCAACAGCTTTAGCTAGACCTTGCAGAGCCTGACTGGTGAAAAAAAAGCAACGAAAAGAAAAAAAACTTACTGAAGCGACTCCTGAATTTTGCCTGTGGCTCGAGCATTCCAGACAGTTAACCTCCGGATAAACCAAAGTTTCCTGTACAACAATCTGGAAATGAGCGTAAAAGCAGTGTTTGGTCACAGTGGTCTGATGTGTACTTATTTTTGAAATAAACAATTAAATACCGTTTTATAATTTTCTTTCCGCTAAGAAACTGAGGCACTAGGGAAATTGTTATTTTTTTTTGTGATCTTTCCTTGGCGTAATAACATTCTTTAGCTGTGACGGTGTATTTTCTTCAGATGGTTGTAGTTTTCCTTGATTGCCAATGCTTTGATCTGTCTGCCACAGGCGTGATAACTTCTGTTCATTCTTGGTGGGGCCAGCATTATGAAAACCAAGCCACCAGGCTTATGAAAAGCAGGGCCCACCTGCCTTGACTATGTGAAAAAGTTGGCCATTTTTGCCTTGCCTCTGCTGATTACAAAATGAAATGCATGGCTTGGATCATTTCGTCTTTCAATGAATTTGAGTCAGTGGAAGGCAAAATTATAACACACGATGGCCCAGAAATTTGGGTCGGGGGCTTCCCGCGGGTGCAAGCCCCCGACCTACACTTACATATCACGCTGACATTTGAAGACTGGGCCTGCTTGGATTTCCGGTCTGTGGCCTGGTTCAGCTCCCGGCGCGCTGTGCGTGCGTGATCCAGCGGCGTACTTAGTGCGATGAGCCGGCTGGGATCACGTGAGCACTGGGCAACCAATGGGAGTTTACAAAAGTCCATTCATGAGTTAGACATAAGACCTGTCAAACTCATGAAAAGTACGGGTGCCCAAAACACTACTTAAACTTTAAATAAAAGTTAAAAAAACATTCCAATAATTAAATTAACTATTAATAACTTTAAAAAACTAATTTAAACAATTATTCAAATTTCTGCCAAATTTTTTTTTCAAGAAATTGGGTCCAAAATACACTTACCTTACTGTAAATTCTTTAAAAATAATAAACCTGTGGAAAAAAATTTCTAACTTTAATTATTAGACCACTTACCTTTTAAAACTAAGTCCTTACGTCTGCTTTTTACATTCGTAAAAAGTGGAGGCCTTCACGCACAGACAAACCTGTCAAAAAAAACGAAGTTCAACGCGTACGCGCTGCCTCAAACGTCGCTAGGGAACCGCCTCTTAACCCCTTGGTTCAGAGGAGAGGAAATGCCGGTTTTCCACGCATGCGCTGTGCATGCTGAAATCCGGCACTTCCAATGGGCCCACGCGTGAGTACCCCGTCCGTACTCACGCGTTGGGACCCGAATTACTGGGCCACTATTTAACGAAACTCAAAAATTTAAAAATGAATGATTTTGTTCAGCTTGAAATTGGCTAATAATTCTTTCAACTTGTTTTTCCATTTTGAGTGTTTTTCTTGAAATAAATTGTATATTTCTTGTCCTCCTGTGCTCAGATTGCAGAATACTATTATGAAGAAAGACTCTACACGCTACGTTGTGTTCTATACCTACTCACGTATTTTCAGGATGAACGACATCCTTACAGGGTGAGTTGAATTCATGCAGAAATGAACTATTCAGGTGAATTTTAAACTGCACTGCTGAACTGAAAAGCTTGTTGGGAAATGTTACAGTACCTGCTACTGATTAGATGAACATACATTCGCTATGCTGTACTCTGACCAGTATATAGTAAATCAGTACATACTTTTCATTGTGAACTTCAGTTTCAGAGAAAATCAATTATTATAGCTGAACTGTGCAATAGTATTATCTATCTATCTATATATATATAAAGCGGCTCTTCTGTCTGTCTGTCCCGATGTCTGTCTGTCCGTGTTCTATACGTTTGAAAGTTACAGAGCGTACCGACGCGCGCGTCGCCTCAAAAGAAAGCTTGCGATTCCGGACCGGTCATAGGCGTATTTACGTTTCGGCTGGACAAAAATCCCGCCCGCGGTATCCAAAAAACGTTCAGCATTCCGCTCATTAGCATCTCATTAGCGACCGTGTGACGTCGAGGTCAACCAATCGGACGGCGGGTTCCTGGCGCGTGCCATCCTACAGTTGAGTGTCGAGTGACTCGACGATTGACCAATCCTACGCTTCGGTGACCTGACCGGTCGACCAATCGGTGCGTGTGGGGGCGGGCCTTATCCTTCTGAACCGAGGTGAGTGGCCGCCATCTTGATTTTTCACGATTTCTTCCCCCACACTTTCTGTGTGTTAGGGAACTAAGGTAAATATTTTAATGATGTGTTAGGGAATTAAATAACAATTTATTTGTGTTTTAAATTGTGTTTAGCAAATGCGCACGCGGTGGGCGGGGCAGTTGGCTCCTCGTTCGAGACCAGGCCTGCGTCCGACCCGAGGGGCCACTTAGTTAACCGGCAGCCGAGCCCTGCCTCCTATTCACATCTACCGTCCTCCTTGCATGGGCCTACCGAGCGACTCTTACTCCCTCCTCTTTTGCTGCTCTCTATTTATTTAATCTCCTCTTACTCGGCGAAAGATGAGTTTAAAAAAAAAAAGAAGAGGCCGCCAGTTGCGCGGCCGCCTTGACGACGGCACGCATTCGCACGGCCCCCGTTACCCCGGCAACGGGGCACGCCGGCGGTCTTGAAACCACGCATGCGCACGGCCCGCCACCCCGTGATGCCAGCACGCATGAGTTTAAAAAAAATGAAGAGGCCGCCAGTTGCGCAGCCGCCTTGACGCCGGCACGCATGCGCACGGCCCCCATGATGCCAGCACACAGCCTCGGGAGATCGCAGGGGGGGCGAGCCTCGGGAAATCGCGGGGGGGGAGAGCCTCGGGAAATCTCGGGGGGGGGGTGGGTGGGTGGAGAGCCTCGCGAAATCGCGGGGGGTGGGGGGGGGGAGAGCCTCGGGAAATCGCGGAGGGGGGGGGGGGGGGGGAGAGCCTCGGGAAATCGCTGGGGGGGGGAGAGCCTCGGGAAATTGCCGGGTGGGGGGGGGGGGGGGGGGAGGGGAGAGCCTCGGGAAATCGCGGGGTGGGGGGGGGGAGAGCTTCTCTGTTTCGCGCCCCCCCCCCCCAGTCTCTCTCTGTTTCCCCCCCGCAGTCTCTCTCTGTTTCCCACCCCCAGTCTCTCTCTGTTTCCCCCCCCAGTCTCTCTCTGTTTCCCCCCCCCAGTCTCTCTCTGTTCTCTCTTTTCCCCCCCCCCCAGTCTCTCTCTGTTTCCCCCCCCCCCCCACCCCCACAGTTGCTCTCTCTCTCTCTTCCAACAACAACATGCCCTCGAAAAAGCTCGGCAACGCCGGGCTCACCCCAGCTAGTATATATATAAACCGGTATCTCTCTGTCTCTCTCTCTCTCTGTCTCTCTGTCTCTCTCTCTCTCTCTGTCCTCTCTCTCTCTCTGCCTCTGTCTCTCTCCAATTCCAATTCCAATTCAAATGCTTTATTGGCATGAAAGTTTACAGAGAACCATATTGCCAAAGCTTACATAGCAAAAAGGTACAGTTTTCCAACATTCTGTATATAAACCGGTATCTCTCTGTCTCTCTCTCTGTCTCTCTCTCTGTCTCTCTCTCTGTCTCTCTCTCTGTCTCTCTCTCTGTCTCTCTCTCTCTGTCTCTCTCTCTCTGTCTCTCTCTCTCTGTCTCTCTCTCTCTGTCTCTCTCTCTCTCTCTGTCTCTCTCTCCTCTCTCTGTCTCTCTCTCTCTCTCTGTCTCTCTCTCTCTCTGTCTCTCTCTGTCTCTGTCTCTGTCTCTCTCTCTCTGTCTCTCTCTCTCTGTCTCTCTCTCTGTCTCTCTCTCTCTGTCTCTCTCTCTCTGTCTCTCTCTCTCTGTCTCTCTCTCTCTGTCTCTCTCTCTGTCTCTCTCTGTCTCTCTCTCTCTGTCTCTCTCTCTCTGTCTCTCTCTCTCTGTCTCTCTCTCTCTCTCTGTCTCTCTCTCTCTGTCTCTCTCTCTCTGTCTCTCTCTCTCTGTCTCTCTCTCTCTGTCTCTCTCTGTCTCTCTCTCTCTGTCTCTCTCTCTGTCTCTCTCTCTCTGTCTCTCTCTCTCTGTCTCTCTCTCTCTCTGTCTCTCTCTCTCTGTCTCTCTGTCTCTCTCTCTCTGTCTCTCTCTCTCTGTCTCTCTCTCTCTCTCTGTCTCTCTCTCTCTCTCTGTCTCTCTCTCTGTCTCTCTCTGTCTCTCTCTCTCTGTCTCTCTCTCTCTGTCTCTCTCAATTCAATTTCAATTCAATTCAATTCAATTCAAATGCTTTATTGGCATGAAAGTTTACAGAGAACCATATTGCCAAAGCTTACATAGCAAAAAGGTACAGTTTTCCAACATTCTGTAGGTGTCAATCGATTTGACATTTGTTGGGTACATACAATATTACTTTTAAACAATATTAATTTTAAACAGTCTTTGTACTTCATTTGGTACGTTCAATATTAATTTTAAACAGTCTTAATTTTAAACAGTCCTCAGGTTGTGACATGTTGTTACATATTTGGCCCCAAGGTATGGTCTGTCTCCTTCTCCCAGGACTAATCTCAATTTTGACAGGTCATCCAATTCCTTGAAATCTGGGGTTGTTTGGCTTAGCTTGTTGAATAATATGTTTCTTGATGTGTTGAATTTTTCGCATTTTAGGAGGAAATGCATTTCTGTTTCAACCTCGCCGGCCAGACATTGATCGCATATTCTATTCTCTCTAGGCTGCCAGGATTTCTTGTATCTGCCTTTTTCAATTTCCAGTTGGTGGTCGCTCTCTGTCTCTCTCTGTCTCTCTGTCTCTCTGTCTCTCTCTGTCTCTCTCTCTCTGTCTCTCTCTCTCTGTCTCTCTCTCTCTGTCTCTCTCTCTCTGTCTCTCTCTCTCTGTCTCTCTCTCTCTGTCTCTGTCTCTCTCTGTCTGTCCGGCTATACAATCAAAAGTTATAGAGCGTACCTACACGTATGTTATATCGAAAGAAACCTTATCGTTAGGGGACTCTCGTAGGCGTATTTACTTTTTCGTCAGACAAAAATTGTTTGGACAGTATACAAAAAACGTTCAAAAATCCACTCATTAGCGGTTGACCAATCCTACCTCATTAGCGTTGAGTGACGTGCTGCTTGACCAATCCTACAGTTCAGTGACCTGATGGTTGACCAATCGGTGCGTCACGGGCAGGACCTAATCCTCCAGTCTCCCTAAACTTCGCCGCCATTTTTTTCATCCCCACAGGGACAGCACCAGCCAAACAAACCCCCACATTGCGACTCCGGGAGCGGCAGGTGAGTTTACACACAGCGGGCGGGTCATCGGCAGCGGCCGGTCGTCAACTGCGGTGGAGCTCAGCTGGGCTCCGTCTCGGCCCCACAGCCCGGCCGGGCCTCAAGCGCTCGGCCCCGCACGGCCGGTATCACAACCGCGCCGGCCCTGAGGCGCTACGCAGCGAGAGGGGACGGGGGAGAGGGGAGGGAGGGACATAGACTAAAGCAGTGACAGACAGGGGGAGGGAGACCGCGCGGCCCAAAATTGCCCTGGCAACGCCGGGCACCCCCTGCTAGTTGGCTATATGTTAATTGTGACAGCTGATGAGCTATTTTTATTGATTTATTCCATAGGGAGAGTATTCAAAATGTGTGGACAAGCTGGAGAAGGAACTAGTCGTGAATTATCGGAAACAGTTTGACGAATTATTCAGAACTGAAGCTCCAACTTGGAATCACATGGGAATCTTATGGTATGTAAATTCCCTTGTTTTGTATTTGTTTAGATTCCTTTTTATATGGTTTACTTCGCCCTCTCCCAAACTATTGTTTCCTGTTGCTTTACTTCCTCCACCACATAGGAAGGCAGAAACATCATAGTCTGGGCTTTTACATGGCCGTCGTCCATGATCAGCTGACAGGAAGCGTTTCTACGGCGTCGCACTGCTTCTGCTGATTATCTTCCCATCCTTTGAAACCCAGAGAGAGCAGATGAACCTCAATTGTTCATCTGTGAATCAGTGAATAGTTTACTTCTCAATACAGATGTACAGATTGTAGCCAGTAAAGTGGTGTGATTATTAAATACTTCTAACTGTTTAGTTGTAATTGGAAATATAAGCGCTGGTTAAGCCACAACTGGAGTATTACGTCTAGTTCTGTTCACCACACTTTAGGAAGGATGTGAAGGCCCTTGAGAAGGTGCAGAGGAGATTTACCAGAATGGTTCCAGGGATGGGGGATCTTAGCTACAAGGACATGTTGGAGAAGCTGTATTTGTTTTCATCAGAGCAAAGGAGGTTGAGGGATGATTGATAGAGGTGTACAAGATTATGACGGGTTTGGATAGGCTAGACGGGGAAAGGCTGTTCCCACTAGTTGATGGTACAAGGACTAGTGGACACAGATTTAAAGTTTTGGGCAAGAGATACAGGGGGGGATGTGAGGGGAAAACCTTTTCACACAGCGAGTGGTGATGACCTGGAATTCGCTGCCGACGGAAGTGGTGGAACCGGAGACACTCAATGTTTTCAAGGGGAGGCTGGATAGGCACTTGAGGGAAATAAACTTGCAGGGCTATGGGGATAGAGCAGGGGGAATGGGACTGACTGGATTGCTCTACAGAGAGCCGGCACGGACTCAATGGGCCGAATGGCCTCCTTCTGTGCCCTTATGACTCTACTATGGAACCATTTCTCCAAACAAAGTATTTTGGCTTGATGGTGTATACAGTACTTACAATTTCTCTGTATTTTAGGGATCATCCTTTTTAGCTGCAGCCCGCACAAGATAATAGTTATTCTCATGTATAAAATTTCAGAAATCTCTAAAGGCAATTTATGTTACGGGATCTTCTATTATTCGGTCATCTGTTCCCATTCCCTGATCAGGGCGCACTCCAGTCGCACTCAAGTAGAACACACCACGTTACCTTACCTACTTTCACTGTTTTCTGTAGACAGAGCGCCAGGTGTCGCGTTGGTTTGTACAGTGCCTGAGGGAGCAGGCCCTTATTTTGGAGATTATCTTCCTATATTATGCCTATTTTGAGATGGGACCGGAAGATCTCCTGGTTTTCGCACGAATATTTAAGGAGCAAGGATTTGGAGCCAGACAAACGAACCGACATCTTATAGATGAAAGCATGGATGGGCTAGTTGATCGCATTGGGTGAGTATGTTCTGGAGATTAAAAGATTGATGTACAAATGGTTAAAGTAATTTTTGAGGTGGTTTGGATTTTGAAGCATTTTCAGTTGAAATGCTTTGCGATCCTACAATGTAGTGGTGTGTGGATAGATTTTGAAATATCCAGCGACAAACTGTTGAAAAATAATAAATGTAAACTTCATCTCTTACTGGGTGTTACCTACTGCACTGGTACCTAATATTCTGAAGTTACATTAGAGACTTTGGGTTATGCTTCACTTGTGCTGCAATTTATTCTGACAACAGTAGGATGCCCCCACTTTCAACCATCCACTTCTACCTTTTCAAAGACAGTTTAGAATGGTTCTTGCTTTCACTGCTGCAGTGCAAAATGGCACTGTCCAAGTATGTGTTTTTAAGGTATATTTGCATACATGTATTCCCCTAATTTCTGCCTTAATCATAGGTGGAATTCTGGTTTCATACAAATAGTGAAGTGGGCTTCAATTGGGGATAAGCGTAAAATGCAAGGACTGAAAAAAATGTGACAGGGACATATATTCATCCAGTATTGCAGTTACATTTAAAAATAGGTCTTTGTTCATCCAGCTGCATGCTTTTAACAATTCCGTGCATAATAAATCCAGGCCTTTTGCATAAAATAATATCTAAATGTTTAAATGTGGGTTCCCTTGATGGCTGAGAAAATTGTTTGAATGTGTAGCTGGGCCATGCAGATTAGAAAGGTACAAGGTTTAATCCCCAGTGTGACATCAAAAATCTGTCGTATTTCATGTTGAACACTTTTTAAAAAATATATAAAGGCCTTGCAGAAGTAAACTTTAGGCTCTTTAATTTGTTTACTGAAAACACTCCTAATGGCAGGGTTATCAGAGCTGGCTTTGTTCTGCAAGACAAAATGGCCAGGTGCCATTGTGAGTAGCAATCTTGGTGTCTGTGAATTCTGGACTTGAGTAATCTTGGTTCTCATGGCAAACGATATCCCATTGGGTGTCTCTGGGGCAAGGGTTTGATTGACAGCTCATGCCCAGGCTGAAAAATATATTCAGCTTTTGACTAGCTCAGGTATTCTTCTGCACTGAATCCTGTGTAGAGGTAAGCACATGAAGGCTCTGTGAGACGCCCCAACCTTGTATAAATTTTGTTTCAAATGCTGGTCCTAGTTCAAGGATGAGAGTTGGTTGAAACATTTTGTCATTTATCTTGTGCACAGGAGTTGTAGGTTGAATGTTATAATCTAGTGTAATCTGTTACTACTGTTTAATTTTTACTTTTAATAAATATGATTTGTAGATTATAGTCTAAGCCCCAAACTTAGAGTGATGATTATTCCATTATCTGAAGACTAGGAGGGCATGAGGGCTTGTTTCAGTGAGAACATTTCTGTAATGAGGTTGTTCCGTTCGACACTGGGCAATGCCAGTAACAGTAGCATAGTGGTTATGTTACGGGACTAGTAATCCAGAGGCCTGGACTCGTGATCCAAGACATGAGTTCAAATCCCACCTCGGCAGCTGGGGAATTTAAATTCAGTTCATTAAAATCTGGAATTAAAAAAAAAGCTAGTACCATGTAAAGGTTTGATTGTCACAAAAACCCATCTGGTTCACTAATGTCCTTCACGGAAGGAAATCTGCCGTCCTTACCCGGTCTGGCCTATATGTGACTTCAGACCCACAGTAATGACTTAACTGTCCTCTGAAATGGTTGTCAAGAAGACAGCTCACCATCACCCTCTCCAGGGCAGTGAGGGATGGGAAATAAATGCTGGCTTTGCCAGCGGCGCCATGAATGAATTTAAAAAAATGCTACATTAGCAGGTATTGTGCATATTAGGTTACACTTTGGTTTATAGGATGCAAGGGGCTTGCTTATGGGAGTAGTCCTTTGCATTGAGTACATGAGAAATATCTGGTGAGTGCCCAATGATTGTACAGGTACAACACCGGTAATCCGGCACCCGATGGTCCGGCACCTTCAGTGGTCCTCCACGAGGAAGGTCCTGCTGTCACATTCCCTCCCTGGGATGGGTCCAGCTCGGGTCCCGGGACCGCCACCAGGTCAGGATCAGCGCCTGGACCGCGCAGCATCACCGACGGCTCGGCGGAGCGATCGAGCCTGAGTAGCCCGTGGGCGGCGGGGTCGGCGGCGGCACAGGGAGGGCAGCAGCAGGAAGAGGAGGAGCAGGTGGTGGCGGTGTTTGTGGCGACTTTCGACACCTTCAGTGGTTCGGAATTTTCAGTGGTCCGGCACCGGCCTGGTCCCGAGGGTGCCGGATTACCGGGGTTGTACCTGTAATGTCCAGCTTGTGGTGATTTCAGATGGGTTGGCGGTAAGTGCACTTCCATCCCCTGGGTTAAGGAGGGACAATCGTTGAGCATCCTGGCCTCTGCTGGAAGTTGGTGAGGACAGGATTGGGCTCGACTGTGATGCACTTTGTGTGGAACAATAGTTTGTCAACACGCTTTCCACGTCCCACATGAAAGCAGGGTGATTGGTGTCTATGTTACCGTACTCTAGCAAGTTGTTGATGCCTTCCGAAGGGGAGGAAAATTAGTGAGCAAAAAAAAATCTTAAATGTGTAAAGGGTTATGAATAATGGTTAAATCAGCCCCAGCTCACTTTTTCGATTATTTGTTACCCTTTGTGCCTCCAGCAATTTTAACTGTGGGAGATTTGAAGAGTTTAAACATTGCAGTAATAGCTTCTGTCTGATTATATGTATATACATTCTTATCATGTAGATCCTCTCTCCATGGCACTCAGGCGTATGAGCTCTGACCTTTCTCTGTAGGTATTTCAGCACATTGATCCTGGTAGAAGGAATGGACATCGATTTCCTACATAAATGTGCTCTAGAGGAGCGAGTCGAGCAACATCAGTTTGCTAACACTCGGGAGGTTTGCCAGGTAACCTGTTTTTCCTTGTATGACTGAAATGCTGTATGTTGGGTCCTGTGTAATGGGAGAGGAATAGAGAAGAACAGCAATTATCTGCAGTTGTCAGCTTGGCTAATTTAATACAGGACAACATCATGGCATTGTTTCATGCAGGTTAACATTTTGAAACTGTGGAATTTGTGAGCTTTATGACTTTCACTCAGACAATTGAGCAATACAAGTGGGTTTCTCTGGTGCAAGTGTCTGCTGTTGATTTCATGCGTTACAATGGCCCGTAATTTGCGGTCAGTGGCGAAGCAAAGGTGCTTGCTGCTGGCCCCGAAGAAAGCTGACCACAGATCTCCGTGGCGAGAAGTTTACCTTTTTTAGACGTTCAGTTGGTTGCAGTGCTGTGAATAGGGGCTTCCTATGGCGATGCTGCAGTGACGTCAACAAGCTGTCTAAGCAGCCAATTACATTGAGGAATTTTCACAGGAAATGAGAAGCTGCTTTTATCTGGACTTTTTAAAAATGTTAGAGAGCGAAATAAAGATTGGGACTTTCATGTGGGGATAAGGTAAAAGCTGAAATGTCAAGAACAAACTTTAAAAAACATTTTATTTAAAGTTTTAAAAAATTGTAATTTTAATCAGAATGGAGACATTTGACACTCCACAAATATTTTAAAATACTTTTTCCAGGCCAGAACGTTTGTTTAGCAGTCACTATGCTGTTAAAACCCCATTTACACCTATTCCAACAAGGCTTAACACTTAATGGGGGATTTAACAGCGATATTACCGCGGAAAAGCCCAAGTTTTTGTCAGTTTCCCCGATTGCTCTGATTGCCAGCTATGGGGGTGGGGGGGTTCCACAGCGCAGCCTGTGTCGGAGCAATGAATGACTGACCGCAACTTCAGGATTTTTGCATTTAGATGCGCATGCTCTAAATCCTGAAGTTGCGGTCAGTTTCAGACAGTTCACCGTCATTACCCACCTGTAATTTTTTTCTTTGTCCTCGTGTGAATATGTCTTAATAGGATATTTCGGGTATTTCTAGAAGCCTTTTACCGCAGTAGTATTTTGCTCTAATCCTGAAATTATCAATTGGGTTTCCACTACACCTCTATTAAACTGACTAAACTGGATTAGAATTAACAATTTTTAAAATATATAGTTTTCAAAACAGAAGATTTTCTTATTGACCATGTGGTTGAGAACTCTGGGATCTATATGGAAATCCTCTGGATAGTGGTTGAGGATTTTGCCAGAGATACACAAATCCATTGCCTTTTCCTTTGTTCTGATATAGAAAACATTCTGTGTTTCTTTTTTTTTTCTTATTGTAATTGGTGATGTTACATGATAGAAAAGTGGTTGTTTTGAAAGATGTAGAGAGCATTCTGTATGGAGTGGCTCGGATTTTGCAGTGATTGAAAACTAGTTAGCAGTTGACCGGTTTTCATTTGTCTTGCATTGACCCACTTCTTGTATTTGCTGTAAACTGTATCTGACATCAGCCAACAAATAGTTTTTTGCTGTTATTTTGAGTTGTGTGACACTTGTGTCATATTTACAGAGGGACTTTTTAATCCTGTTATCTATAATTAGCGTGATACCAATTGTCATAAATCTCATCCTCATAAAGAAACTACTCATGAAATAATGCTGGACAGCCAGCTGGTGGCGCCATCCAAGGAGTATAAATACTCGGGCGTGGGCCCAGCTTACTAGGGACATTTTGTAAGACAGGATCTAGTGAAGTACAACTAGACCTCCATGTTCTGAAACAAGTTGATTAAAGCCTTGCTTTATACTCAAACCAAGTGCGTAGTGAGTTTTATTATGTCACCAATTTTCTATCAAATTTATCTCTTCCTTACAGGAGATGGACAAGCTGCTGCTTACATTAGGGGACATACCACACCACGCACCAGTGCTGCTATCGTGGGCTCTGCTGCGCCATACTTTGAGCCTTGATGAATCAAGCCACGTAATTAGGCGATTGGGGAGCACTGCTATTCAGCAGAATGCGTTCCAGTACATGACACAGATGCTTAAGGCACTTGGCAGTGGAGGGAACAATGTGAGTAGTGTGGGAAGGTACTACGATATCATTGTTTAACAGAGCTTGCATGAGCACTGTTTAAAATTGAAACCATGGTTGGTTTAGTGGATTATGTTCTAGGGTTTATGTAGATTCATTTGTCACCTGCCTTATGTCATTCAACTAAGGAAGAATCATTTTGGCATCATTCCCATCTCAACCATGCAGATGTGGAATGTAGCCTGTAGCAAGTAATAATACAGTGCCAATCTGTAGATGGGAATGTTGACTGAGAAAGACAAAGCAAAAACATAAGGTTCAGGCGAGCGGAAGAGGAAAAGAAACAACATGTTTGTAGCGGAGGGAATAGCATTGCAAAAGCCAGTCTGCCCATGGGACAGATACTGTACAGCAACCAGTTAAATAGTACTTGTGTCGGATAATTATGGCAAGTACAAAGATTCACAACTGTGATCGAATTATTGCCATCTCTAGTTTATGAACGAGCGGTCCCACTGCAGTAGTCTTGGTCCGTATTCTTTGTAGTGTAAACTTAATTGAATTTTCCAATATTAGGAAAAGCTTTGAAAAAACTTATCTGGGCAAATACTGTAACTTTAACTACTAAATGTTTACCCTGCTGCAGAGAGCAGATCCTGCCCAGCTTAGTTAAGCAGGGGTGAGGCTCTAATGTGATATATTTGTGGAATAAGTTACCATGGAAAATCACTGAAGCAAATACAACAGCAACAACTTGCATTTATACAGCGCCTTTAATGTAGTAAAATATCCCAAGCCGTTTCACGAGTGTAATCAGACAAAGGTTTGACACCGAGCCACATAAGGAGCTATTAGAACAGGTGCTTGGTCACAGAGGCAGCTTTTCAGGAATGTCTTGAAGGAGGAGAGAGAGAAGCAGAGGGGTTTAGGGAAGGAACTCCAGAGCTTGGGGCCGAGACAGCTGAAGGCGAGGCGAAGGAAATTGTGTGTGTACAAGAGGCCAGAATTGGAGGAACGCAGCTAGTATAAATGTGTTTCTGAATATAATGAAAAGAGATAGGGTTGAGTCAGTGAAAAATGTTTGTTGGGGCAAGTGGGCCTTTTCCTATTCCTAAAAATAGTTATATTCTAAGTTTGAAAAAAAATGGTACTCTTAAATATATAGTTAACAAGTACCATGCAGCAAGTTATATTTTGTGGGGCAAAGATAATGGTTGTCTCGCACTGAGGGAAAGTGTTTGCCTGTGTAATTTTAATGTTTTTCATAAGTTTTACATTGAGCAAATTTTAAGGACGAAGCAAAACTGCCATTATTTTCTCTATGCTAGTCTGCTTTTTATCTGCTGGACAGCAGGATATTTACTTCTACCTCAGATTACTTTAAAAATGCAGTGATTGCATTGTATGTGTGTGTGTTTCAGTGTACAGCCAGTACTGCTCGAATGTGCATCTATGGACTGCTCTCGTTTGTCTTAACATCTTTTGAAGAAGAAACTTTGGGAGATCAGCAGGTACAAAATATGACATTTGTATTGACCGTTAGTAAATAACAGCGGAATCCTACTAATAGAGAAATCCCGGATCATAAAAATGTTAAAATCAGAAATATAAAATAATTTGCTATATAATATAAAAATATAAGGACAGAATGTACAACTTCAAAATTGGGACTGAAGTGCGCCTTGCCCAATGACGACCTGCAGTCCAACCCTGCTTCACCAGAACACTACACTTCATCACTCCGTGTGCAACATCAAGGGGAATTGTAATCCCGTTGTAATCCTGTTGAATGTTAGATGTCATAGTGCACAGATATGTTTTCCATTGCTTTATTGACACAAGTCTAACACATGATTTATATTGCTGATTATTAAAGGAGAACAATTTGCCTAAAAATCATATTTTTTTGTAAAAACTATAACAAAAAAATTGTATTTATATGACTCCTTTATAGAGTTTCTACAGTGTCAAGGCTTGTTGGTTTGGTGCAAACCATTAATTTGACTACATTTGTAGTAATATAAGAAAAAAAATTGCCTGTGATTAATCTATAATTAAACTTATGATCACTGACGCCAGTCAAAGTGTTGGTACGTATCAAGCCAATACTGGTTTCTTTAAAAATTTGGAAGTAAAATTTGTTTTCTCCTCTTTACCCGTCATCCCTGTTTCCCTAGGCGTTGTACCAACCAGAGCTGAATTGTTAGCTGCAACCAGGTCTCAGCCAGTGCCATTCTTAACTGATATTCAGGAAGTGCTCAAGAGTGCCCTTTGGAAGATTGTTCCTTTTGACTTTTACCCCACCCTGCGGATGCGCCTTACACCTACTCGGGCATGGCCAGGAGGAGGAGCTCAGTCTCGCAGGGATCAAACCTGTACCCCACCACTCTGTGTACTCCCAACATGCTATACCATTCTGCTGTGGCTCTGCCAATGTGGAATTCAAAATTGAGCAGGAGGCTGTCCTATATAATTTTTTTAATTAAAAAGGTTGCAAATAGATTTGTCACTAGCATTAGCGAAGCGACTCCCTACTAAGTTTCAAAGTTTTGCTGAGATTCATTTTAAGATTCCCTCAGCAGATAGTATTTAAAAAAAAAAAAAAAAACTTTTAAAACTAACTAGAGTATAATATTGTTCCTCATTAATGGTAAAACTGTTTCAAACATGTGTTTCTTAAGGAAACAGAAGCTTAACCTATTTCAACATTGCGGCTGCAGTAGATGGTGACTTGTTCTCGGGGCTTTTCTTCCCTGTTTGTTCCTGATAGAAACATACATAGAAACAGAAGATAGGAGCAGGAGTAGGCCATTCGGCCCCTCGAGCCTGCTCCGCCATTCAATGCAACCATGGCTGATCATCCAAATAGCTTGGGCATGATCAGAAACTGCCATCATTTTCTATTTTTATTGTATTATTTCATGGTAGATGCACTTTGTTATCACCATAGTATATTTTGTTACTGAGCTGCTATATATGCTTTCTGTGCTTTTCAGAAGTAGACTGATTTGATCCAATTTTTCTTCTCTTCCAGCACTTGATTAATGTAGCTTGTGAGGTGTTTGCAGCCCCTAATCTGGCTGAACTTTTTTGGGATACAGTGAGTACATCAGATTATGTTTATTTAAAGATTGCAAAGAAGGTACTGACGTTACTGATCTTATCCAGTGGGATCAAAAAAATTCTGTCAGCTGATAGTGCTGTTATGGTTACCTTAGGAATGGCATGCCAGATGTAATTACCAATTCCACAGATGATGAAGCAAGCTTTTTTCTTCTTCCCATCCACTGGATGATGGAAATAATTAACAATGATTACTGGCCTGTTAAGAAAGAGCTGTTTTTTTCTTTATAAAATAAACACCACTTGCCTATTGTGAAAGGTGTGCTGTTGGACTGAGATGTCGGGTGTATCTGCTGCAGTCTTTCGTTGTGGCTTCAGTTAACTTATTTCAATCATTTAGCCGCATGACACAGCAGTGAGACACAACTCCATAAAGCTTAGTTCCCATATGAGGGTTCTAAACAGTTTGAAAAGCCTTTTTTTTGGTCTCTGAAAATGGTTTAAAGTGCCAGTGGAAGTTAAGTAAGATTGCTTTATTTTGTTTCTGTATAATTGTAATATCTTACAATAAATACATTTGTAGTTTAGCCTGACATAGATGGTCTGGAAAGGTTTGTACTGAAAATAAAGAAAGTGAGAATCAGTGGAAATAGTTCATAATGGAAATGTAACCAGTTGACCGATAGAACTCAGGGTGGTGGTCATCAGCCTGGGAGAATGTTATCACATGGATCAGTTTTGCGACCTCCTGTATGTGGAGCTAGGGGGTCACAAGCACAGTGGCTAAATATTCAGATGATACAAAGCTAATAAGCCAAAGCTGACCAGGATAAGCTACAGGAGGATTTGAATATACTTGGGCATTGGGCAGACAGGTGGCAGATGAAATTCAATGTAGAGAAATACAAAGTATTTCACGTGGGGACAAAAATCCAGGAAGGGATTATTACTTAAATGGGAAAAAATAACATGCATGGAAACATGGAAAATAAGAGAGCTTGACAATAAATTTAAGCTACCGCGACAATGCTCGGTGGCAGTGAGTAAAGCAAATCAGATGTTGGGATGTATTACAAGGACAATATTGAGCCGAAATAGTGAGGTAATTCTTCCACTTTAACTCTGGTGCAACCACAGTTAGAATACTGTGTACAGTTCTGGTGGCTGCAGTACAAAATAGATATTGCAGCTAGTGAGAGGATATAGAACAGAGCAAATCAAAATGATTGAGGGGATGGAGCCAGTGGATCGATTGCTGTGATTAGTCAGCAACTCCATTATCGTTGTATCGTGCGACTACCAGATTGGTAGCAGGTACCTTGGGTTTTTTTTGTCGAGCAACTCCTGTGTTCCTTTTTTCCTATGGTCTACCAGCATAGTGTTTTTCTGTTTATTGAAGCAATTGAGAGTATGGTGAGCATCCCGTATATCTTTTTAGAGTGCAATGTGAGAAAAGAGTAATTGTTAGTCATGCGGCACCCTGTCCCTCACTCCATGCACAAGGTTTTATACGTTTTCAGTTCATAGAAGGCATACTGCTGCCTATGGGACCATCTTTGCTTGCTATGAGCATCAATAAAGACTAATGGGAGAAGCCCTGGACTCTTAGTTGATTTTAGTAGAATTGATCTCTTGGGTAAAAATCATTGCTATTTTAATTTTACCAATGTAACATTTAATGTAAATTCTGATTCCTTTTTGTGTGTGTTTGTCTTTTTTTTTTCCTGAAGGAGCCCACAGCAGGTCTTGCTATTTTGTTGGACAACAATTGTGGAATGTTTCCGCAGTCTATGGCACCACTGCTACAGCTACTATCTGCACTTATATCGGACAAATCCACTGCTAAAAAGGTATGAGTAAGCTTACCTAACCTATTTTAAAAAGAGAGATTCCAAGAAACAAATGTATGCAAGATTCCTACAGTACTTTGATACAACTCTCTGCTGTATTTAAAAGCGGCGTTGTAATACAGTATTTGGGAATTGCGCAGTATTATTGACTGCAATATAAATGAAATGGGACTAAATGAAGCAAAATTCTTGGGTCATATTATGTATAGTTTTGATTGACTAACTGATGTAGAATATTAGCCGCAAATCTTTATTTTTCCTTTAGCTGGTGTTGGCGAGTTTGTGATCAGTTGTTGCCATTTTACTTTCTTTTGAAGGTTTACAGCTTTTTGGACAAAATGACATATTATACAGAACTGTACAAGCACAAACCGCATGATGTACTTTCACATGAGGATGAAACCCAGTGGAGGAGGCAAACCCCAAAACTGCTTTATCCTCTTGGTAAGAACAAATTCCAGATAATCTTGCACAGAGGATAGGAGCTTTGTATGAATCCTGCACTTTTATTCATTAAAATGTGAGATTCTTTCCTTCAAGATTTGTAGTTGGATAATTATTACAGTTGCATGAGTATAGAGATATGATGCAACTAAATGTCTGACTATATACTCTGAAATTTCACTCCTGTGTATCTTGATTCTCCTCTAGGTCTGTTAACCCTTTTAAAAGCCACACTAGCAAACGTGCAAAGCATTTTTAATTTCCCCCTTTTGAAGAATATTCAATATTGAATTAGAATTGAGAGAAGCACTTGTAAAATTAGTTTACGAACTCAGCTGGATAGTCTGATACGGCACCTTTAGGGAGGTGGCGGGACAATCTGGGGGTGGGAAGAGGTCAATCCTGCAGGGCTCACAAGCTTAAATGGAAGATCACTTAGCTAGGGTATGATGCGTGACCTGGAGAGAAAGCAGAAATAGAGTGCAGTTTCACTGAAACCTGAAATTTACCGAGTGGTGAAGGGTTGTCTTTTCTTCCTATGTGTAGTTTTCTCCTCTCTCTGGCAGGAGCCTCTTTTCCAGTAGGTACCTTACTAGGTAACCTGGTTGAGTTCATAAACTAATGATGGCAGTACAGGAAACTTTGTGCTATCCGGGACCGAGCTGTTGCTGTTCCCTCAAAACTGCCGGACATACCAGCGCTAATGTTGAAAGATACGGAAGCTTTTGAGCTCCGTATCTGTCAACAAACCCTGTTGCTTCTAAACAGTCCAAGCGTCTCTGTAGCTTAGCAACAGCTTCAGCAGAGCTTGACTGTTGAGGAAAAAAGCAACGAGAAGAAAAAAAAAACGAACGAAAATGGCTCCTGATTTTTGCCGGTGGCTCGAGCATTCCAGACAGTTAGCCTCCGGATAACACAAAGTTTCCTGTATTTTACTATGCTGTGCTGCAGTACATTAATACGTTAACGCAATGCGATATTGGACTGTCTGTATAATCTCTTCTAATCTAGTAGCAATAGTGGATCTGGAATATACGATTCAAAATAAAAAAGATGCAAAGAAAAAGAATTGGTGAAACAGCGAAATTGTTATCCTTGATGAGCTGACATTAAAAGTAGGCTTTAAAATTAATGTAAATAGGAATATATTCTCAAAATGGATGCAATTTAATCCTTATACAGTTATTTTAAAAATAAAATAACTCCTGCATTAAATGTATTGCATTATTTTATCTAATCCTAGGATCTGGTCAGGCAAATATACGCATGTCCCAGGGTACGTATGGACATGTAATGCCTACAGGACAGGGTTACCTTGTACGTTGGGATTACTCGTACAGCTCTTGGACAGTTTTCACTTGTGAGATTGAGATGCTGCTGCACGTGGTTTCAACAGCAGGTGAGTTGGGTACCAGTTGCTTTGTGCGAGACCTATAACGACTCATTGCTATTATGCCCTGTACATTTGTATGTGGTTTTATATTGGTGAATGTCTGTATTCAAAATGAACGAAAACTTCAATTCAAATTTTGGTATGTCAAAATATAACGTTTAAAATGGCTGTTTATTACAGGGGTACAGCCTACTCTTAATTCAAAGTTGCTTAATTCAAATTTTCTGAGAATTCCTATTTTTTTAAGCATTAAGTGCTCACTTTCCTGTGGTATTTACATAATTCAAATCATTGGGTGCTTCAAGTTTTTTGTGCAAAAACAACTTTGAATTATCAGGAGTAATGTTCAGAGCAAATTTAAAAAGTCTTCATAATATCATTTGGAAAGTGTTTTTCACATGACGTTGGCTATATGTCTTAATCAAATATTTCAACATCTCTGCTGCTGGATTATGTAACTGATTGTCCAAATCTGGACAATTGGACTGACGGGCATTGCAACTTGCCTGATTATCAATTCACATATAGAATTTTTCTTGCCTATGTAGCCATGCTTTAATATATGTCTTGCATTGAATATATGATCAGAGACCAGCTCCACTAGCTTATTTCAATACCAAACAAATCATTAATTTTGCCTGTAGATTCACTTGACACCAGACGTTTCATTCTGTTAACAGAAACCATACATTAATCCTTAAATGTTAAAATGTACAGATGTACTTTGACAGATTTTATGTATAGTTTTGTCATTTTGTACCAGATGTTCTTCTTCACTGCCAGAAGGTCAAACCTATCATTGATCTGGTACATAAAATAATCAGCACGGATTGGTCTATTACGGATTGTTTGCTGCCAATCACTTCGCGTCTGTACATGTTAATTCAAAGGTAAGAGCTTTTAAAAATGTATTTTTATGCAACTAAGACTGGTAAGAAAACCATACCTTTCTGCTGGTATTTATGTGCATTTGTCTGTATAATTGAAATAGTACAGCCGTACAACGTTCTCGCTCAGCAGCGCAGCGGTCTGGAGGTCCAGCGCAGGCCGTTCACCGGCTTTTCAATGCAAGAAACCCTGCATGTACGAAAATTTGAATGGGCTGTGCAGCCCATTGAAGGGACTGCACACGGGGGGGAAAAAAACAGAGAACATTGCAGCCGTGGTGTTGTTATCTACATGATCAAAATTTGGGAAATGTGACCAAAAATGACTGCCAAATTGCTTCAGTATTGGTGACTGCAATTTTGGGGTATTGTACATTTCAGCTAAGAACTCCTTTGCCCGTATGTCAAGATCTCCATTTTGCTAAAGATGTTCATATCTTCTAGCTCAGCAACAGAATTGTTCACGCAGCAGTTACACATGTATTTACATTCTCCAGTGCTAGATAGGTTAGTTGGTAATTTCAATGTCTAGGTATATAATAGAATGTGTGTGTGTTTTTTTTTTGGTGCTAATAGTTTCTGTGCCTTCTGCAGGCTTAGTTCAGTGATGAACCCTCCAATGGATGTGATCGCTTCCTGTGTAAATACCTTAACTGTTCTGGCCACACGGATGCCAGCCAAGGTAAGGCATGATGGGAATAATCAGTATTGGAGTGACAACTTTGTGGTAGAGCACTTTCTTAAGGTCATATGGAAGCCACGGAATTGTTATTTTCTCCCATCTTTTTAGGTCTCCCTGCGCCATACAACTTCTACTGGCTGAGCGTGTGGACAGGCTAACTGTTCCCAAGCCTCTGCAATTCCACTCTTAAAGCTAGCTGCTAGGAAGGGCATGGATGCAGCGGAGGTTGACTCGCTCTTTTTCTTTTTTCCTCCTCTTCTCCTGTCCTCTCTGTGGGAAAGCACTAAGCCTCTGCTTGGGAACCCCCTCTTGATACCACAGGTGAGATTAGTAACTCGCCATGTGAGGAACTGTGGGTGTGAGCTCATCTCCTGTGTTACAGTTTTGGTTCTTTTTGCACTGTTTCCTCGTTCCATGACCTAATTGTTTCCGAAGCGGACCATGTCCCCTCTGATCTGAAATGTGCGCCTTTTCACGTTCTGGCCACGCAGAGTGTGTGGAACTTGGGAATGAACAATTAATCCCAACTGCAGTTTGGCCACTGGATTAAGTATACCCACTTGCTCCGCTTTCATGTGCACTTTAGATAAACAGAAAATATAAACATACAGACCAGAGATTCAACAGGCTAAAATAACGAATCAAATTTAGTTGCAAAATCAGGTAGGGTTATAAAATACGATGAATTGCACGAACGTTTGAGTGCAAGACAACTATGATTTATTACCTACAGTTCATCAGAGCACTCACTAATGCTTTCCCAGCAGTTAGAGCAGCCTCTTAGAATGAAAACAAGCCAAGTGCTGAAAATTAGTACAATGATCTTAACAGTCCAGTCTTCTCATGGCACCGGAATATTGTCTTAATAGGGAATTTAAGTGAAATATGAGCCACACATTCACAGAGCTGTTCTTTCCGAGCAGAATCCAGCAAGGACAAAAGAATCTGCAGATATACCTTGCTTTTACCTGCTTAATTTTTGAAGGACGAAAGCAGACAAATTTTAAAGATATTACCAAAAGTAAAATGGAATAATAATTTGTAGCCCAAGGACAGTCCATGGATACCAAATTGCTGGATTTAACACATGACCATAACAAAATCATACTTGAGTCTGGTATTGCACAATGGAAGAGAGTAACTTATAATGAGATTTACTTAAAGCATTAATCTGTAGGTGTTTTAGAGCAAACTAATCACTTAACAACAGCAACTTGTATTTATAGTAGTAAAATATTCCCAAGGCGCTTCACAGGAGTATTATAAGACGAAAAAATTTGACACCGAGCCACATAAGGAGACATTAGGGCAGGTGACTCAAAGCTTGGCCAAAGAGGTAGGTTTTAAGGAGCGTCTTCAAGGAGGAAAGCGAGGTAGATTTTAAGTAAAACATATTTTTAAACCTGTAACGCAGTCTTAAAACATTTTCCTTCTGTTTGTTTGGGTGCATTCTTTGGTTAAATGTAGAGTTTTGCATTACATTTGTTGGCCCGGATTTTACGGGGCTGATGACGGCGTACGCTGTCGTAAGTGCTCAGAATGGCCCCGCAAGTTCCGGGTTTCTGCCTGCGCGAAAATACAGAACTTGTGATCTGTCAGGTTTCGCATTGACAGATCCTTCGCATTCGCTGCAAAATCACTTTGCCCTACTACTGCCCAGTGATTGCCCACGAAACCCTCACTCCTGGTAAAAGCAGGCGTAAGGCCTATTACTAGCTTAAAGGTTAAAATAAATGTTTTTAAATGATTAAAACATACACATGCATTTAAAATTAGCTTAGGTAAATTTTGACCCGTTTTAAAATGTTTAAATTTATTTTTCAAAAGTTACATTTTTATTTTAAATGCTTAATTAAAGGTTTTTTTTAATTAACTTTGAACATGGGAACATTTATTTTTGTGAATTCTTATTTATGTGGGGATTTCTTATATGCTTGTGGGGAATTCTGTGCGTAAATGGAATCCCCGTAAGCATCATAGGAATCTCCCTTTTTGATTGGTTGGCCTGGCCCACGGTGATTGTGGGCACGCTTGCGAATCGCCTGCACCCCTGGGATCTGCGGGCCTTTACTCAGGCCTACGCCTACAGGCCCAGAACCTGAAGAGTCCGGAGACACCAGGTGCGTTTGGATTTTTTTTCGGTTTGGAGTCGTATTCTTCTGGTATGCCTGCGTCTGCAAATTCAGGGCTCAATTTGTATACCTAAGAGAAATTAACTATATTAACTTTTTTTTCTGTACTTAGGTATGGGCAGATCTGCAGCACACAGGCTTCTTGCCATACTCTATGACACAAGTCGTTGGGATGGCTCAGTCCATCAGGTATTGGATTGTAAATTACTTCTGTTACAAAGTGAAATGTAGGATGCTAACAAATTTGACTGATTACTTAAGGCTAATTACTGATTAAAGTGTGTTACATTTTCCACTCTTTTTTTATTTCATTGCCACTCTCTATTACTTTCTTTCCTTGTCTCTTGTGAGCAGTGCTGCCTTTGTGTCAACCTGGTTCACTCTTGAAAAATCAGATTTAAATTGAAGGTTACTGCTGACTGGGGGAAATGCATAGATAGTTCCAGTATGTATCAAATATTTTTTTTAAATTTAAATAAAACTCTATATATATATATATATATATATATATATATATATATATATATTCTAATTCCTTGTCAGATGTGGTCCGCTTTGTCTGCACACACTTTTGGTCGTCTTCCCTATCTGAAATTAGAGAAATGAGGGAGATGACATTTGGTACAAGGAATTGCAACAAAAGGAATGTTAATGTATGAGAGGATGCAAGAGACAACTATCACAGAATGCATGGAGAAAAAGAATGTTTGTGTTGCAGAATATAGACAGTATTAGAGGTGCATATCAGTTAGATTTCTTAAAGCACTGCAAATGAATAGTATACAAGTGATGAATGGAGGAACTTCTTCAGAAATAAGGGATGCTGGAAATCACTTTACTATAATTGTTCTCTTGGAGCCTTCCTACTTCTGTAGACTTTCACCCAGATGATTTTGAGAGGTGACTGAACAAATGTGCTTGCAGGTGTCAAAGATGTTTGCTTATCTTTGTTTTATATTTGTTGAGGATGTTTGTAGCTTGGGTATAGGCTAGATGCTGGCATTGAAGATTTGTGCCAAACTTTGCTCTCTTCTGTTTCTGTAGCCCTGCTCCTTAAATGCCCACTTCCTTCCCCTGCCCACTCTGTGGGCTTTTAAAATATTTTCCTGTCCCTCATTGATTTGCCTTTTACTGTCCTGGTGGGGAGGAGTGGTAAATTTTACATTCATTGAGGGCATGGGGAATGGCGTTGATTCTTTCTAAGGAGTTGCCCATGAACATGGCAGCTTTCTCTGTAAATTATTTCTGAGAAAGATTGCCTCTCGGAGTTGTATTTTGTTGCAATATTGATAGGGGAAATGGACACAAAGCAATCAACTTTTTTTCTTCTTGCAGGGCTGAAGGAATGCAGGCTGGTAGTTATGGTAACCTGCTGTTGAGTATTGAGAGACCACAGGGCGAGTACAGTGTCACAATGGCCTTTCTCCGACTGGTTATAACGCTTGTCAAGGTAAAACTGCTTGTTAAATGCATGTGTTTAAATTACTTAGCTCTTCCTGTTGGAAATTAAATAATCTCTGAAAGCCTGCATTGGAGCTTATAAAGAACACTAAAATTAATGGTGTAGTGTGTTGGAACATTTTCACTATTGCCTCCTGGACCTTGGTGACAATCCAGCTCAGACTTTTGGTCCAACACCACTCAGTGGTTTACTTCGCAGCATCTGCCTCCCAGCTTTCTTTTCCTTGCCACCTGAATCCAATAGTCGAGTCCACCATGCGGAGAACCCTCAGGAGAGGGGAGAGAAAATGGGCTAAAAAATCAACCAAAACAAAACTGAGCGGTAGTTGTTGCAAAATAAACCGCTGCTATTGGACCAAATAACCAGATGATTGATTGCATGTAATCTGATAGCACAAGCTGTTGTATTACATCACCATTACCGTGGTGTTTGTTGCTCTTTTAACTTGGATAGTGAAAAAATTATGCGAAAGTACCAAAAATGCACAATTGATTCAGAAGGCAGCATGTGCACGTAGTCATGCATGTAAAGTGGTTGCTTGTTGTGTTTTCCGTTGAGTCTCCATGTATTGAGTAATTAAAATAATGGAAGACCTGTGATGGAACGAGATCTGACCTAGTTTTAATCAGATTTAAACATGACATCTTGTATAAAATTTTAGATCGGTCAAAATGAACAAATTTAACTTGTTTTCTATAAACTGGTAGCTAGAAGGGAGTTTTCTTTCTGTATATGTATGCATACATACAACTCCATCTGAAGCCTTCACAATGCTAAGTTGCACCAGCTAATTTGCTCCTTATCGTGAAAACTTTTGATTGCCTCGGCAGTTATTGGACTCTGATCAAGTTATGGATACTTAATAGATCAATGGATGGGTTGATTTGTAGTTTCCTGTCGGATGTATATGATTGCTTGGGACAGAAATGTAGTATTTTTTATTACTTAAGTGTTAATAGGCAAAGCGTGCCTAGGTGATGGGATCAATTAATATGATGACTGGGCTGTCAATTGCCCATAACTTACAGTCGATTGCATTTGTAATTGTTCCAGGTCTTTGAAAGGTTAAAAACTGAAACAGTGCCTGCTGTCTGTTTGGAAATGGCTAAACAGTTACTTATAATAGCGGTTCCACCATTGGATTCGGCTAGAAAGACCCTCAGTTTTTTTTGTCCTGAAGGTGGTGAATTGCTTGAATCAGGTATCTAAGAGGTTGCCCATATATCTTTGCAATCTATCTTGATTCACAGTTGTATAGCTAGACTTTTGGCTTAGTTCATGCAGTTCCATTGCACGTATCGGTTGCTGTGGTGAGGCATGACTGTGTGCACTTGCATAGAAATTTAATCAAAATGACTGCAATTTTGGTGTCAAAATGCATTATTAAAAGTACCGGTGACAAATTCATTGTGTTGCTATTTGCATCTGCTGATTTATCCTTCTGCATAATCTTTCCAACAATAAACTGAATTAATAGTTTTTAGGCTGAGACATATGGAGTTTTTCACCAATTTCGGAGATCAGGACTATATGGTGATATCTCGTACTATTTTCAGTGCACACCGCAATGGTATAAGGGTTCAGTGTTTGCTCAGCAGCACGCTATTCCATATATTTGATGCATAATGTCAAAACATAGGCTTGTAGAAAATAGAGGGTTAGGTGATGTATAAATACTTTCAAATTACAGAGGCGGCTTAAGTTGTAAAAAAGCACAGCAAAATTATGGCACTGCTGGAACTACCTCCGGTGTACTGCATTCTTCATGACCAAAAAGTTATGGATTGTACATATATATAAAGTGGTTTGTCTCTCTCTTTGTTTGTCTGTCTGTCTGTCTGCTATACAATCAAAAGTTATAGAGCGTACCAACACATATGTTATATCAAAAGAAAGCTTATCATTAGGGGAGTCTAATAGGCGTATTTACTTTTTGGTCAGACAAAAATTGTTCAGACAGTATACAAAAAAGGTTCAAAAAACGGCAACATTCTGCTCATTAGCGTTGAGTGACGTGATGGTTGACCAATCGTACAGGGGATTAACCTGATGGTTGACCAATCGGTGCGTCACGGGGGGCGTTTCATTGCGTGTGTGGGCGGGCCTAATCCTTCTGCGCTGAGGTGAGTGGCCGCCATCTTGATTCCTAACTATTCATTTATTTTTCCCACTTTCTGCGTGTTTATTTTGAAATATAGATTTCCAGCAAAAAAAAAAAGTTGCTTTTAAAAGAAGAAAAAATCCTTTTGCAAAGGGG